>NC_067410.1:60023975-60327005 GCF_009764475.1 Pristis pectinata
GTCTGCCAATTTTTGTGTCTAATCTAATCAGCACACCAACATCATTTATATATATCACAAACAACGTGGTTGATCTGCCCCAGGTCTCAGCTCCTTTTCTATGCCAGGTCCCCATATCCTTCAATCTTGAGACTTTTCAAAAATTTATCTACCTCTACCTTTAAAACTTCTAAGATCTAGCCTCCACAACTCTGTGAGCTCGAGAATTCCAGGGATTCACCACTCTCTGTGAGAAGAAATTCCTATATGCCTCAGTTTTAAATGACTGTCTCTTTATCTCGTTTGAGTTGCACCCACTAGTGAAAACATCTCAACATCTGCCCTGTGTTTCAATAAGATCACCCCTCATTCTTCTGAACTCCAAAGAGTATTAATAATCTGTTTTTCAACTCTTGATCGGAAAATCTTCTCATCCCAGGAATTAGCCTGGTGAATCTCTTTCCATTGAGAGACCTGTCTATTCGGGATACAAGACATATCCAGGCTCTGAAAGAGAAGTAAAAAGACCAGCTCGATGAACATACAAATTAGTTCTAACCAAGGGTCTCATATCTGAAACATTCAATGTTACTATATCCTTTCTTTAGTAAGGGTAGATAGATCTGATAAACAAAGGGATGAAAATAAAAAAAAGTTGCAGATGCTGGAAATCTGAAGCAAAAACAGAAAATCTCAGCAAGTCAGGCAGCATCTGTGGAAAAAGAAGCAGTTAATTTGGTTAGAACTAATTTGCATTTTCATCAAGCCAGTCTTTTTACTTCTCTTTCAAAGCCTGGATGTGTCTTGTATCCTGAATAGCCAGGTCTTTCAAAAGAAATTAGTTAGATTAAATACAGACAATGAACATGAAGGAATATTCTAAACAACATATTATGATGATGACTATGATAAAAGATACAACAAGAAATACTGAAACATGTGTACCAATGTGGGCTCATCATGCCCCCTGTTTCACGATCAGTTGGATAGAGAAGTAATTGTGACCTTCAGCCATATCTCTTCTTCATCCAGCGTCTGCTTAAAAAGACAGCAACACATTCCTCTCCATTGCAGAGAAACATTTACTCAAATGCAAGGAACTCTGAGTCTGACTCCAGATCGGTCAGATTACAATCAGACAGACTACTGAGGTGGGTGGATGTGTCTCACAGACTGAAAATTATCAGTCTCAGACATTCATAAAATGCACATGCAATTCAAGCAAAGTCTGTAACCACCAACAGCAAACCGTTCATGCACCAGCCTCACTTGTCCACTGTCATTTTTGCTTTCCAATCTTCTAAGCAACTGGCCTCATGCTGGAGAGCAGGGCTGTGGGCATGGAATGATCTCTGGTCCTGTGGCAAGTTGTTGCTGTCCATGTACGTGGCTGGCAGTGAGGGCCAACAATGTACTTGGCCAGAGATTGCACATCGTCCATGGAGACACACACATGCACTCAAACATACACACACATACACATACACACATTCACACACATGTGCTCCCACATACACATACATGCAAACACATACACACAAACACACACATACACATGCACACACATACAAAGCACATTCACACACACACAAATGCACAAACACCACATATACAAATACACATACACACACACACAGACACACACACAGACACACACACACACACACACACACACACACACACACATACACACACAGAGCACATTCACATACACACAGCACATTCACACACATACAAATACATTCACACAGACACACATGCACAAACACACATACAAACACAAAGATAAACACACACATACACAAACTCATGAATACACATACACACGCATACACAAGCACGCACACTCATGCATATATACACACTAATAATTCCATTGCTGGATAGAGTTAACGATGGGAACAAAGATAAAATATTGGCAGCAAAGTCCATGTGAATATTATCTGTACTTTACATGCATGCACAGTTTCTAAGTAGTAACCATTGGATTAGAATCTAGAGGGGGATCCCTGCGCCTTTTCCTCATTTGAAGATGTTGTACTCAATGTCACTGGTGTGGCTGCCTCCACGGAGATCAATCAGTACAGTAGGAAGGAGTGAGGAAGCCAGAGTCCGATTGGACGGACACTGCTCACCAACACAACACATCGTCATTTATCCATGGAGCCATCAGACATTTCCCAGCAAGTTAGGCTTTAAACCCCAGGGGAAGAAATTGATGCTGGTCTGTTATCAGCCAAGTGAAAGAACATTGCCCAGAGCTTATAATGAGAGGACCAAATCTTGTCTCAAGTTAGGCTTCAAGTTTCATCAAAATAATTCCGCTGAGCTGCAGACATCAACGAGATGGATGAGATGTTTGCCGAAGACCAGAGCAGTGAAATGTAATGACAGCAGTGACCTTATGAGAGGGAAAGGGGAGGAGGAGGTGCTGGAGTGAGGGGGTCAAGCTTGGGTTCCCACAGCAATGCTACAGAGCAAGGATGGACACTTCTGTTCCAACGTACACCAGTTCCAATGTGCTGTTCCCCAAAAATGTATTTATAAAATATACAGATACAGAAAATTTTGTCAGTCACTGTGCAAATCATATTGTTATGTTTATGATATTTACATTATGTCAATATATTCCCCAATTCCCCAGTGGTTTAATGGATAAAACACTGGTCTCCTAAGGCAGGGATTCTGTGTTCAAGTCCCTTCTAGGGTGCACCCAATTCATAAGTTAAGTCCATGACATCATCTTTGATTTATTGACTCCTGGGCCTGGTCAAGGTGGCCATTCACAGGTCCAGGCTGTTGGCCTTTGCGGGGTCTGTTCCACTCAACTGCTTAACCCCTACCCTTCCAAGATTATGTTCGTTTTCGAGTGTCCCACGTAGACAGAGCACGAGGTGTCCACTTTCTCCGAATCCTTCTGGGAATGGTGGGCACCACAGGAACCAGAGAGGGACTGGACAGCGAGGGGAGCATTTTAACTTAAGTGATTTCATGTAAGTAAAGTTATTGTAAAACAAGAATAAAGAAGACTAACAAAAGCATTCTCAAAATGGGGCCTGGGATAAAGGCCAAAAAAACCCACCAATTTTTCAGCCCCAAGCATTCCCTCAGTGGTAAGTTTGAGAGGTTTTAACATGGAGCCCTGTCCCTCGGTGTCCAGTGGTGGGAGGACACCGGACTGTGGTCCTTCCCCACAGAGCCTTTGAAGTGGCTGCACTGAGCCTCAGTGTGCCCCTCAGCACATAATCTTGCACCTGGGAATATCTTACTTAACAGCATTTGATGGGGACATCTCCTTGCACTGTAGACCAGCAAGTTTCAAGCAGACCAAAGCGTGTCTTTAACCAAGATGATGATCTCCCAGCAGCTGTTGATGTTTGTCTCATTGTGCGTTCCTGTAATTAGCCCGTAGAGGACAGACTCCTGGGTTTTGCACCTGTTGGAGGTAAACCTACCATTCTATTAGTCCCTGATTGACTCCTGGTCAAAACTATTCACATGAGGGACTGGTGGTACAGCATGGCCCAACTGAATAGAACGTTCCATGGCAATGTGGTCCTACACAGCATCAGGGTCAGGTAGAACCTAAACACATAGTGACACTTGGTGTTTGTGGCCCCGGCTCTATGCATAGTTTATCCAGCACAATAGTATTGAGGACCAGGGAGGAACACTCTTGTTCCTGGGTCCATATCAACATAAACCCTGCTGCAAGCAATGCATTCGAGTTAGTTACTAAGGTAGCTCAAGGAGGGTGGCTAGCCTTTGCCTTATCATGGCCAGTTAGGTTAGACAATAAATATTGGCCTCAGCAACGATGTCTGCATCCCATTAATGAATTAGTAAAGGAACTGGTAAACCTAGTGTGCATTCTGTTCTATTTCATTAAACCAGCGGTAGGTCTCTCCCCAGTATGAGCAAGAGGCTTCATGTCTGTTTAAAGCAGGCATCATGTGTGCCTGAATCAATGACATCAGATGTACTTGGGACATTGGGCCTGACCCTGCTCAATCTGCCTAAAATAATGCCCATATAAATGGGCAAAATGCTTATTTTTGTCTGAAATTAGTTTGAAGGGCTATTGCCTGTAACAAAAACACTGCAAAAAGCTTCTTCCAACCCTATAGATGTTAACGTTAAAAAAAACTGGAAACACTCAGCAGGTCAGGTGGCATCTGTGGAGGGAGAAACAGAATTAACATTTCAGATTGAAGGCAGGTTCTGATGGAGTAGCTTCAACCTGAATCATTAACTCAGCAGGTCAGGCAGCATCTAAGGAGTGAGAAACAGAGCTAATGTTTCATCAGATGCCAAATTATCAATGCAAATTCTGTTCTCATGATAGTAGGGGACAGTGATTATGGGGGAGAGTTGTGTTTAAGAATCAAGCTTAAATGATTAAAATTAGCAACAACCCAGGGAGAGTGGAACAAATGCAGAGATGATCATATTATTTATAGGCCAAATTAATCAAATTTCTCCCCTCCAATTATATGCAATAAAATGGTTATCCATCATTTGCACAGAGAGGTGACAAATAGTGGTCATTGCTGCAGAGAATGGAAAAATATTGCATTTTATAGCTGTTTCCTGCATTAGCTATGCAGATCTTTATCTTCAGTCAACTCCATTGTACCCAGTTTTTTTTTCTCCACACGCTACAAAAGCTTTCTCCTGATGGAGGATGAGAAAGAGATTGGTTAAAATTATTTTTTCTTCATGCTTGGCTAGGCCGCAGTTGTAGAGAAGGGCTCTCCTAAAACTGGCAGCAGATTAGGGATAATAGGGTTTTCACATCTAAGTGACCTTTAATGCGTTTGCTTTGACTCTCAAGTGAAAACAATCACTTTGAAAATATACCGTGGAATGTCCAGCTTCTGGCCTAGCGAGAATTGTGCTTCCACCAAACCTTCAGCTGGTTTCCATGGTATCCAGGCTGGCTTGATGGATTTCTACATTGTGCACAGAGTATCATTTCCATTCTGCATCATTCATTGTCTGCCGTCATCCAACAATAAAGGCCTAATCTTTGCATTGACTAATAGCAGGTTACCTCTTTAAACAAGAAGTATTTGATAACAAGAACCCAGGGCCACTTATTGTTTTGATTGCAGCTTAGTGAAAATTGCTTCTTTTTTCATGGGATCTTTTTTCTCCTTGGTTATTTAAAGTGACCTCTACAGACACAAAAAGTTGCAATCAAAATGAGTACTGGTTACCGAAAAAGGAGGAAAACTCGATACTTGAAGGTAAAAGAGAAGGGGTGGGTTTTGACGCTGAACAGAAATTCATTTGAAAGTCAAGGTACAATTTTAATCTGGGGTGTGGAGAACAGATCCCTCATTGAACTCACTGACTTCAGCTTGAGATTTTGTACTGCCTTCCTCAGTCAGCAAGATTTACCCACTGGTGCTTCTTTCAATATGCAGATGGGACTTTCATAATGTCATTTTTGCCTCTCTGGGAGAAATCATTGTGGTTCTCCTGCCAGTTGGGTCTAGATGGAAACACTCAGCTGGTCAGGCAGCATCTGTGGAGAAAGAAACAGTCAATATTTCAGGTTGAGGACTCTGTCAGACCTGGGAAAGTAAAAACAAGATAGCATGTCCTATCCATTCTGTTCCAACCTCTCTCCAACCTTACAGGCCTTTAGAGATTCAGAGAGTCAAACATGCCCTTTGGCCAACTCATCCATGCTTACCAAGATACTTACTTATGCTAGTCTCATTTGACCCATATCCCTCTAAGCCTCTCCTATCCGTGGACCTGGCCAAGTATCTCTTAAGTGTTGTAATTGTACCTTCCTCTACCACCTCCTCTGGCAATTTGACTCATGCTCATACAATTCTAGGGCATTACACAGGTGGTAGTTGTTCAACAAGAAAGGCAACCACAACCTTCTCCAGGTCAACTATAGAGTCATAGCATGGAAACAGGCCATTTGGCCCAACTTGTTCATGCTGACCATGTTGCCTACCGGAGCTGGACCCATTTGCCTGCATTTGGACCACTTCCCTCCAAACTTTTCGTATCTATATACCTGAAGACATTTCGTCTTTTAAACGTAATTGTACCTGCCTCTACCACTTCCTTTGGCAGCTTGTTCCATATACCCACCACCCTACGAAAAACCTGTCCAGCAGATCCCCTTTAAATCTTTCCCCTCTCACCTTAAACCTACCATGGGGAAAAGCCTGTGACTACCTACTCTATCTATGCCCCTCATTATTTTACAACCATCTATAAGGTCACCTCTCAGCCTCCTTTGCTCCAGGCAAAACAGTTCAGGCCTATCCAATTTCTCCTTATAATTCAAGCCCTCCATTCCAGGCAACATTCCTGTGAACCTTTTCTGCACCTTCTCTAGCTTAATCACATCCTTAGAACTTAAAGGAAATCTAACGCATGTTCTCTTTTTCACAGTCCTTCGACCCAAAACGCTGACTCTTTCTCTCTCCACGGATGCTGCCTGACCACTTTATTGATTTCCAACAAGAAGAATTGAACTGAGAGGAGGGTCTAGAAGGACGAGTGTTTTTACCTTGGTGGGGGTGAGGTGGTGTTTCTCATCAAAGAATTGTTAAACCTGAAAACCGAAGGTCTTTTCCCTCGTATTTCCCCATGTTTTTCCCTCTTGGAAGTGATGCAGAACCAAAAAAGAAATCAGAAAGAGAGGAAAGTCAAAATATTGAAAGTTGGACAGAGTGAAGCTGTGGCCCAACTGGTAGAGCTGCTGCTTCAAGCTCCAGCGATCTGGGTTTGATCCTGACCTTGGATGCTGTCTGTGTGGAGTTTGCAGGTTCTCTCTGTGACCGTGTTGGTTTCCCCCGAGAGGTCCACTTTACCCCCATGTCCTAAAGATTTGCTAGTTGTTAGATCAATTGGTAGCTGTGAACTACCCCTAGTGTGTAGGTGGGTGGTAGGTGAATTGGGCTAGTGATTGCTCTGAGACCTGGCACAAACTTGATGGGCTGAATGGCCTTCACCACTGTTGAAGGGAAATATTTCATTGGAGATGGAACTAGAGGCCCAGCTTATGTACATAAGAGACTGCAAGAAGATCTGGTGGTGTCTTCGCTGGAGATTAGGGGACTTCTCCCAATGTCATGATCAACCCTCCATTTTCAGCCAATCCCATCAAACCAACTGGTATTTCCTCACATTGCTGTCAGTACAAAGTTGGCTTGCAAGAGGACAATTTAATGCGTGGTTGTTAGTTGGCGCAGACTTGATGGGCAAAAGAACCTGTTTTCATATTGTATATCTCTATGTCTCTATGACAATCCAATACTGAAAACATTTAGAAACTCCTTGGTTCCAAAGCATGTTCGTCTGTTAGGAGGACATGAAATATCAACTTAATGTCTTCCATCACTGGTTGGTTTAAATTCCCCCATGGTTTTGATGTTCTGTAACCTCTCCCTCCTTTTCTAACCTTCCTTTAAATCTGCCCCTCGTGCATCCTCCTTGTGGGAGCCTCGCCATTGACTACCTTCCCTTCTGCTACCTCAGTCCCAAACTATGGGTTTCCCTCCCTAAACTTCTCCATCTCATCCTCCACATTTATCCTCGCATCTTTGACTAAGTTTAAGGTGGATTCGTCTTTTTATTCAGCAGCAATTTTCTGATTCTCTACCACAGAAACTTATGGTTTCACCACCTGGCCCTTTCTCCATCTTCTAGCAAAGTTTTCTTCACGGTATCTCAATGGAACCTACCTTTGCCACATTTCCAGGCAAATACGTTATTCCTCACGTCACTCTTGACTCTTTTCCCATTCATCTTACACCTGTGATCTCACGTCCTCAATCCTTCCACCAACAGCAACAGCCTCCCGCTGTCAATTCTGTCCAGACCCCTCAGCATCGTATATACCCCCATCAAATCACCCCTGTGAGGGGCAGACACGGTAGTGTAGTGGTCAGCGTAATGCTATTACAGCGCCAGAGACCTGGGTTCAATTCCGGCCAGATAACATTCCCTATATCTCAATTTGGAAGTCTTACATCTGGTCTTTCTTTGCACTTTTCCACAACTGTGAAATTAAACTGAATTATGAGTACCTCTTCCAACGATGATCAATAATGATGATCAAAGAAGATCATTCCCAATTAAGATCACTGCTTCCAATGCTGCTTGCCTTTTAGTGTAGCGGTTGGCATAATGCTTTACAGCACCAGCGACACGGGTTCAATTCCGGCCGCTGTCTGTAAGGAGTTTGTACGTTCTCCCCGTGTCTGAGTGGGTTTCCTCTCACATTCCAAAGATATACAGGTTAGGAAGTTGTGGGCATGCTATGTTAGCACTGAAAACGTGGCAAAACTTGTGGGCTGCCTCCAGAACACTCTACGCAAAAGACGCATTTCACTGTGTGTTTCGATGTACATGTGACTAATAAAGAAATCTTATCTTTTCTTCTCCAAACAGTTCCAGCACTCCAATCCCTCCTTCAGGAATCGTTCTCATAAATCTTTCCTGGACCCTCTCAAACGCCCTCATATCCTTTCAATAATGTGGCAACCAGAATTCAACACAACACAGTTGATGCTGGACCAGTGTTTTATACAGGTTTAGCATGACTTCCCTGCTTTTACACTCTGTGCCTCTAAAGCCCACAATTGTGTATGCCTTATTAACCACTTTCTCAACCTCCCCTGCCACTGTCAATGAATTGTGCATTCATACCCCCAGGCTCCTCTGCACCTGCACCCCTTTAAGAACAGTAACCTTTATCTGCATTGTCTCTCCTCATTCTTTCTATCAAAATGCATCACTTCATATTTCTCTGCATTAAACTTTATTTCCTATGCAGCTGCACATACCACCAGCCTGAGTATATCCTGCTCTAATCAATCACTACCCTTCTGGAAGTTCACAAAACTGCAAAGTTTTGTGTAATCTTTGTGTGAAATTTTGGCTTGGACCCCCCAAGACTAGGTCATTATTATCCTTAAAAAAATTCAATGCCATAGTGATCCTGGGGAAACACCATTATTCACCTTCCTCCAGACAAAGAACCAACCATTCACCATGACCTTCTGGTGTCTGTTACAATGCAACTTCATATCCATGTTATCAATGTCCCTTTTATGCTGTTGTCTTCCAACTCTGCTGATAAACCTGTTTGTGGCACCTTATCAAAAGCTTTCTGGAAGTCTACGTAGGCTACATTGACTGCAAAACCCTCATCAGCTCTATCCATTACCTCTCAAGTTGGTTAATCACAATTAACAAATCTGTGCTGGCTTGTCTTGATAATCAGGTTTCCACCAGATGACTATTGATCCTGTCCCAGATCAACTCTTTCCAAGCACTGAGGTTAAACTAACCAGCCTGGAGTTGTTGAGTTTGTCCTTAGTCCCTTTTATGAACAAGAGAGCAACATTTGCCACTCTCCAGTTCTTGGACATCACTCCCATATCCAAAAAGCACTGAAAGGTTGAAAGAAAGACCCTATGATTTCTTCCTGTACTTTCCTCAAAATCCTCAGATGTTACTCATTGGGTCCCACTGACTAACCCACTGTAACTGCAGCCAACTTTTTTTATACTTCCTTGCTATCAATGCTTAATGCATCTAGCACCTCCACTGTCTCCTCCTTCACTATTACTTTGGAGGTCCCACTCCTCTATGTACTACCCTTTTATAACTTATATGCCAGAAGAATATTTCTGGATTCCCATTTATATTAGCAGCTGCCCTTTTCTTTGTCTCTCTTACTCTCTTATTTTCACTTCGCTTCTGATTCTTTTATAACAGCCTGGTTCTTGTTGGCATTTATAACCTGCCATCGATCATACACCACCTATTTTTGCCTTATCTTCCACTGTATCTCTTTCATTATCCATGGAGCTCTGGATATGTTTGTTCTCCCTTTACCCCTCATGGGAATGTGCCTCAACTCCACCTGAACCATCTCTTACTTAAAGGCAGCCCGTTGTTCGGTTAGATTTACTCATCAACATTTGGTTCCAATTAACTTGGGCCACATACTCTCTTTTCTCGTTGAAATGAACATTTCTCAATTAATTGCTTTTACAATGGATTACTCCTTCTCCTTTTCTGCAGCTAATCTAAATATTATGATGTTATGATCTCTCTTTCCTCAATGCTCCCCTACTGAAACTTGATGAACTTGACCCACCTCATTCTCCGGAACCAGATCCTGCAATACCTCCTTCCTCATTGGACAAGAAATATATTGTTCCAGAGAACTATAGAACATAGAACATAACAGCACAGTACAGGCCCTTCGGCCCACAATGTTGTGCTGACGTTTTATCCTGCTCTAAGATCTATCCAACCCGTCCCTCCCACATAGCCCCTGTTCTCTCTATCATTCATGTGTCTATCTAAGAGCCTCTTAAATGTCCCTAATGTATCTGCCCCGTCTTACCCCTGACATCTCCCTTATACCTTCCTCCAATAACCTTAAAATTATGTCCCTTCATGTTAGCCATTGTCGCCCTGGGAAAAAGGTCTCTGACTGTCCACTCGATCTATGCCTCTTATCACCTTGTACACCTCTGTCAAGTCACCTCTCATCCTCCTTCTCTTCAAAGAGAAAAGCCCTAGATCACTCAACCTATCCTCATAAGACATGCTTTCCAATCCAGGCAGTACCACTTCACACTTATCCGAATTGAAGTCCATCTGCCACTTCTCAGCCCAGGTCTGCATCTATCAATATCCTGTTGTAAGATACAACAACCTTCTACACTATCCACAACACCACTAACCTTTGTATCATCAACAAACTTTCTAATCCACCCTTCCAGGTCCTCATCCAAGTCATTTATAAAAATGACAAAGAGAAGGGGTCCCAGAACAGATCCCTGCAGAACACTACTGGTCACCGACCTCCAGGCAGAATATGCTCCATCTACCACCACCCTCTGTCTTCTATGGGTGAGCCAATTCTGAATCCACGCAGCCAAGCTTCCCTGGATCCCATGCCTCCCGACTTTCTGAATGACCCTTCCATGTGGAACCTTATCAAATGCCTTATTAAAATCCATGTACACCACATCCACTGATCTTCCTTCATTAATGTGCTTTGTCATATCCTCAAAGAACTTAATCAGGCTCGTGAGGCACAACCTGACCCTCAAGAAGCCATGCTGACTGTCCCTAATCAGCCTATGCTTCTCTAAATCCCCATAAATCCTGTCTCTAAAAATCTTCTCCAGTAATTTGCCCACCACTGAAGTAAGACTCACTGGTCTGTAATTCCCAGGGTTATCCCTACTCCTTTTCTTAAACAAAGGAACAACATTTGGCACCCACCAATCATCAGGCACTACTCCTGTTGCCAGTGAGGATGCAAAGATCATCTCCAAAGGCGCAGCAATCTCTTGCCTCGCTTCCCGTAATAACCTTGGATATATCCAATCTGGCCCCAGTGACTTATCTAGCCTAATGTTTTTCAAAAATTCCAGCACATCCTCTTTCCTCACATTGACATGCCCTAGCACATCAGCCTGTCATACGCCATCCTCACAAATGTCAAGGTCTCTCTCTCTGGTGAATACTGAAGCAGAGTATTCATTAAGGACCTCCCCTCCCTCTTGCGACTCTAGGCACGTTTCCTCTTTTATCGCTGATCAGTCCTACCCTCATTCTAGTCATCCTCTTATTCTTCACGTACATGTAGAACACCTTGGGGTTTTCCTTGATCCTACTCGCCAAGGACTTCTCATGCCCCCTTCTAGCTCTCCTAAGTCCATTCTTAAGTTCCCTCCTGGCTACCTTGTAACTCTCCAGAGCCCTGTCTGATCCATGCTTTCTAAACCTCAAGTAAGCTTCTTTCTTCCTCTTGACAAAACATTCTACATCTCATGTCAACCACGGTTCCTTCACTCTACCATCCTTACCCTGCCTCAATGGGACAAACCTATCCAGGGCCCCATGCAAGTAGTCCTTAAACAACCTCCATATTTCCGCTGTGCATTTCCCCAAGAATATCTGTTCCCATTTTACACTCCCAAGTTCCTGCCTAATAGCATCATAATTCCCCCTCCCCTAGTTAAATATTTTCCCATATTGTCTGTTCCTATCCCTCTTCAAGGCTATGGTAAAGGTCAGGGAGTTATGGTCACTATCTCCAATATGCTCTTCCACTGAGAGCTCTGAAACCTGATCAGGCTCATTGCCTAGTACCAGGTCCAATTCGGCCTCTCCTCTAGTCGGCCTGTCCACATATTGTGTCAGGAATCCTTCCTGTACACACCTAACAAATTCTGTCCCATCTATCCCCTTTACGGTACAGAGGTGCCAATCAGTATTAGGGAAGTTGAAATCACCCATGACAACAACCCTGTTATTTTTGCACCTCTCCAAAATCTGCCTCCCGATTTGCTCCTCAGAGTCTCTGCTGCTACTGGGGGGGGGGGGGGGTCTGTAGAATACTCCCAATAGAGTGATCACTCCCTCCCTGTTTCTGACTTCTACCCACACTGACTCAGTGGATGATTCCTCCAGGACATCCGCCCTTTCTACAGCTGTGATGCTGTCCCTGATCAGCAAAGCCACTCCCTCACCTCTTTTACCTCCGCCCCGTCCCTTTTGAAACATCTAAACCCCAGAATATCCAGCAGCCATTGCGACAGCCAAGTCTCTGTAATAGCCACCACGTCATAGTTCCATGTACTTACCCATGCTCTAAGTTCATCAGCCTTGTCCTGATACTTCTTGCATTAAAGTAGACACACTTCAGCCCATCCAACTGACTGCAATTTTGCCCTTTCAACTGCCTATCCTTTCTCACAGTCTTTCTACACTCTGCATCTACTTGTACACTAAATGTACCAACCTCTGACCTGTCACTCTGCTTCCTATCCCCCTGCCAAACTCGTTTAAACCCTCCCCAACAGTCCTAGCAAACCTGCCCGCAAGAATATTGGTCCCCCTCCAGTTCAGGTGTAACCCGTCCCTTTTGTACAGGTCGTACCTTCCCCAGAAGAGATCCCAGTGGTCAACAAATCTGAAACCCTGCACCCTGCACCAATTTCTCAGTCACACGTTCATCTGCCAAATTATCCTATCCTTACACTATTACACTATTCTGACGCTATTACAGTACCAGCGATCGAGGTTCGATTCCCGTCGCTGTCTGTAAGGAGTTTATACGTTCTCCCGTGTCTGCGTGGGTTTCCTCCGGGTGCTCCGGTTTCCTCCCACATTGCAAAGATGTACGGGTAGGTTAATTGGGTTTAAAATGGGCGGTGCGGACTCGTTGGGCCAGAAGGGCCTGTTACCACGCTGTAAATAAAATTAAAAATTACCCTC
Source organism: Pristis pectinata (assembly GCF_009764475.1). Classification (NCBI taxonomy): domain Eukaryota; kingdom Metazoa; phylum Chordata; class Chondrichthyes; order Rhinopristiformes; family Pristidae; genus Pristis; species Pristis pectinata. The sequence goes on from NC_067410.1 coordinate 60,037,242, forward strand.
ACTGGCTCGTGGCACAGGCAGCAATCCAGAGATTACTATCCTTGAGGTACTGCTTTTTGGCTTCCTATCTAACTCCCTATATTCCCTCTTCAGGACCTCATCTCTTTTTCTACCTATGTCATTGGTGCCAATATGTACCACAACCTTTGGCTGTTCACCCTCCCCCTTCAGAATGCTGTGGACCCAATCCAAGACGTCCCTGACCCTGGCACTGGGGAGGCAACATACCATCCGGGAGTCTCCTTCACTTCCACGGAATCTCCTGTCTGCCCCCCTTATTATGGAATCCCCTATCAATATCACCCTCCTCTTCTCCCCCCTTCTCTTCTGCACCACACGAGCAGGCTCAGTGCCAGAGACCTGGTCACTGTGGCTTTCCCCTGGTAGGTCATCCCCCCCAACAGTATCCAAAGAGGTATACCTGTTATTGAGAGAAACAGCCACAGGTGTACTCTGCACTACCTGCCTATTCTCCATCCTTCTCCTGACAGTCACTCAGCTACCTGCGTCCTGCAACTTCGGAGTGACTGCCTCCCCATAGCTCTTATCTATGTACTCCTCGGTATCCCGTAGGAACCGAAGGTCAACAAGCTGCAGCTCCAGTTCCCTAACACGGTATGTAAGGAGCTGCAGCTGGATGCACCTTGTGCAGATGTAGTTATCAGGAAGACTGGGTGTCTCCCCGAACTCCCATATTTCACAAGCTGAACACACCACTGACCCTGGAGCCATTCTAACTACTCTGGCCTGGCACTAAAGGAAACACCTTGGACACATTTTAGAAACTCTTCATGCCTCAATGACTAACAACCAGTGGCTCTGACATCCACCATCATGAAGTGCTTTGAGATGTTGGTCATGGCACGCATCAACTCCAGCCTACCGGACAATCTTGACCCACTGCAATTCGCCTATCGCCAAAACAGGTCCACAGCGGACGCCATCTTCCTGGCCCTACACACAGCTCTGGAGCATCTGGACAGTAAAGACATCTACGTTAGACTATTGTTTATTGACTACAGCTCTGCCTTCAATACAATAATCCCAAGCAAACTTGTGACCAAACTCCAAGACCAAGGACTCAACACCTCCCTCTGTAACTGGATCCTTGACTTTCTAACCAACAGACTGCAATCAGTGAGAATAGGCAGCAATTATTCTCAACGCTGGTGCCCCACGAGGCTGCGTCCTCAGCCCTCTACTCTACTCCCTATACACTAATGACTGTGTGGCCAGATTCTGCTCTAACTCCATCTACAAGTTTGCAGATGATACTGTTGTTGTAGGCCGCATCTCAAATGGTGATGAGTCAGAGTACAGGAAGGAGATAGAGAGCTTAGTGGAATGGTGTCATGACAACAACCTTTCCCTCAATGTCAACAAAATAAAAGAGCTCGTCATTGACTTCAGGAAAGGGGGCGGTGTACATGCACCCGTCTACATCAATGGTGCTGAGGTTGAGAGGGTTGAGAGCTTCAAGTTCCTAGGAGTGAACATCACCAACAGCCTGTCCTGGTCAAATCACTTAGATGCCACAGCCAAGAAAGTTCATCAATGCCTCTACTTCCTCAGGAGGCTAAAGAAATTCAGTTTGTCCCCTTTGACTCTCACCAACTTTTATTGATGCACCATAGAAAGCATCTTACCTGGATGTATCACGGCATGGTATGGCAACTGCTCTGCCCAGGACCACAAGAAACTGCAGAGAGTTGTGGACAAAGCCCAGTGCATCACGGACACCAGCCTCCCTTCCTTGGACTCTGTCTTTACCTCTCGCTGTCTTGATGAAGCAGCCAGCATAATCAAAGGCCCCTCCCACCCACCCGGGTCATTCTCTCTTCTCTCTTCTTCCATCAGGTAGAAGATACAGGAGCCTGAGGGCACAAACCACCATGCTTAAGGACAGCTTCTACCCCACTGTGATAAGACGATTGAACGGTTCCCTTATACCATGAGATGGCCTCTGACCTCACGATCTACCTTGTTGTGACCTTGCACCTTATTGCACTGCACTTTCTCTGTAGCTGTGACACTTTACTCTGCACTGTTATTGTTTTTAACTGTACTACATCAATGCACTCTTTGTACTAACTTAATGTAACTGCACCATGTAATGAATTGACCTGTACGATTGGTCTGCAAGACAAGTTTTTCACTGTACCTCAGTACAAGTGACAATAATAAACCAATACCAATACCCTTAATTCCTATCCCAGTTCACATTGCAATAATTAAAGGCCCCATTATAACCACCCCATAGATGTTGCACTTCTCTGTAATCTCCCTGCATATTTTTTCTAATATATCTGTCCCACACATTGATGACCCGTAGAATACACCCAATAATATACTGTTGCTATGATCTAATCAAACAGATTCTCTTTGATCCGTGCCATCCTCTCTCTTCCTCACTGTAATATTCTCTTCAACCAACACTGCTACCCCTTCTTACTTTCTTTCCATCCCACTTTGTCCTCGGAATAATTACTGCCCAATCCTGCTACTTTTTGAGCTCAACTTCCATTATCACCACCACATCATATTCCCAGACAGCTCCCAGTGCCTTTTGTTGGCCAATCTTAATTATCGAATTCTGTGTATTCACAGCCATATATAATAAACCATATTTAATTGTTATATCATTTCCATTTTGACTAACCCCAGTAAAGTCCTGACGCTGACTTAATCCAATGTGAAGTTTCTTCCTCATTTCTTTTTCCCTTTTTTGCCTTTAATTTAACCTTACCATTTATCATTACACTGGCTGTATTTGCTGGTGCATTTTATGTTTGCCAACCCTGGCCCTTGCTGATACACTGTTGGTTACTGTAGGGTTTTCCATGATTCACTTGGCACGTTGTTGCCAAAAGTGGATTTGGAAATCCTGCCACTGCCACTGTTTCATCCATTTTCTTTTTTTTTGCATTATTTTCATTTCCCATGCTGTCTCCCAGTGACCTGTTGCACCTGCTAGTTGGAATCAATCAATCAGACACATTGTCAAGTGAGATTCCAAAGCTAAACCTAAATACAAAGATGGCCCTGATGCTGATCCCTGGGACATCATTCTCACCTCTTTCTGACCCAACCCACCTTAAAAAAATAACAGAGCTGACAATCAAATAATTGTTTGCCCTTCAGCCAATTTCTCAAGGTCTACTTATTGGATTGAACCAATAGGTTTCCACAAGAAACTTTGTTTCATCCTCTGTGGAAGCCAGCTATGTAAATTGGTGAGTCTTAGATACTGGCACAATTTGGAGATTCTTGGCTTGTTGGAGATTAAAAAGCAGGACGTCAAAAGTAATCATTCCTGGATATCGGGCATCACACCAGTGAGTATAGAAATGAGAGTTTAGTGCAAATGAGAATGTGATGGTACAGGGATGTGGTGCAATGTTTCTGGGGCATTGGGACTGGTTCTGGAGGGAGGTTGGACCTGGGCAATCCAGATAGGTTGTATCTCAAGGTTTGCTTCTCAGCAGGGTCAGTACCAATATCCTTGCAGGGAAGTTTGCTAATGCTATTGAAGAGAGTTCAATGAGCTTGCAGAAGGATGGGAACCCAGCAATAGTTTTTAAATTTTTAAATTTTATTTACAGCGTGGTAACAGGCCCTTCCGGCCCAACGAGTCTGCGCCGCCCATTTTTTAAAACCCAAATTGACCTACCCGTACGTCTTTGGAATGTGGGAGGAAACCGGAGCACCCGGAGGAAACCCATGCAGACACGGGGACAATGTACAAACTCCTTACAGACAGCGATGGGAATCAAACCCCGATCACTGATGCTGTAATAGCGTCGCACTAACCGCTACGCTACTGTGCTGCCCAGAGAGAAGACCAAAATTGGATGTGGATAGTAATGGTTGAATAAACAAACCTGGAAGGCAAAAGAACAAGTTTGGAAGATCGTCAAAAAGGAATCAGAGAATTTTGGCAGTGGTTAATTGTTTATACGGTGAAACCGCCATATAACACAAGTATCAGGGGACAACTTTAACTTCTGCATTATAAGCTACCAATGTTGTTAATGAAGCTAATATTTACCTAATTTGTGTCTCAGCAGATATGGGAATACCTGCTGTATCTAAAACCATGATATATTGAGGGGTGTTATATCATTGGTGCACTAAATTTTAATGCAAAGTGTCTAGGAGTTAAAGACAATGAACTGAGAGCACAGATGTGGTAGTATGACATTTATTGCTGATACATGTTTTGAAGATCGTTCGAATGGCAGCTGAAAGTTACAAGATTTTTAGGTGGGACAGACTGAGGGTTAAGATAGAAGGAAGTGCAGAAATATTGGTTAAGGAAACAATTATGGATGTCAGGGGTGGATGTTTTTCAAGAAAGGTCAATAAATTTGGAGCAGGGGAACAAAGCAGGGGGAATCACATGGTAGGACAGGCCCCCAGACAGTCAGAGAAAGTTACTCGGCAAATTTCTTAGAGGTTTAAAAATAGCAAGACATTGATAATAGGTGATTTCAAAGAGGGTCAAAGCAGAGTAAAGGATACAGCAAGAGGAGGATCATTGACCGTTTTTAACCAGTATGTAAGCAAGCCCAACAAAAGATGGGGAGGCATTAGTTTCAGAGAATGCACCTGGGACAGTAACTTAAGACTGAAACACACAGTGAAATGCATCTTTTGTGTAGAGTGTTCTGGGGTCAGCCTGCAAGTGTCGCCACGCTTCCGGCGCCAACACAGCATGCCCACAATTTTCTAACCCATACGTCTTTGGAATGAGGGAGGAAACTAGAGCACCCGGAGGAAACCCACGCAGTCACAGGGAAAATGCACGAACTCCTTACAGACAGCAACTGGAATTAAACCCAGGTTGCTGGTGCTGTAAAGCGTTACGCCAACCGCTAACACTAAAAGGCAAGCAACATTGGAAGCAATGATCTTAACTGGGATCGATCTTCTTTGATCATCATTATTGATCATCATTGGAAGAGGAAATTATAATTCAGTCCAATTTCACAGTTGTGGAAAAGTGCAAAGAAAGACCAGATGTAAGGCTTCCAAATTGAGATATAGGCAATGTTATCTGGCTGGAGTGGGCAGAAAATAGATGTTTGCATCAAAATTAGTGTAAGAGCAGTGGGAGACTCTAAAGAGATTGCAATGTTTCAGATTGCAATATCCTCACATTGGAAAGAAAAGGGTCAGATCCCAATTCTAAACCTGTAGAAGATTACAGAGAGATAAAGTTAAAAACAGGAAATCTTATCTCAGGCACCAAGGACTTGACAGAAAACCTGGAGGATTATAGAAGGTGCAGGGATGGAATTCAAAAAGACATTAGGAAGACAAAGTGCATCAAAAGATATTTCCAAGAAAACATGGGGATGCCTCTAAGACTATAAATGCAGAAGGAAAAGGAGATAACAAAGTAAAGACTAGGTTTTATCTGACGCCAAAATGGTAGCCTGAATGAGGAGGTGGAAGACATGTAAAGTTTGGAATAAATACTTTGCATCTGTAGAGTGGGATGACGAACACATTGATACTGAAGAGAAAGAATGTGAGGAAAAAAGAAAGACAGAGAGACAGAGAACATTTTAAGCATTCTAACATCTTCAAAAGTAGATAAGTCACCAGGTCTGGATGAAATGTATCCCAGGTTCTCAAAAGAAACAATAGAGCAAGTAGCGTCACCTCTGATTATCATTTCCTGATCTCTCTGACTGCAAGCACAATGCCCAAGAATTAAAACCATAGAACCATAGAACAATACAGCACAATCCAGGCCCTTCGGCCCACCATGTTGTGCCAACCTTCAAACCACTCCTAAGACGATCTAACCTCTTCCTCCCACATATCCCTCTAACTTAAATTCCTCCATATGCTTATCTAACGACCTCTTGAACTTGACCAATGTATCAGCCTCCACCACCACCCCAGGCAGCGCATTCCATGCACCAACCACTCTCTGGGTGAAAAACCTCCCTCTGACGTCTCCCTTGAACTTCCCACCCATTACCTTAAAACCATGCCCTCTCATACTGAGCATTGGTGCCCTGGGAAAGAGGCGCTGGCTGTCCACTCTATCTATTCCTCTTAATACTTTGAATACCTCTATCATGTCTCCCTTCATCCTTCTTCTCTCCAATGAGTAAAGCCCAAGCTCCTTTAGTCTCTCCTCATAATCCATACTCTCTACTCCAGGCAGCATCCTGGTAAATCTCCTCTGCACCCTTTCCAATGCTTCCACATCCTTCCTATAATGAGGTGACCAGAACTGGATAGAGTACTCTAAGTGTGGTCTAACCAGAGTTTTATAAAGCTGCATCATTACTTCGCGGCTCTTAAACTCGATCCCACGACTTATGAAAGTTAACATCCCATAAGCTTTATTAACTACCCTATCCACCTGTGTAGCAACTTTCAGTGTTCAGTGGATATGAACCACCAGATCCCTCTGCTCCTCTACACTGCCCAGAATCCTGCCATTTACCTTGTACTCCATCTTGGAGTTTGTCCTTCCAAAGTGTACCACCTCACACTTCAACAGCCCTCCACACTATCCACAACACCACTGATCTTTGTGTCATCTGCAAACTTGCTAACCCACCCTTCCACCCCCTCATCTAAGTCATTAGTAAATATCACAAAAAGTAGAGGTCCCAGAACTGATCCCTGTGGGACACCACTAGTCACAGCCCTCCAATCTGAATGCACTCCCTCCACCACAACCCTCTGCTTTCTACAGGCAAGCCAATTCTGAATCCACACAGCCAAGCCTCCCTGGATCCCTTGGCCTCTGATCTTCTGAAGAAGCCTACCATGCGGAACCTTGTCAAACGCCTTACTAAAATCCATGCAGACCACATCTACTGCACTACCCTCATCAATCTTCCTGGTCACCTCCTCAAAGAACCCTATCAGGCTTGTGAGGCAAGATCTTCCCTTCACAAATCCATGCTAGCTGTCCCTCATCAGTCCATGATTTTCTGAATGCTCATAGATCCTACCTCTAAGAATCCTTTCCAACAGCTTGCCCACCACAGTCGTAAGGCTCACTGGTCTGTAATTCCCTCGACTATCCCTACTACCTTTTTTGAATAAGGGACAACATTCGCCACCCTCCAATCCTCCAGTACCATCCCCGTGAACAACGACGACTCAAAGATCCTAGCCAACGGTTCAGCAATCTCCTCCCTCACCTCACGAAGCAGCCTGGGGAATATTCTGTCAGGCCCCAGGGACTTATCTGTCCTAATATTTTCTAACAGCTCCAACACATCCTCTCTCTTGATATCTACATACTCTAGAACATTACCCTTACCAACACTGTCCTCAGCGTCATCAAGACCCCTCTCCTTGTTGAATACTGAAGAGAAGTATTCATTGAGAACCTCACCCACTTCCACAGCTTCCAGGCACATCTTCCCACCTTTGTCTTTAATCGGACCAACCTTTACTCTAGCCATCCTTCTGCTCTTCACGTACGAGTAAAAAGCCTTGGGGTTCTCCTTAACCCTACTCGCCAAAGCCTTTTCATGTCCCCTTGCTCTCCTCAGCCCCTTCTTAAGTTTCCTCCTTGCTACTCTACATTCCTCACGAGCCCTGTCTGATCCTTGCTGCTTACACCTTATGTATGCTGCCTTCTTCTTCCTAACTAGTTGTTCCACTTCTCTTGTCACCCATGGTTCCTTCACCCTACCATTACTTCTCTGCCTCTCCAGGGCAAATTTATCCCTAACATCCTGCAAGGGATCCCTGAACATCGACCACATCGCTATAGTACATTTCCCCTCAAAAATGTCACACCAATTTACACTCTCAAGTTCTCGTCTAAGAGCCTCATAATTCGCCTTTCCCCAATTAAATATCTTCCCGTCCTCTTTGCTCCTATCCCTGTCCATGACTATTCTAAAGGTTATGGAGCAGTGGTCGCTGTCCCCCAGATGCTCACCCACCGAGAGATCTGTCACCTGACCCGGTTCATTACCTAAAACTAGATCTAATATGGCACTTCCTCTAGTCGGCCAGTCAACATACTGTGACAGGAATCTGTCCTGTACACACTTAACAAACTCTGCCCCATCTCAATCTTTGGCACTAAGCAGGTGCCAATCAATATTTGGGAAGTTGAAGTCTCCCACTATAATAACCCTGTTATTTTCGCATCTTTCCAAACTCTGCCTCCCAATCTGCTCCTCAGTATCCCTACTGCTACCAGAGGGCCTATAGAATACTCCCAGTAGAGCAACTGCTCCTTTCTTGTTCTTAACTTCCACCCATATTGACTCTAGAGAGGATCCTTCTACATTATCCACCCGTTCTGCTGCTGTAACAATGTCCCTGACCAGTATCACCATCCCTCCTCCTCTTCTCCCCCCCTCCCTATCCCTTTTAAAACATTGAAAGCTAGGAATATTCAATATCCATTCCTGCCCTGGTGTCAGCCATGTCTCTGTGATAGCCACAATATCGTAGTCCCATGTACTTATCCAAGCTCTCAGTTCATCTCCCTTATTCCTGATGCTTCTCACATTCAAGTAAATGCACTTTAGCCCATCCACCTTACTACTTCTATACCCTGTACTCTGCTTCTCCTTCCTCAAAGCCTCTCTACCTGTTAGATCTGACTTTTCCCCATCCCCTTCTTCCTGTGACCTACTCCTCCGGTTCCCATCCCCCTCGCAAACTAGGTTAAACCCTCCCGAACCACCCTAGCAAACCTGGCTGCAAGGATATTGGCCCCCCCTCAGGTTCGGGTGTAACCCGTCCTCTCTGTACAGGTCCCACCTTCCCCAGAAGAGATCCCAATGATCCAAAAATCTAAAACCTTCTCTCCTGCAACAACTTCTCAGCCACGCATTTATTTCCCATCTCCTCCTATTCCTACCTTCACTATCACGTGGCACTGGCAGCGATCCCGAGATTGCTACCCTTGAGGTCCTGTTCTTCAGCCTTCTGCCTAGCTCCCTAAACTCACTTTTCAGGACCTTATCCCTCTTCCTACCTATGTCGTTGGTACCAACACGAACCACGACTTCTGGCTGTTCTTCCTCCCGCTCAAGAATCCTGTGGACCCCATCAGTGACATCCCGGACCCTGGCACCTGGGAGGCAACATACCATCCGGGATTCATGCTCACTGCCGCAGAACCTCCTATCTGTTTCCCTGACTATCGAGTCCCCTATCACTACTGCCTTCCTCTTCTCCTCCCTTCCCTTCTGAGCAGCAGGACCCGTCCCAGTGCCAGAGACCTGGCTACTGCTGCTAGGCCCCTGCAGGTCATGCCCCCCCCCAACAGCTTCCAAAGCGGAAAACCTGTTATTGAGGGGAACAGCCTCTGGGGTCCTCTCCACTATCTGCCTGTTCGTTTTCTTTTTCCTTTTCCCTCCCCTGGCAGTCACCCTTCTATCTACTTCCTGGACTCCAGAAGTACCTGCTTTAAGGGGGGTGACTGTCTCCTGATGTACAGTATCTACATAACTCTTTTGTTTGAAGCTGCAACTCCAGCTCATCAATTTTGAGCCAAAGTTCCTCCAGCCTCAAGCGCTTACTGCAGATGCAGATTGATATAATTGCTGATATCGTGCAATTGTTCAATAAGGGAGAAATGGATAGAGAGAGTAAAAATATGTCTGTCAGCCTGACAGAGGCAAAACTTAACTAGAAGTGTGAAGTAATGCAGTTGGGAGGGTAAATGAGATAAGGGAAGACAAAGTAAATGGTAGAATACAAGAAAGTCTGCAGAGATTGGAGCGTAGGTGCACAGATAGCTGAGGGTAGCAGGATAGGTGGATGAGGTAGTTAAACATGCATATGAGATGCTTTTACTGGGCCAAGGCACAGAATACAAGAATGGGGGTGCCATTCTAGAATTCTAGAATAGAGTACTGTATAGATTTATTATAGGTTATCTGTATTGTCTTTGAATGTGACAAGAAGCAGAGTAATAGTGAATGGTCATTCTTCAGAAAATTTACAATGGGGTCAGTATTTAGACCACAACTTTTCATAACATGGACTTTTACATGTATAATTGTCAAATTTACACTTCAAACATAACTTGGGCGTTCATGCGAGGAGGATCATGATAAATTTCAATGGGATATAAATAAGCTGGTTGCGAGTTTAACAGATCAAATTTAATGCAGAAAATTGTGAACCTTCGGTCAGAAGAGCAAGGAGAGGCAAATCTAGAATACAGGGCACAAGTCTATAATGAGAATAAAAATAGAGAAACCTGGGGGATAGGTCCATAAATTGCTGAAAATGACAGGACAGATCGAGAAAGTGGTTAAAAAAGCATGTGGGATCCTGGGCTTCACAAATCGCAGAATGGAATGCAAGAACAGCAAAGTCATGATGTACTTTACAAAACATTGGTCTGGCCGCAGCTGGAGTATTGTGTCCAGTTATGAGTGCCCCACTTTGGGAAAGATGGGAAGGCTTTAGAGAGGGTGCAGCCATGTTTTCTGGAATGATTCTGGGGGTGAGGGACTCCAGGTCTGTTGATAGATTGGAGAGGCTGGGGTTGTTCTCCCTGGAACAAAGGAAGTTGTGAAAGGATCTGATAGAGGTACTTAAAATCAAGAGGGGTGCTCAGATAGAGAGAAACTGTTCCCATTGGGAGGGGTGAAGGACCAGATGATGTGGAATGATAGTAATTGGTGATAGGGCCAGCAGTGACACGAGGAAAGGCCTTCTTATGCAGTAAGTAGTTAGGATCTAGAATTCACTGCTGGGAGCCATTGAGGTCGTGGTGGGGGTTGGGGGGAATGGATGGTTGGGGAGGGAGGCAGGTTCAATCATGCTAATCAAAAGGCACCTGGATACAAACTAAAAAAACATTGCAAGGTTGTAAGGAAGGAGTGGGAAAGCTTAGAAGTTAGAAAGCTCTTGCACAGAGCCAACACAGACTTGAGGGGCCAAATGGCCTCCTTCTGTCTGATTGGGTGACAATGCACATGGTATCGGTCTGTTTCAATCTAGTGATACCTTGCCAAGATGCAACCACCTTAAAAGTGTCTAGTGTTACAAATCCCTTCACTCAGATCTATGTCCCACCCAAACACAGCAAGAATAATTGATGATTCAGCCTGTAAATTTTAGGATGTTATCCCATGCTAGTATACCCGATTTCTTCCTGTAATCCCACTATTGACTCCAACCCATAGGTGTTTGATGGCCTGATTTATTCTCAGTATAAGCCTCCATAGCTGCTTTGCCTGTTTAGCTAGTTAAGCAACATTCTTGCAAGAGCTCTCAGATCAGTCACTCTGAGATCACATACCAGACTGCAATGTTGTTTTTAGTTTTCCCAAGCTTTGTGAAGACGCACAAGAGTAATGTTGAAATGTTACTGCAAAACAACATAGATATGAAGATTCATCTGCTGTTCCCATCTCTGCAATTTCACATCCAAAATGTCATATTGTGTGGAAATAATTTGAAGTTGCTCTAAACTTGTTTGATGATTGATTCTTAACACTCAAATATTATTTGAGACTGAACGTAAGTCTCCATCTCCCAGGGGTGAAGGGAGTACAGTTACCTGTCATTGGACTTTACTTCATCTGAGCTGGTCTAAGTTATAAGAGGGGGCAAAGATTACAATAGCAACATTACCTTGTATTTATGTAAGACTAATGTTGAAAAACACCCCAAGGCAATTCACTGGAGCGTTATAAAACAAAATTTGACACCAAGCTGTACATAAGGAAATTAGGGCAAGAGCTCAGCCAAAGAGGTGAATTTTAAGGGTAATTTTAATGAAGGGATATAGAGAGGTTAGGAAGTTTGGGCTAAGTAATTGGGAGGACAGGACAGATGGAACATAATATGGAAAATGGAGGTCATCCACTTTGATAGAAAAGATAAGGGGGTGTATTTCTTTAAAAAGTGAGAGACTGCAGGTTGTTGGTGCTCACAGAGTGTTGTTGTACACGCATCACTGGAAGTTAATGTGCTAGGAAGGCAAAAGGTATGTTACTTTTTATTACAAAAAAATTTGAGTACAGGAGTATAGATGCTTTCTGCAATTATATAGACCCCATCTAGAACATTGTATTGAGATCCTGTCTCCCTCGGAAGGGTGTACTTGCAATGGAGAGATGCAGCAAAGTTATACCAGATTGATTTCTAGGATAGGGAGGGTGCTGTTGTCTGATGAGAAGAGCTTAAACAGACTGGGCACATACTCTTGAGAGTTTAGAAGAATGAGAGGCGATCTCATTGAAATGGGCAATGGCATTTGACAGGCAGAGCACGTTTTTCCATGAATGGGATGTCCAGATCTGAAGGTCCCAGTCTCAAAATAAGAAGACCATCATTCAGGACAGAGATGATAAGGAATGTCTTAATGCAGAGGATAGTGATCCTTTAGAATTCTCTGCCCTAGGGGGCAGTGAAGGCTCATTTGCTGAGGATGTTCAAGCCACTGCCCAAGCAGCTGGTGAAGGCAGGTACTCTCACAACATTTAAAAAGTATCTGGACAAGCACTTGAATCGCCAAAGCATAGAAGGTTACGGACCAAGTACTGGTAAATGGGATTAGTATAGATGGCTACTTGATGGTCATGATGGGCTGAAGGGCCTGTTTCTGTGCTGTATGACTCTATGACTATGACTAATATGCCAAAAGTGTGAAGGACTTGTGCCTGTTCCTAAATTCCACACTAAATGAAATGAGATTGTTTGGAACAGAGGGCATGACCATCAGTGACCCTTTCCAATGAACATGCCTGGATTTCATGGCTTCTTTTAATATCATGCTGCGGTATTATGTCTCTTCATGTAAACGAGCCTTCTTGCCATCCGCACATTTTATAAACCAGGCTGAGAACATTTTGAATAATAATTGTGTAACAGTTAGCGTAACGCTATTGCAGCGCCAGCGACACGGGTTCAATTCCGGTTGCTGTCTCTAAGGAGTTTGTACGTTCTCCCTGTGTCTGCGTGGGTTTCCTCCAGGTGCTCTGGTTTCCTCCCACATTCCAAAGACGTACAGGTTAGGAAGTTGTGGGCATGCTATGTTGGCGCCGGAAGCATGGCGACACTTGCGGGCTGCCCCCAGAGCACTCTACGCAAAAAGATGCACTTCATTGTGTGTTTCGACATACATGTGACTAATAAAGATACGTGTGTGAATGTGTTTGAGGATGTTTCGAAGCTTCGTTAAGGAAATGCAATATCCTCACTGATACCTGGATATCTCTTGCCCATGTCCGCTCAAAGTGGAGCCGGAGCATTTGGGATGGTATTGGGAACCTTGAGAACACACAGAAGCCCCATGTGAGCCACAGAAGTAGCGGACCACATCACAAACCGGGGATGGCGCAGCGCGTGGAACCGCTGCCTCACAGCTCCAGAAACCTGAGTTCAATCCTCACCTCCAGTGCTGTGTGTGTGGAGTTTGCACGTTCTCCCTGTGCCCATGTGGGTTTCCTTCGGGTACTCTGGTTTCTTTCCACATCCCAAAGATGTGAGGGTTTTTGGGTTAATTAGCTGCTGTAAATTGCCCCCAATGTGTAGGTGAGTGGTAGAATCTGGGAGGAGTCAATGAAAATGTAGGAAGAGTAAAAACTGGGATTAATAAGGCATTAATGTAAATGGGTGTTTGATAGTCAGGTGGACTTAGTTGATTGAAGGGCCTGTTTATGTTTTGCATCTCTCTGTGACTCTATGGATTTGTTCAGAAGATAATCAAGTGGGCTGATATCTGGATCTAGAATACAAGGGGTTGGAAGTGATTTTACACATATATAAACCCCAGCTAGGTCATCCCTGAGTATTGTGAACAGTTTTGCACAGTGTACCTTAACAAAGATGGATATGTCTTGGCTAGAGTACAGCATAGGTTTACCAAAATGAAACCAAGGATTATATTTTTAGAAGAAATTGCACAAGCTCATGCCATACTTCCTGGAATGTTGATGGCTAAAAGATGATTTGATCAACATCTCCAATGCATTATACAGGGCTGGAGACAGTCTCAACATTAAAGCTAGCTCTGTCAAGAGTTATACAACAAAATTGGGTGGCAGAAAATTGGAAGTCTTCTGCAAATGAAAATTGGCACTGGGTAAATTCCTAACTGTAAATCTGAGATCGATGGATTTTGAAAAGGCAAGAATTAAGGAATATGGTGGAGGAGGGGGCTGGGGGAGAAAGAAGTATGTACAGAGATCACAGATCAGCCAAGGTCTCATTCATTGCTGGAACAGACCTAGGAGTGAAATGGCCTCCTCATCTTCCTTTGGTACCACCTATGTTACTACTACCTCTACTGATAGTTATCCAGTTCCCTCAATCCATCTGTCAGCAACCCTTCCCAGCCTAGTTCCCTGAAGGCATCAGATTCACTCATTATATTAAAGTGTTTCAGAAGTCAACATGGAGCGGAGAGAAAAAGCAAATTAATCAGAATTAATCACAGTCACTTGAAGACCGGACTGAACCTCGATAGCAAGGAAACTAAATTAACATACAGAGATGAAATGTGATGATCACAGAAACATCATAGTTTAATGATTGTATCTTTGCAAATATTAATTCAATGTATTTGGGCTTCTGGGCTTAGTAACTAGGGTGAGCTGATTTGCTCTTTGTAAATCAGAGAGTTTTCACCTGTTCAAACAAACTATACTGCAAAGATCAACAGAGAAGGCACAAAGAAGGTGGTTCCATTCTGCAGAACTTAACCCTATATGTTCTTGCACAGATTGTCATCAGCCTGAGAGTCTCCCTGCCAGAGTTAGGTGACATCCATCATCTTCCAGAGAGACCCAAAACCATGGGAAGGCAAGCACAATTCCCCCATTCCCATTGTCACAACAAAAGTACAGTAAGACACCAATAATCCAGTAGATGTTGTTCAGCAATACTAATAGTTCAGCATCTGGCTCATCTCAGGATTTTTCTTGCATTCTCTATAAACTCACCAGGCTCTATTTCCCTCCCCTTTTAAACTCTCCAGGTCCATTTCCTGCTGCTCTTAAACTATCTAGGTTCCGTTTCCCACTCCCTTTAAACTCCCTGGGTTCCATTTCTCGCTCCCTTTAAACTAACCAGGTTCTGTTTGCCACTGCCTTTGGCCTTAGCCTTGAATATACTTTATGATTCATCCTCCACAAGAATCTGGAACAGAGAACCCACTGAGAGAAGAAATTTCTTCTCATTTCAGTCTTAAACGAGTAGCCCTTTATTCCGAGTCCACCGACGCTAGTTCAAGATGCTCCCACCAGGAAAGATGCCCTCATAGTATATATCTTGTCAAAACCCCTCTTATAAATTTTAATGAGATCATCTTCATTTTCCCAGAGAATAAAGGCCCAGCTGCTCAGTATTTCTTCATATTTTTGTATCTCCTCCAAGGATTCAGCCGAGCAAATCTTTGCTGCACAGCTTCCAACATGTTTCTTTAAGTAAGGACACCAAATCTGTACTCATTGCTACAGATCTCACTAAAGGTCTCCACACTTCTATCTACTTCTATGTTTTAATGGCCAGTGTTGCATTTTCCTTCTAATTACTTGATGTGCCTGTATATTAACTTTGTTTGTTTGAGGCACCCACATCTCTTTGAACACCAGCCTTTGAGAGTCTCACACCATATAAATGCCCAGCTATTCACCCTACCAAAGTGCTCCATATTGTTCTTCATCTGCCATATTTTTGACCACATGTCAACTTTCCTATGTAGAGGCTTTGGCCCCTCCTAATAAATTGGGTTGTCAGAAAATGTGGACACCTGCTGTGCATGTTCCCTTCATCTAAATCATTAGTGCTGACTGTAAGCAACTGGGGCTCCAGCAATGATTCCTGAGACAACCTACCACAGCCTCACTTGTGACTAGCCAGAGATTTCTCAAGGGCAACATGGTCATAAAAAGTTCAAACAATGTTAACTCTCTGATAATCCAGGCAGTCAACGTTTCAGTTCAGGACTCTTCTTCATAACAATAAAACTGTAGAGTCCTGAAGAAGGGTTCTGACCCAAAACGTTGACTGCCTGCTTTTCTCCACGGATGCTGCCTGGCCTGTTGAGTTCCTCCAGCATTATCGTGTTTTTCACCTAGATTCCAGTACCTGCGGTCCTTTGTTTCACTGATAATGCAGCACCCTTTGGACATTTGGTGTTGAACTAACAGACTTTCCTAACTATTGGATGTCACTCCGATTAATACCCAAACGCACTTTTATTTCACTTTTTTTTACATGTTATGTGTAGTATAATACATTTTCCAGAGAACTTGCTGAGTTTAAATGGAGTGGGAAATATACAAGCACTCCAGCTCTGGCTGCAAACCTACCCACATTCCTGACCCCTGGTGCTGTGGATCCCAACCCTGGCTCTGGCTGCACACCCAACCTGTTGTCCAGATCCTGGCCACACTCATGACCCCCAGTTCACATTCCAGACTAAGGAACGATCCAGGTGCTAGACCACTGGGATTTCCGAACAATTGGATGCTGGATTACCAGAGTTTTATTGTAGTATGATAGAATTTATTTTGGCTTTACATTGCAAGAATATTGACTGATGTTAAGGAAAGGCAGGAGGAACGATGAACATCTGGAAGTCAAGCACCCACTGCATCAACGGATCATCTTCCTGCTTTGGTACCAGATGCCAGTGTATTTAGCAGCCTGTTCCTCAGCAGGTTAAATGTCTTGTAGTTATTAAGTGAACAGCATTCCATTGTAACAAAATCTCTCCTGAAGGAGTGGGGTAGTTTAAGGGAAACAGGAAGCAGATAGATCAAAGAGGCTGCAGCAGAACACTTCAGTTTCAAATGGTGCAGCAGTTCCTTCTTAAAACCAAGAAGAGTAGTGTCAAGGAGTAAAAAAATTCTGCATTCTCTATGACAATGGCTAGAAGATCCATCTCCCTCTTGTTTGCATTAATCCGAAAATAAATTGGTAAATTGGTTTATTAATGGTTTTGCATGCCGTGCATATAGATCATTTCACCACATCAGTGCATGGAGGTAGCACAAGGGAAAACAATAACAGAATGCAGAATAAAGTGTTGCAGATGCAGTTACAGAGAAAGTGCAGTGCAGGTAGACAATAAGGTGCAAGGCCATTCATCGATCCAGGAGGTTGGAAGTTTGCCAGACCTGTAAGTAGATTTAAATGAACATTGTTTGTAATTCTTAGAGTCATAGAATTTAGATATCAAAGAATAGAATGATTATAATAGAAGTAATGAGTGGATCTGCTGAGAGCAGCTTGCAACGAGTCGCCACACTCTGGCACCATCTTGTTTTTATTTCATCTGACATGCTCACAATGGAGACACAAGAGACTGCAGATGCTGGATTGGACTGAAAGATAGAGGGGAGATAGCCAGTGTAAAGAGGTGGAGGGAAGGGGTGGGGCAAGAGCTGACAAGTAGCAGGTGGATCCGGGTGCGGGGGGGGGGGGGGTGATAAGCAGGTGGAGAAAGGAAGAGTGGAAAGAGCGACAGAGGCTGGGAGGTGATCAGTGGTGGCAACAGAGGGCTGGAGATGATGGAATCTGAAGGAGCGGAAGGTGGAGCATGGAATCAAGTGAGGGGGGGTGGAGAGGGAGATGGCAACAGTGGGGGAGGGGACTCAGTGGAAGTAGTGTGTGGGTGATGGCCAGATGGTGTGCCACAGCCAAAGCCAGAGGAAGGTTCAGAGGGGAAGGTGAACAGCACAGGGTGCGAAACAGAGCAGAGAAGCTGGTGGAAGCCACAAGACATGGGTAAGACCAGTCTAAAACCAGCATGAACTCAAAGTCAAAGTCAAGTTTATTGCCATATGCACAAGCACATGTATGCACAGGTGCAATGAAAAATTTACTTTCAACAGCATCACAGGCACGTAGCACCATATAAGTAGCATTCACAAGAAAAACATAAATTAAACATAACTGATACACAGTTTTTACATGAAAGAACACAATTAGAACAAAAAAAGTCCATTTAAGTGCCAAGTGATCAAAGTGGTTGTAGGGCTGCTAAACTGCGGTGATTAGGGTTTTGCCAGTTGGTTCAAGAACCAAATGTTTGAAGGGAAGTACCTGTTCTTGAAGCTGGTGGTGTGGGACTTCAGGCTTCTGTACCTCCTGCCCATTTTAATTCAGGTTTAAAAGGTCAGATTGCAAGTATGAATCTGTGTCGTTGATAGCTACCTACAAAGTATCGCCTCTTTCCGGCACCATCTTGTAACTCCATTCCAGGACTGGAAACAGCACAGTGGATTCAGGACCAGAAAGATGCCCACATTCTGAGAGAGAAGTCGGCAACAACGGTTGGTGCAAACGAGAGATAGACAATGAGAACACAAAGGAAGTTTAAAGTGAACATGGACTGTGATTCCCATTGTTCACTTATGTCCAGTGTTCCTCAGGGAACAACAGACTGAGAAAAAGTAGTTCTCAGCAGCTTCATTCATAATCTTATGAGGATAGGTTGAGTGAGCTACGGCTTTTCTCCTTGGAGAGACAGAGGATGAGAGGTGACTTGATAGAGGTGTACAAGATGATAAGAGGTATAGATCGAGTGGACAGTCAGAGACTTTTTCACAGGGCGACAATGGCTAACATGAGGGGGCATAATTTTAAGGTGATTGGAGGAAGCTATAAGGAGGATGTCAGGGGTAATTTTTTTTACACAGATTGTGGTGGATGCATGGAATGCACTGCCTGCAGAGGTTGTGGGGGCAAATATATTAGGGACATTTAAGAGACTCTTAGATAGACACATGAATGATAGAGAGAACAGGGGCTATGTGGGAGGGAAAGGTTAGATAGATCTTAGAGCAGGATAAAATGTCGGCACAACATTGTTGGCCACTGTAGTGTTCTACGTTCTATAACCCGGGAAGTTGGAGATCGAGCTCCAGGCAACCAGTGGCTGTGGGTCCTGTGAGTGAAGTAGTCCCCAGCATGCCGTGCTGTAGGTGGAACGTTCTGGTGGAGGCAGAACCTCAGCCTCACATAGCGAAGCAGTTGATGGAGTTCACAAGAAGGAAGGTGAAGAACAGGGGACAAATGTTCAAGAATTGGTAGAGAATGAAGAGAGTCAGGAAGAAAACCTGCAGGAGAGCTGAGGCAGGAAGACAGAGAGTGATAACAGGCAACCAAAGCAGATACTCTTATGACTTGCCAGCTCCTGCCTCACTCCTCCCCCTCATCTCTTTATACTGGCTGTCTCCCCTCTACACTCTCAGTCCTGATGCAGGGTCTCAACCTGAAATGTTAACTATCCCTTTGCCTCCACAGATGCTGCCTGACCTGCTGAGTTCCTCCAGCAGCTTGTTTTTTGCTCCAGATCCCAACATTGGCAGTCTCTTGTGTCTCCAGAGACTGTTATTGTTGAGTTCATGATATTAAGTAGTGTGGCAAATATATTTGTGGTCATTATTAATTATTGTTAATAGGTATTTGTATTCATGTTAATGTAATCTGTATACTGCATAGACTGTGTAGAAAGTTATGGAGATAACTATGTTAATGAACAATTAGAGAAGGACGCCAGCCAAATGTGGATAATGGCTACATGAAGAGGTGATTTACTGGAATCACTAATGGCTAAAGCAGGCACCTCTGAAATGTTAGGTACAGCTTATAGGTGAAGAGGTTTGTAGACAAGACGAAGAAACTGAGCAATTTTTTGTTTGGTTAAAGTTATAACTGAGTTTACAAATCTCTGTAAACAATCAGTTAAAAGGATAATTTAAAATATTTAAATAGTTCATTGACAGCATAATTTATTGTATGTAGATAGTTAATAATTCCCTTGGGTATATTAATTCTTTTTAAAGGGGAAGCAGTGTAGTGTATGAGTATAAGAGCATCTTCAGAACTGGGTGTATCTCATTACATTGTTGAACCAGACACTGCTGTTTAGTCTAAGAACGGCAGCATTTGACAAGCGATGATGATCTGTTGTGAACTCTGTATAGGGTGAGCGAGGACACTTGTAGCAACACTAAACAAAATTCACAGGCCTTACAGTAGGTGATAAGATTTCTTTATTAGTCACATGTCAATCGAAACACACATTGAAATGCATCTTTGCGTAAAGTGTTCTGGGGGCAGCCCGCAAGTGTCGCCACGCTTCCGGCGCCAAGATAGCATGCTCACAACTTCCTAACCCGTACGTCTTTGGAATGTGGGAGGAAACCAGAGCACCTGGAGGAAACCCAAGCAGTCACCGGGAGAACGTACAAACTCCTTACAGACAGCAGCTGGAATTGAACCCAGGTCGCTAGCACTGTAATAGCGTCACGCTAACTGCTACACTACCGTATCCAAAGTCCATACCTAAGAGGAGGAAACATTTACTTCTCCTGCAGCCCTCAGAGAGTGATCACAGACATTTTCCTGTATTGCAGGCAGAATTGTATTTTAAATATTTTTTGATTGTATTCCTGTACAACTTATAGGAGAAGAGTTTTGTAGACAAAAAGACTGAGAAATTCATAGTTAGAGAATGGCTCCCTTCAATAAAGGACGTTGTGTTGTAAGCTATCTCTAGTCTAAGTGATATCACCTGTGACAATAGTTAAATTTGTGTTTGTGAGGTGAAAATATCAAAGGCATGTTCCCCAGTCCATGGGAAAGACAGTGCATCAGACTCAGAGTCAGTATCACTGACATATGTCATGAAATTTGTTGTTTTGCGGCAGCAGTACAGTGCAAGACATAAAGATATAAAAATTACTATAAGTTACAAAAGTAAATAAAAGAGGTAGTGTTCATGGGTTCATGGACCATTCAGAAATCTGATGGCAGTGGGGAAGAAGCTGTTCCTGAAGTGCTGAGTGTGGGTCTTCAGGTTCCTGTACCTCCTCCCCGATGGTAGTAACGTGAAGAGGGCATGTCCTGGGTGGTGAGGGTCCTTAATGATGAATGCTGCCTTCTTGAGGTAACCCCTCTTGAAGATGTCCTCGATGGTGGGGAGGGTTGTGCCCATGATGGAGTTGGTTGAGTCTACAACCCTCTGCAATCTCTTTCGATCCTGCACATTGGTGCCTCCATACCAGGCGGTGATGCAATCAGTCAGAATGCTTTCCACTGTATATCTGTAGAAATTTGCAAGAGTCTTTGGAGACACACCAAATCTCCTCAAACTCCTAATGAAGTGGAGCCGCTGGTGTGCCTTCTTCGTGATTGCATCAATGTGTTGGGCCCAATATAGGTCTCTGAGATGTTGACACCCAGGAACTTGAAGCTGCTCACCTTTTCCGACGCTGAACTCTATTAAGCTGCTCACTTCTGGCAAGGTGGTTAATTCTCTCTGAATACTGCAGTTATTAAGAGTTTCTTTAGTGTTGCTGCAAGCACTGTCACTCAGACTAGTGAGAGGCAACAACAGAACATTGTTTATTGAAGGCAGTGATAAGTTTGTATTTGGCTAAGTTTATTGCCATATATACATCTCTATTGTAAATAATTAGTTAATTTTATAATTCCATAAATAGTTATCTGATGGTGTCTTTCAATTTATGTAGATAGTTAATGGTTTGTATTTTTATTTTAATTTAAAGGAAAGCGGTGTAGTATATATGTACAGGTTTGTAGGTTAACTGGTCCCTGCAAATTGTCCTAAGCATGTAGATGAGTGGTAGAAGTGTGTCTATGTGGGGGGGGGGGGGGGGGGGGCGGGGGGAGGGGGGGGTAATGGTATGGTGGGGAGAATGAAATGGTGCTTGTGTAACCTTGATGGTCAGCGTGCATTTGGTGGGTCAAACAGCCCGTTTCCATGCTGGATGACACTATAAACTCAATGAGAGTCATGCACAGTAAAAAGACTTGTACTTAAGTAACACCTTTCACACATTACAACATTGACTACACATCATTGGGCTTGAAGTGTTTTGGAACACTTCAAACCCAATGATGTGTAGTCAATGTTGTAATGTGTGAAAGCCGGAAACCAATTAGCAGACACCAAGCGTCCAGGGACAGCTAAGTCATAATGATCAATAAGGTGTTTTTAGCTATGTTGACTGAGGAATAAATATTGACTCTGCCACTGGGTCTAACTCTCTTGCTCTTCTTCAGAATAATGTCATGGGATCTTATACTGCTACAGGAGGGTCTCAGTCTGACACCTCAAGAGAAAAACACTTGTGGTCTGTGCAACACTCATTGGTACTTCATTGAAGTTCCTGCTTGGATTTCTGTACTCCAGTCTCTGAAGTTGGAACTGAACCCAGAAGCTTGTGAGTCAGAGGTAGGAAGGCTACTAACTGACCCAGAACTCTTCAAGCCTAATACTAGAGGGCATGCATTTAAGCTGAGAGGGGGTAAGTTCAAAGGAGATGTGTGGATGTTGTGAGAAATCCACATGGCTGTCACGTGACAGTAACGACACTGACCCCCGCTGACTGGAAGACAGCATTGCTCCTCTGATCGGAAGTGATACTACTGTCAATCAAGGTAAGGCTCCACCCACCCCTCACGTGTGAGAGTACCTTTTGCCTCTGAACTTGACTGACCACTCTGAACTTGCCTGACCAGTACCCTTTGTCTCTGAACCTGCCTGACCATTGGCTGTGGCAGGAACCTTTGTCTTTGACTCCCACGGCATTGGCTCGTTTAAATCACAACAGCAAGGTTCCATCCAACCTCCTAGCACCATAAAAAGGGCTGCATCCACTAGCCCTTCCTCTTTTGATGACCCCAGGAGTAGTGAGACAACGCTGCAGAGATCATTGGTAAGAGTGCATCACCACATGGTCAGGGAGCGTTTCACTCAGACTCAGGGAACGTTAAAGGCCAATGCTAATGTGGGATAGGCATTGAAGTGTTATATCTTGAAGTTGTACACTGTTATTGTGTGCTTGTTTGTATCTGTGTGTGTGTGTGTGTGTGTGTGTGTGTGTGTGTGTGTATGTGTGTGTGTGTGTGTGTGAGTGTATTTTACCCCAGTTGCGATTTCCCTCTCATGTTTGTGGTATCCTGTGCGTGAGTGAGCATGTCTCTGTTCCCATCCATTCTGTCCCGCATTTGCCTTTGTGATTAAACTAGTTTTGGTCTACAAAGCTCGTGTTCAGAATCCTTGATCCTTAAGACAGTAAAGAATGATTTCACACAACAGCGGGGCAAGTTTTTTTTACACAGAGAGTAGTGGGTGCCTGGAATGCGCTGCCAGGGGTGGTAGTGAAGGTAAATACAATAGAGGAATTTAAGAGGGTCTTAGATAGGCACATGAATATGCAGAGAATGGAGGGATATGGACGTGTAGGCAGAAGGGACTAGTTTAGTAGGCTTTTAGTTGCTAGTTTCATTAGTTTGGCACAACATCATGGGCCAAAGGGCATGTTTTTGTGCTGTACTGTTCCATGTTCTATGTTCTATCAACCCAATGTACCACTACATGCAGATCACACCTCTCTGCACTGCTGCTTGTGGTTCAGGAAGTGAGTCCTGGTATATCTTTATCATCACTGTTATTTCTCTCTGCTCTTCCCCTCTCTGGAAGGGTGCAGTTCCTAGTGATTTGAAAAGAGAAAGGTACCAGGATAAGATTATTGTACAGTGAGTGGGAGAAAGTACGTGCATGTAGATGAGATATAGTAGGGTCAGCAGGAAATGGAGGTGAAGTATGTACCAGGATCCCATCAATTTCAATGGTTCAGATGTAGAATTTAGCATATCAGTGTTGAGTATGATTGACAGAGGTTTGAGCATGGTGGATTGAGCCACTCGCTAGCTTAAAAATTCACTCAATTCAACAAAATGATAAAGTGGAAGATTCCTTCAATAGCGACCTCCAAACCATTGACTTAAGCTACCCAGTCACAAGGCCAGCAAGTGAGTGGGAAATAAGTAAAGACTTCTTCCAAGTCACGCATCACCTGAAATCAGAGATCCACCAACTCAGTCCACTTTCCTGGCCGATCTTCAATCTCTTAATTCCCTTCATGTCCAACCTTGACTGTCAATAACCATTTGAGGCAGAGAACACCAAATATTCACAACATGTCCAAGATGAGATATTTCTCATCCCAGTTCTAAAAGGCTGATTCCTGACACTGTGGACATGTCCCTGGGAGGCACACAATAAGATGCTGATATTCATCTGCTAATGTCATAACAAAGTGAAGTGCACCAGTAATTGCTAGATGCTATTTGCTTTTCACCTGTTTCCCTTGCTACATCTGCTATTCCACATGACAGGTTGTGGTTGTGGCCAATATTCGCCATAAGACACAGACTCCTACAGTTATCTTGACAACATCTCCCCCATCTACCTCACTCTGCTTCCTGTAAGGACTCCAGTCCGTTCTCCACTTCTGTAACATCCATTCTGCCTTCACCATTTTCCTTTGTTTACAAACAGGAGAAGACCACTAAGCCCCTCAAACCTGCTTGACCATTTTATAAGATCATGGCTCACCTGATAGTAACCTCAACTCTACATTCCCCACTACCCACAGTAATCTATTACCCCTTTGCTCATCAAGGATCTATATACACTGTCCTTTCAAATATTTGAAGATTGTGTTTTGAATATTCTTAGATCAGATTGCCAAAGATTCACATCCTTCTGAGAGAAATAAAATCAGCTTATCTCAATCTTAAATTAATGACCCTTTCTTTTGAAATAATAACCCCTAGTTCTAGATTCAAGAGGAAATAACCTCTCTAAATCCACCCTGTAAAGATCCCTCAGGATCTTAGAAGTTTCAGTCAAGCTCCCTCTCACTCTTCTAAATTCCATCAGATACAAACCTAGCCTGTCCAACCATTCCTCTGAAGACAACCTACCCATTCCAGTATTATACCAAGAAACCTTCTCTGAACTGCTTTGAACACATTAACATCCTTCATTAAACAAGAAAACAAAACTGCGCACAGTACTTTAGATATGGTCTCATCAATGTATTATAGCTGAAATATAACCACCCTGCTTTTGTATTCAGTTCCTTAAGCATTGAAAAGTAACATTCTTGTGGCTTCCCTAATTACTCCATCTACCTACATATTAGCCTTTTGCACATCATGCACTAAGATGCCTAGATCTCTCTGCAAGTCAGATCTCTGTAATATCTCACCATTCAGATAATATGCTTCTTTATTTTTTTCCTACTGAAGTGAATAATTTCACATTTCTCCATATTATATTCTGTTTGCCAGATTTTTGCCCATTCACTTAATCTATCTATACCCCTCTGTAGCCTCTTCATAACTTACTTTCCTACCTATCAATGCATCATCTGCGAATTTAGACATCATAATTTCTGCACCTACATTTAACTTATAAAAGGGTTGAAGCGCCAGCACGGATCCCTATGGCACACCATTCGTTACATCTTGCCAACCAGAAGCTCTATTTACATCTGTTCCCTGTTAGCTGACCAATCTTCTTTCCATTGCCAAACTTTACCGTCATCATAGTTGACAGGGTTCTCAACCGCATTTGTTCCATTTCCCACACTTCCTCTCAAACAACCTCCTCTTCCCCAGAGCAAAGATAGGGTTCATCTTGTCCTCGCTTTCCATCCCAACAGCCTCCACATTCAGCGGGTCATCCTCCAGAATTTCCAATGCCTTCAACGAGACACTACCTCCAGATACATCTTCCCCTCCCTGTCTCTCTTTAAGCATTCCGAATGGACTATTCCCTGCATGATACCCTGGTGTATTCTTCCAGCTCCACCACCAACCATTACTCTTCTACTGGCACCTTGCCATGCAATTGCAGGAGATGTAAAACCTTTTATCTCTTCATTTACCACCATCCAGCCACCTAAACCCTCCTTGCGGATGATTCTGTTTTCCAATTTGGTGTACCATATTTGGTGCCCACTACATTGGGAAAACCAAATGCAAATTGCGTGGTCGCATTGCAGAACAGATCCATTCAATCAGCACTAGCAACCCCAACCATCCAATCACCTATCACTTTGATTCTCCATCCCTCTCCCCCCTCATCTTTCTGCCTTGAGCCTGCTATACACTTCCAATGAAGTCCAATGCAAGCTCAAGCAACAGTACCTTGTCTTCCATTTGCATTCTGCATTCTGTTATTGTTTTCCTTTGTACTACCTCAATGCACTGCTGTAAATGAGATGATCTGTATGGATGGCTTGCAAAACAAAGTTACATGTGACAATAATAAACCAATTTACCAACTTGGGTCCTTTGAACAACATTGAGTTCAAGAATTTCAGATAACCTGCCATTCCAGCCTTTGCATTTCATGTTTCCATTACTCTCAGAGCTTTTCCTCTCTGCTGGCAACTTTAGATTCGTCTTCTATCTGCACCTCCTCCAGAACTATCTATCATCATTTTCTGGTCAATTTTACCACCCTCATTCACCCTGCACCATCACCCTGTTTGTTGTACCTGCCCTCTCCTCTCACGGACCTTCTTTTGCAGTCTCTTGCCCTTCTGCCTTACTCTGTATCTTAAAATGCCCAACTTTTCCCTGTTCTGATGAAAGGGCATGAACTTGATACCCTAAATCTCTTTCTCTTTTCACAGATGCTGCCTGACCCACTGAGCTCTTCCAGCAGATTGTTTGTGCTCCAGATTCCAGCATCTGCAGTCTCTTGTGTCTCTGACTTGATAGACTAACTCTCTATCTCTTTCCACAGGTGCTGTGTGACTTGCTGAGTACTTCCAGCATTTTCTGACAATTGAGGAAATTGTCTTTGATGTGGAGTTGCCAACATATTTCATATTTCCATCTCTTGCATTCCCAAATTAACTTGAATTTCAACCTTGGGCACTATTCCTCTCCTCACTTCTCATGTGCTCCCAGGAACACCCCAAATCCTTGTGTCCAATCAAGAAACACTCCTTCATTACCATACCTGGTCTTGACTCATTTTGTACCCAAGAGGCTAGGAGTGGGGAGGTACCTAGCCAACTAACCTTTGTGAGGACTTTGATCATAGCTTTTGTGATCTAATTTGACAGTGACTACCATCCCATTTCTTTAAAAGTGGTTTAATGTATGGGTGGATGAGAATTTAAAAAAAAGGAAAGAGCCAGGCTCTGACAAGAAGCAGGGAGAGATTATATTTTATGATGGATGGTTTTGAAATTCCAGTTAATAAGAAGCATTCTCATGAACACCATTAATCCACCCAACTTTCCACACCTCTCATTCCTGACATTATTTCCTTTGCTTCCTCTGTCTTCTCTCTCCATTTCTCCAAATGGCAACGTCTTTCATTGGGAACAACACCATAGGACCTTCTGCTCAGGCTTCCTTACCTCACCAGGGTGGACATCCTCCTGTGCCCATCAATGGAGTGAATGGTTCTCAATATTGTGACTGGTTGATAGCCACAGAATGCTTTCCAGTGGTATGGGCAGAACCCATTGATTAATTTCTACACCTCTTCTCGCTTACCAAATCAAAAGATAGTGGTGCAATCAAAAAGGAGACAGCAGTTAATACTGAGCATGAGGTGTGCAGGTGTTAGTTCCATATTCTCAACCCCGACACTGCCCACATTAACAGGTAACCCAACTGATAATTTGCACCAGAGGGTGTGAGCAAACATATAGGTCAGAGTGAATAAGAGGAGATTGAATATCTTGCTTGCAAAGGTGTTGAATGAATTCAGAGCCTTTAGAAACTGCTCCACCCCATTTTTAGGAGTTACAATAAAGCATTGTGGAATGACACTACACTGAAACTGATAACTTCAGCCTGGTCTCTCATACTTGAGCTGCAAGTGCTTCCAATGCTCAGCAACAGATACACTGAAAGGGGCATAATACTGTCAGGTCCACTGCTAAGTGGATCGGTACTCCAATGGTGGAAGGTGTGTGAGAGAATGCTTCCAGCTTCCAGGGGTTTAGAGGGGCCTGGATAGGCTGGGCAAATATAGGACCCACAGCATGTTCACTGTGCAAAGGTACAATGGAACTCCTTCGGGACAAATGCCAGGCCCATCGGCTCCAGCAACCCTGGTTCAGTCCTGACCTCTGTTGCTGTCTGTGTGGAGTCTGCACATCCTCCCTTTGACAGTGTGGGGTTTCCTCTCACATCCTAAAGACGTGCTGGTTGGTAAATTAATTGCACCCTAGTCTGTGAGAGGGTAGGAGAATTTGTTGGGACGGGGTGGGGTGGGGTGGGGGTTGGGGGTGAGTGGAGTTGATGGGAATGTGAGGAAAATATAGCTGAATTGGTATAAATAGGTAAATGGGCAGGCACAGTAGTGTAGCGGTTAGCGTAACGCTATTACAGCGCCAGTGACCCAGGTTCAATTCTGGCTGCTCCTCGTGTTTGTGTGGGTTTTCTCCAGGTGCTCCAGTTTCATCCCACATTCCAAAGATGTATGGATTAGGAAGTTGTGGGCATGCTATATTAGCATTGGAAGCATGGCAACACTTGTGGGCTGCCCTGAGAAAATTCTCTGCAAAGATGCATTTCACTGTGTATTTCGATGTACGTGTGACAAGTAAAGATATCTTATCTTGATGGTTGGCGCTGATGGTGTATTGAAGGGACTGTTTCTGTGTTGAGTAACTCCATGATCTTATCACTAGGAGTTGCCAGGGATGGGTCCCAGAGCAGTCTTTGTACGCCAGCACTGTGGGGAAAACTGCAATGTAGGAACACTCCCATGCCATCTATGTCTGCTGTAGGCTGAGCAAGAGGTTGATTTGGTCTTGTCTCCTTGATCACGATGGAGTTTAGTGACCTCCCTAATGCACAAGTCAGCAGCACACTATGAGGTGTGGCAGACATCAGAAGCAACAGCTTGGGATGGTCCTGATCTTAGGAAGTTAAGAGTGATCCTGAGTCCTAAGGGCAAAGCAATCAAAGCACATATTTGAGGTCGTAGGGTGTCACAGCTCTCAATGATAATAATGTAGACTGAGAAATTCATCTGTGCAACTGCAAAAGAAATTTGTAAAGCTGAAAACTGAGTTGCAACAGAGTGATTCCTGGGATGTCTCAGGCACTAGCGTCCACCATTATATGTTTACCTTTGGGTGAATTTTTGTGTTGGTTGGTACATGGTTGTGGCTGTGGAGAACATCTGTGACCCCTTCAACTCTTGGAGTGTTGTGTGCAGTTCTGGTTGCTACACTACAAGAAAGATGTGCTTGTGCTGGAGACAGTGCAGAGGAGATTCACCTGGGTGTTACCTGGAATGGAGGATGTTAGTTATGGGGAGAGATTTGACTTGTTTTCCCTGGAGCAAAGGAGGCTGAGAGGTGACCTGAGAGAAGTGTAGAAGATTCTGCGAGGGTAGGTAGTCAAAATATTTTTCCTGTGGTAGGGGTAACAAAAACAGGAGGGCATAGGATTAAGATAAGAAGAAGGAGTTTTAAAGGGGATTTGAGGGGAAAGCTTTTTAACACAGAGGGTGGTTAATATCTGGAACACAGTGCCAGAGAAGGTGGTGGAGGAGTCAGATACAATCACTATGTTTAAGAGGCATTTAGACAGGCACTTAAACAGGTAAGATATAGAAGAATCTGGACCTAATGCAGGCAAATTGGTATTGGAATTGGTTTATTCTTGTCACATATACCAAAATACAGCGAAAAATTTTGTTTGTGTGCCATCCAGGCAGATCATTCCATACCTAAGTACATCGAGGTAGTACAAAAGGCAAAAATGAGTGCGGATTGCAGCTAGAGAGAAAGTGTAGTGCAGGTGAACAAATAAATTACAAGGGCCACAACGAGGTAAATTGGGAGATCAAGAACTCATCTTTAGCTTATGAGTGGTCCATTCAAGAGTCTGATAACAGCAGGATAGAAGCTGTCCTTGAGCCTGTTGTTACACGCTTTCAAGCTTTTGTATCTTCTGAAAGGTGTCAAGAGAGAATGACAGGAGTTGGGGGGAGGGTCCTTGATTATGTTGGCTGCTTTCCCGAGGCAGCGGGAAGTGTAGACGGAGTCAATGGAGGGGAAGCAGTTTTGCATCATGGACTGGGCTGCGTTCTCAACTCTAATTTCTTGCGGTCTTGGTGAGAGTCATAGGGGACATGTTAAATTACCTTAGGCTTCTGAGGAAATAGAAGCGTTGGTGGGTTTTCTTGGTCACAGAGTCCGCATGATTGGACCAGGACAAATTGTTGGTAAGTTCTCACAGGATTAGCGTCGATGGGCAAAATGATCGGCATGGACATGGTGGGCCGAAGGACCTATTTCTTTACTGTGCAATTCTGTGACTATGACCAGGAAAATTTCTCAATCATTGTTTGAGTGTTGGCTCTGTAAATAACATGTTTTCAGAGAAAAGACGGATAATAAAACCCGGCCATTCTATGAGGAAATAGAACTATAGTCCTTTAGACCAGTGAGGTTGAAAATCTCACTTCAGACGTACCTTACAATTTAAGGTTGTAATCTGGGGAGTGTTGATGGGAATGTGGGGAGGACAAGACAGGTCAGGTTAGCAGTAGTGTAAATGGGTGGTTGATGGTCGGTGCAGACTTGGTGGGTTGAAGGATCTATTTCTATGCTGTATCTCTCTATGACTCTGTGCTACTCTTGGTGTCATTTAAGGGAATTTTGCATTGGGAAAGAAATTGCCAGGGCAAATGGAAATTTTCTGAAAAATATGGAGATGACTTGCTCTGAGACACTGTGAAATGTGCGTAAAATTACTCTAGTCCCAGTGACTTCAGTTTTCAACCACACAGCACAGATCCTTTCGGGGTTACATGAACAAAATTCTGGCCAAAGGTATTTCTGTTTCGCCAATTGGCTCGACATGACACCTCTTCAAGTTTATCTAATGATGTAGCAGTTGATACAGGAACCCAAACAAATTTACACAAAGCTTGAACATCTGAGTGAAATTGAAAACCATAGACACAAGGTGGTCCGCTCAGTTCATCAAATCCGTTCTGCTTCTGGAGAAACAGAAGTACGCTGAGTGACCAGAAACCTCTGTAAAATGTCTCCCCTCCAACATGAGGCCAGTAATTGCTGGTATCCAAAAGATAATGTTTCATTTTTGGCCTCTTTTCTGACCTGACAGCAGCATGTTTGGACTATGTTATAAAGGAACTCCTCTTTATATCATAGGGTTGGGTTATGAGTGAATAAAAACTTCATTTTCATTTCTGTCACACCTGCTCAGCACATTTACCTCTGCTAGTAAGTTTAATGGCACAAGCTCCTGACTGAAAAGGGTTAATGTTGTCTCTGAAAGAACTGTCCTGGTGCTGCACAAGTGGGGAGTTTCATCATACTCTTTGGGTCTACTGAGCAGTGTCAATGCTTTATCTTTCTCCAATAAATCCTCACTTGCATGCAGACTGAAGCCATCAACAGGCTTTGCATGCAGAACAGCAAATAGCATGTCTTGGACCTGACAGTACTGTATCACCCACAGCACCAACAAGGAAATATTAGGTAGCAGGTTGTTCTTTAATTACTTTTCCTTTATATAGAATCCATTAGGGTCTTGTTAGCTCAGTTATCTTCCAGCTTGCCAATTCCATAGCTTGTCACAAAACAGCATTTCAAATGTTGTGGGCTCTGACCACTCATCGCCATGAAATAATCCTTCATTCAGGAGTTAGGATTGCGAACTTCCTTTCTCATGGGACTCAATATTACTGGCATGTGTAAGTAGCAGTTAACAGAGAACTAGCTGTTAATGGTTTGCTCCATGCTTCCCTCTCTCAGTTCACACCAGATTTTCCACGATAAAAGCAAAATACTGCAGATACTGGAAATCTGAAATAAAACAAAATGTATGGGAACATTCAGCAGGTGAGGAACCTCTCCTTTCACTGACCGTTAAGGGAATTTAAAGTTGGAGATTTAATAGTTCATAAGATATCTTTATTAGTCACATGTACATTGAAACACACAGTGGAATGCATTTTTTGTGTAGAGTGTTCTGGGGGCAGCCCACAAGTGTCGCCATGCTTCCGGCGCCAACATAGCATGCCCACAACTTCCTAACCTGTACACCTTTGGAATGTGGGAGGAAACCGGAGCACCCGGAGGAAACCCACGCAGACACAGGGAGAACGTACAAACTCCTTACAGACAGTGGCCGGAATTGAACCCGGGTCGCTGACGCTGCAATAGTGTTATGCTAACTTCTAACACTACTGTGCCTGGCCCCCTACACTACTGTGCCTGCCCCCTAAGTAAATGCAAAGGTGGGGGAAAAGTGGTACAACTGGTAGAGCTGCACCTCTTTGCGGGCTGTGGGTTTGCGAGGCAAAAGATGCAAGGGTCCTTGTCATGTTTCATCCCCGCCAGCTATGTAACAGAGGATGGGCTGTTCCTGGGGACATACACGGAGACAGACATCAACTGCTGCTGGAAGGTTATCAACTCGGTGAAAGACGCCCTTTGGTCTGTCTGAAACTTGCTGGTCTCCCAGCACTGCGAGATGTCTGTAGGGGAATGCTGCCGCCTGGCACATTCCAGGCTGCAGGAGTACGTGCTGAGGGACGCACTGAAGCTGGGTGCAGCCAATGCAAGGGCTCGATGGGGAAGGACTACAGTTTAGGGTTCTTCTGCCACTGGAGAGGGAGGGGTGGGGTCAGGTGAGGAAGCCCCTTAAATATTGTAAATGTGGGATTGGGGTCGCACCCCAGGGAGCCACACGAGTGGCATCGGTGCTGTGTTTTTTTAATTATAAAAAGGTAACACTAATGGTTGATCTGTACACAAATGGAAAGGTTTGCACTGTTTTGTTGTATATAGTTTGTTTTCTATGATGAATAAAGTTTATTTTGGAATAATAAAAAAAGAGTGGTACAACTTGTAGTACAACTTGTAGTGGTGCAACTGCCTCACAGCCCAGGTTCGATCCTGGCCTCGGGTCCTGTCTGAGGGCAGTTTGCATGTGCTTCCTGTGACTGCGTGGATTCCCTCTGCATGCTCTGGTTTCCTCCCACATCCCAAAGATATCCGGGTTTCTATAAATTGCTCCTAGTGTGTAGGTGAGTGGTAGAATTTGGGGGGAATTTATAGGAATGTGGAGGGAATAAAATGGGATTAATGTAGGATTGGCGTAATTGAGTGGTTGATGGTCAGCATGGACTTGATGAGTTGAAGGGCCTGTCTGCGTACTATACAACTCTGTGACTCTATGACAACCAGGAAGTGAGGACAGGGAGTTAGGGTATACAGAATAACAAAAGGAAAAATAGAAAAATGATATGTCATAAATCAGGAGTGATTACTGGCATTAGGTAACAGAACAATAAAAACTAACTCATGTCCTCCAGTAGCTCAAGTATGTTACCTGAGGTGATGTTCTAGTGTGGCAGTGAGGAAAGGTTGGCTGTGGTGGGTGTCGTTCTTCAGATGGGATATTAAACTAAGATCTCCTCTGCTCTATAAGGTGGATGCAGATGATTGTATGGTGTCATTCTGAAGATGAGTTGTGATGGATGTATTAATCAGGGCTCCACTGGGGCTGTATTAATTGATGGATGTATTACTCAGGACTTCACTGGGCCTGGGTAACAATTTCCAGGAAAGAGCTTTTGGACTGGCTTCAAAGTAATTCAAGGGGTGTGATCAGCCTGTTATTGTTCAGTTTCTTGGAAATTAATCTAAACCTTGCATAATATTTATTCCTCAGACACCACCACTAATAGTATACTTGTCATTAACAGAGTCTGGGAGCGTACTGTCAGCAGTTTACCTGCCACATTTCCTGTATTGCAACAGAAGTACGTTACTGACTGTGAAATATTTTGAGATTCTGAAGGATGTCATATGAATGTAAATATTCTTTACAACGAATGTTCATCATACAAAAATGCTTGGCATAGAAAAGAAACTGATTAATCACAAAATAATCGTGTGGTAATCAAATTCAAGTCCAATGATCTTATCCAGCCTAGTCCAATAAACTATTTGTTCTCTGTTCATGAGTCCATCTGTCTCCAATAGTAAATTACAGTGCTCAGCCTGTTCAGCATGCTTATCCTGTCTCAAGACGCCCTCTTTAGGCCAAAGTGCATGACTGCGTGAAACTCCGATGTAATTACTTAGATCGTAATTCTCTGAAATAAGAGCACCCATATCCAATTAATGTTAAGTCCTTACCAGAATCAACTAAAAAATAGTACAAACAGGAAAGACTTTGCTAAGATTAGTGGAACTGTTTACCAAGGCTCCACAGTGACTGTGTAACAGGATCATATTTTCCAGGAATAGGTGCTGAGTTTGCCTTACGATAGTTGGAAGGACATGATTGAATTGACAACTGCTCGGTTTCTTGGAAAGCGATCGAAGACCTTAACATTACACAGATTGAGTTTGTCACTTTTTTTATGCAGAGTTTGTAGGGGATGGCTAAATCTTTTAATAAAACTGCGCAATTTTCTCTTTTGCTAACGTTATAGTTCAGCAAGCACTGGTACTTGTATATCTTTTCCCAAGTATTGTTCATGTTCCCAAGCAGTCCGTTGGAGGTCGAGTGGGTGCTGGGGGAGTGGTGTTGAAGGGAGGGGATTATTTGACTTTACAATCAAGCATGAGAACTTTGGCTGAATTCATTTAATCATTTCTTCTAACCCAAGGGGGATTAGAACCATTGTCTCCACAAAAGGATATACAAATTCCTGAATCTGTAGGAAGAATAGAAAATCAGGGGCACACCCAACTTTCTAAAATCCATTAAACACAAGAGTAGCTTCTGTTTTAGAAAGACTTAACTCTCACTGCTGAACTTCAACTCTTTACCTACAACTAAAAAGAAAAATAGAGGGCTCTGGGTACGACTAGTAATTTCTAGGGTAGGGACATGTTCAGCACAGTTTTGTGGGCTGAAGGGCCTGAATTGTGCTGTAGTTTTTCTATGTTCTATGAGCTTTGAATATGAAAGGACACTGTTGCAATGCATTAACTCTGTATCTCTTTCCACAGATGCTGCCTGATTTCCTGAGTATTTCCAAGACTTCTTGTTTTTATTTGACATCGATAAAATTGTTGTACCGCATGCATAGGAAATTAAGTGAGTCTTTAAATGTTTAAAATAGTTCCTAGGAAAAGGATGTTGTTAGCACGGCTGGCATTTGGATCCCTAATTTTTCTCATGAACATGCTGGTCGCGATTATAAAATGCACCATAGACAACATCCTATCCAGGTACATCACGGCTTGGTATGGCAACTGCTCTGGCCAAGACTGCAAGAAACTAAAGAGAGTTATGGACACAGCTCAGTCCATCATGAAAACCAGCCTCCCCTCCATGGACTCTGTCTACACTTCTCACTGCCTCGATAAAGCAGCCACCATAATCAAAGACCCCACCCACCCCAGACATTCTCTCTTCTCCCCCCTCCCATTGGGCAGAAGATACAAAAGCCTGAAAGCATGTTCTACCAGGCTCAAGGACAGCTTCTATCTCACTGTTGTAAGACTATTGAATGGACCCTTTGTATGATAAGAATGGACTCTTGACCTCGCAATCTATCTTTATTATGGTCCTGCACCTCATTGTCTGCCTGTTTTCTCTGTAACTGTAACACTTTATTCTGCATTCTGTTATTGTTTTCTCTTGTACTACCTCAATGCACTGTTGTAATGAAATGATCTGTATGGATGGTACGCAAAACAAAGTTTCTTCACTGTACCTCAGTACATGTCACAATAATAAGTCAATTTACCAATTTATTTGAGTAATCTGACATAACTTTTAACTTTGAGGTCACTTCAGTGGGCAGTTAACCTTCTTGTTGAAGTAAAAAACAAAATACCAGTTCAAAACAGGAGTTTTCTTTCAGAAGTTAGCAAGTTAGATTTTAATATCAAACCAATCGTTTCTTATTGGTATCAGTATTTTATTATTTCTTTATTTATTTTCCAGATTTAAGGTCATAGAATCATAGAGAGATACAGCGCGGAAACAGGCCCTTTGGCCCACTAAGTCTGTGCTGACAATCAAGAAACTACTTATGCTAATCATATCCTAACCCATTTTATTCTCCTCACATTCTCATCAACTTTCCGCAGATTCTACCAGTCACCAACACACTAGGGGAAAGTTGCACTGGCCATTTAACCTACCAACCCGCATATCTTTGGATACTGGAACACCGGAAGGAAACCCATGTGGCCACAAGGAGAATGTACAAACTCTGCAGTACCCAAGGTCGGGATTGAATCTGGGTCTATGGCTCTGTGAGGCAGCGGCTCTACCAGCTGTGCCACTGTGACCTTGTGTCCTTTAACTTATCAGTTAGGCTACGCCTGCCAGTGTCATCGGAGCATGGAAGGTTTCCCACCACATCAAGGGACAGTCACTAAGGATAGTCGGGAAGGTAAGAATTCAACAATAATTGGATACTAACATGTAAAATAACTTAGCAAACATCAATGGGTCTCTTCTAATGAGTGTCAGGGTCAACCAACATTTTCCTTTCGAGGCTTACCATAGAACCATAGAACCATAGAACCATACAGCACAAAACAGGCCCTTCGGCCCACCGTGTCGTGCCGTCCATCAGACCACCCTCACACTACCTAACCCCTTCCTCCCGCATATCCCTCTATCTCACGTTCCTCAATATGCCTATCCAACAAGCTCTTGAACCTGTTCAATGTATCTGCCTCCACCACCACCCCAGGCAGTGCATTCCATGCACCAACCACTCTTTGGGTGAAAAACCTCCCTCTGACATCTCCCCTGAACCTCCCACCCATAACCTTAAAGCCATGACCTCTCGTCTTGAGCATTGGTGCCCTGGGAAGGAGGCGCTGACTGTCTACTCTATCTATTCCTCTCAATATTTTATATACCTCTATCATGTCTCCTCTCATCCTCCTCCTTTCCAGTGAATAAAGCCCTAGCACCTTAAGGCTCTCCTCATATTCAATACCCTCCAATCCAGGCAGCATCCTGGTAAATCTCCTCTGCACCCTCTCCAATGCCTCCACATCCTTCCTATAATGAGGCGACCAGAACTGAACACAGTACTCTAAATGTGGCCTAACTAGAGTTTTGTAAAGCTGCATCATAACCTCACGGCTCTTAAACTCAATCCCACGACTTATGAAAGCCAACATCCCATTGGCCTTCTTAACTGCTCTTTCCACCTGTGAGGCAACTTTCAACGAACTGTGAATATGAACCCCCAGATCCCTCTGCTCCTCCACACTGCCAAGTACCTTGCCGTTTACCCTGTACTCTGCCCTGGAGTTTGTCCTTCCAAAGTGTACCACCTCACACTTCTCCGGATTGAACTCCATCTGCCACTTGTCAGCCCAGCTCTGCATCCTATCAATATCCCTCTGTAAGCTTCGACAGCCCTCCACACTATCCACAACACCGCCTACCTTAGTGTCGTCTGCAAACTTACTAACCCAGCCCTCCACCCCCTCATCTAAGTCATCTATAAATATCACAAAAAGTAGAGGTCCCAGAACCGATCCCTGCGGGACACCACTAGTCACTGCCTTCCAATCCGAGGGCACTCCTTCCACCACAACCCTCTGCTTTCTGCATGCAAGCCAATTCCTAATCTACACAGCCAAGCTTCCTTGGATCCCTTGGCCTCTTACCTTCTGAAGAAGCCTACCATGAGGAACCTTATCAAATGCCTTACTAAAATCCATGTAAACCACATCCACCACACTGCCCTCAGCAATCTTCCTGGTCACCTCCTCAAAGAACTCTATCAGGCTTGTGAGGCAAGATCTTCCCTTCACAAAGCCATGCTGGCTGTCCCTAATCAGTCCATGATTCTCTAGGTGTTCATAAATCCTATCCCTTAGAATCCTCTCTGACAGCTTACCCACCACAGACGTGAGACTCACCGGTCTATAATTCCCTGGCCTATCCCTATTACCTTTTTTGAACAAGGGGACCACATTCGCAATCCTCCAATCCTCCGGCACCACCCCTGTAGACAACGAGGACTCAAAGATCCTTACCAGCGGTTCAGCAATCTCCTCCCTAGCCTCTCGAAGCAGCCTGGGGAAAATCCCGTCAGGCCCCGGAGATTTATCTGTCTTAATATTATTTAACAACTTCAACACATCCTCTCTCTTGATATCAACAACCTCGAGAACATTACCCCTACCAGCACTCCCTTCCGCATCATCAAGACCCCTCTCCCTGGTGAATACCGAAGAGAAGTACTCATTCAGAACTTCTCCCACTTCCGCCACCTCCAGGCAAATTCTCCTACCTTTGTCCTTAATCGGACCTACCTTCACCCTAGCCATCCTCCTACCCTTCACGTACTTGAAAAAGACCTTGGGATTTTCCTTAACCCTACTAGCCAAAGCCTTTTCATGTCCCCTTCTAGCTCTCCTCAGCCCTTTCTTAAGTTCCTTCCTCGCTACCCTATATTCCTCACGGGCCCTGTCTGAACCTTGCTGCTTATACACCACGTATGCTACCTTCTTCTCCCTAACAAGTCGTTCCACCTCTCTCGTCACCCACGGTTCCTTCACCCTGCCATTCCTTCTCTGCCTCACCGGGACATATTTATCCCTAACATCCTGCATAAGATCCCTGAATATCGACCACATCCCCATGGTACATTTTCCTTCAAAAAGGACATCCCAATTTACACTCCCAAGTTCTCTCCTTATAGCCTCGTAGGTAGCCCTTCCCCAATTGAAAAACCTCTTGTCCTCTCTTCACCTGTCCCTGTCCATGACAATTTTAAAGGTTATGGAGCAATGGTCACTGTCCCCCAAATGCTCACCCACCAATAGATC
Source organism: Pristis pectinata (assembly GCF_009764475.1). NCBI lineage: Eukaryota > Metazoa > Chordata > Chondrichthyes > Rhinopristiformes > Pristidae > Pristis > Pristis pectinata. Next base: position 60,075,836 of record NC_067410.1, read on the forward strand.
CTTCACCTGTCCCGGTTCATTTCCTAAAACTAGATCTAACATGGCATTCCCTCCAGTCGGCCTGTCAACATACTGCGTCAGGAATCCCTCCTGGACACATTTAACAAATTCTATCCCATCTAAACCTTTGGCACTAAGCAGGTTCCAGTCTATATTTGGGAAGTTGAATTCTCCCATTATAACGACCCTGTTATTTCTGCTTCTCTCCAAACACTGCCTGCCAATCTGCTCCTCTATATCTCTACTGCTACCGGGGGGCCTATAGAATATTCCTAGTAGAGTAACTGCTCCTTTCTTGTTCCTTAACTCCACCCATACGGACTCTAGAGATGATCCTTCTACAACATCCATCTTTTCCACAGCCGTAACAGTGTCCCTGACCAGTATCGCCACCCCTCCACCTCTTCTCCCCCCTTCCCTATCCCTCTTAAAACACCGAAAACCAGGAATATTCAATATCCACTCCTCTCCTGACGTCAGCCACGTCTCAGTAATAGCCATGATATCATAGTCTCCCATACTTATCCAAGCCCTCAGTTCATCCCCCTTATTCCTGACACTTCTTGCATTTAAGTAAACACACTTCAGTCCATCTACCTTACTACTTTTACAGCCTGTATTCTGCTTCTCCTTCCCCAAAGCCTCTCTACCTGTTTGATCTAACTTTTCCCCATTCCCTTCTTCCTCTGACCTACTCCTCCGGTTCCCTTCCCCCTCACAAACTAGTTTAAACCCTCCTGTACCACCCTAGCAAATCTCGCCACAAGGATATTGGCCCCCTTCTGGTTCGGGTGTAAACCGTCCTCTCTGTACAGGTCCCACCTTCCCGAGAAGAGATCCCAATGATCCAGAAATCTAAAACCCTCCCTCCTGCACCAACTTCTCAGCCATGCAGTTATCTGCCACCTCCTCCTATTCCTACCTTCACTATCACGTGGCACTGGCAGCAATCCCGAGATTGCTACCCTTGAGGTCCTGTTCCTCAATTTTCTGCCTGGCTCCCTGAACTCACTCTTCAGGACCTCATCCCCCTTCCTACCTATGTCATTGGTGCCAATATGGACCACAACTTCTGGCTGCTCTCCCTCCCACTCAAGAATTCTATGGACCCGATCAGTGACATCCCGGACCCTGGCACCTGGGAGGCAACATACCATCCGGGATTCATGCTCACTGCCACAGAACCTCCTGTCTGTTTCCCTGACTATCGAGTCCCCTATCACTACCGCGTGTCTCTTTCCCACCCTTCCCTTCTGAGCAGCAGTACCAGTCCCAGTGCCAGAGACCTGGTAACTGCAGCTAGGCCCCTGCAGGTCATCCCCCTCAACAGCTTCCAAGGCAGAAAACTTGTCACTGAGGGGAACAGCCTCCAGGGCTCTCTGTCCTGTCTGCCTGCCTGACTTCTTCTTCCTCTTCCCTCCCCTGACCGTCACCATTCTATCTGCCTCCTGAACCTCAGATGTACCTACCCTAAGGGGGGTGACTGTCACCTGATGCACCATGTCTACATAACTCTCTCCCTCCCTTATGCTGCACAGTGTTTGTAGCTGCGGCTCCAGCTCATCAACTCTGAGCCGAAGTTCGTCCAGCCTCAAGCACTTACTGCAGATGTGGCCATCTTGGACCGCAGCAAGGTCCACGAGTTCCCACATCAAACAGCTGCAGCACACCACCATGTCCTCCATCTGACTACCTTTTTTTTTGCACCAGCTCTGGAAATTAGACCCAATCTGTTTAAGCATTCTCTGTAGGACAACTCCATCCATTCCTGGAATCAATTTGGTGATCCTTTTTCTTACTCCACTTACCACAAGTGTGTGATTCCTTCAGTAGAGCCAAAGGTTCTGTATACAATCTTCCAGGTGTGGTCTCAAGGTAACACAATGTACTTGCAGTAAGATTTCTCTACTCTTGCAATGAAGGCCCCAGCCCCTTATCACCCTGTTTCTTTCCCCTCCTCTACCCACTCCAACTGCCCATCTACACGATCCTTCCACTCGGTCCCTTCCCTCACTATTCCTATCTGCCCACCCCACCTCCTTTATTTGATTCCATTCTCCACCTTCCTCTCCTATCAGATTCCAGCATCTTCAGCCCTTTGTCACTTCCACCTTTCACCTCCCAGCCTCTGTCGCTAGTTCCACTCTCCCCTCCTCCATCCGCCCATCACCCTTCCTCACTTGGATCCAAGCGTAGTGGTTAGCATAATGCTTTACAGTGCCAGCGACCCGGGTTCAATTCCCGCTGCTGTCTGTGAGGAGCTTGTATGGCCTCCCTGTGTCTGCATGGGTTTCCTCTGGGTGCTCCAGTTTCCCCCCACATTCTAAAGACGTATGGGTTAGGAAGTCGTGGGCATGCTATGTTGGCACTGGAAGCGTGGTGACGCTTGCGGGCCGCCCCCAGAGCACACTACGCAAGAAGATGCATTTCACTGTGTGCTTCGATGTACATGTGACTAATAAAGATATCTTATCTATCGCCTGCCAGCTCTTGCTCCACCCCTTCCCTCCACCATTTTATTCTGGCTATCTCCCCTCTTCTTCCAGTCCAGATGAAGGGTCACTACCTGAAATATTGACTGTCCATTTCCCTCCATAGATGCTGCCTGATCTCCTAAGTGCCTCCAGCATCTTGTTTATTGCTCCAGATTCCAGCATCTGCAGTGTCTTGTGTCTCCAACTTTCATAGATTATCTTTAGATTGAACTGAACTGATTGAACTAGTTTCAAACTGAACCGAATGACATTCAAAACATAGTCATATCATATTATGATCACTCTTTCCTAAATGCCCTTTAACTATAAATTATTAATTAACCTTTTCTCTCTGTACAATACTAAACCTAAAACAGCAATCCTAAATTGATTACCTGACAATTAGAAAACCTCCCCTCCTGCCACTGCCCCCCACCCCAGCTTCATCTGCCCTCTCTTTCTCTTTCTCCTTGTCTGTCTTTAACTATCACTCACCAAAGTCAAAGTCAAGTTTATTGTTATATGCATAAGTACATGTATGCACAGGTGCAATGAAAAACTTACTTGCAGCAACATCACAGGCACATAACATCATAGAAGCAGCACTCACAAGAAAAACGTAAACATAAATTATACCCACTTTTTACAAGAAAAGAACAATTAGAACAGAAAAGGCAAAGTCCATTGCAGTGAAAAGTGATCAAAGTTGTCATAGTGTTGCTATTCTGTAGTGATTGGGGTTGTGCTGGTTGGTTTAAGAACCAAATGGTTGAAGGGAAGTAGCTGTTCTTGAACCTGGTGGTGTGGGACTTCAGGCTTCTGTACCTCCTGCCCGATGGTAGCTGTGAGACAATAGCATGGCCCGGATGGTCACCAGCCACTGTCACCCAACTCCACTCCTCCCCCTCCTCCATTTGCCCATCTTCTCTCCTCACCTCGTTTCACCCATCGGCTGCCAGCTCCCACTTCACCCCTCCTCCTCTTTACACTGGCTCTCTCCCTTCTACGCTCTCAGTCCTGATTCAGAGTCTTGACCCGAAATGTTGACTATCGCTTTGCATCTACAACTACTGCTTGATGCACTGAGTTCCCTTAGCAGTTTGTTTTGATTCCAGCATCTGCAGTCTCTCTTGTGCCTCCATATAGAAAACCATTTTGTATATGCTCCATAAATTTGTTCCACACTAGTAATGACAATTTTATTTATCTAGTCCATATGTAGGCTAAAGTAACCCATGGATAATTTATTATACTCTTGCTGCACGCAACTAATTACTGATATATCCTACATAGTTTGTTCTGCTTCAGCAACCCACTTTTTAGAAACATGGTTGGTTGAATCATTTACAAATCCAACCTATTTTCATTGACATTTACCAATCCAACCCATAACGTTGTCCTTTCAAGAAACAAACTCGTTGAAGTAATTACGGAAGACACTCAGTACTGCGTCATCTTTCAGTTCTGCAACTTGCTGACTTAAGGTCAGAAAAGTAGCATTTAAGAGGCTATGGAAGATTAATGAACAAATCTTCTTCACTGAAGATTTTGAGTTAGTGTTAAAATGAAATATAAAACCTTCAAAATATCTTCCAAGATCCCAAAGAATCTGGGATGCCCCAGCAGGTGTAACCCCACTACTTTAGAGAGGGAGAAGATAAAATGGAGAACCACAGACCAGTTAGTCTGACATCAGTATGTTCTTCAGTAACTTCAACTGCACACGTGGCTGAGACAAGAGAACAGGTTCCCCGACAACAACTACAGCTGCACAACTTGCATTGATAGTGTAAATAAAAATCATCAAAGCTACAGGTGCTGGAAATCTGAAATAAAAACAGAAACTGCTGGAAACACTCCACAGGTCAGGCAGTATCTGTGGAAAGAGAAACAGAGTTAATGTTTCAAGTTGAAGACTCTTCATCAGAGTTTACAAAAGAACCTTGACAGCAACTCTATTTCTCATTCCACAGATGTTCCCGGCATTTCTTGTTTTTACCATAACTTAAAGAGATGAAACACCCCAGGCTGTTCTGAAGTTTAACAGATGAAATTCAACACAAAGGGACAAGGAGAGGTTTAGGAAGACAGATCCATAACTCGGGGCCTCAGGAGCTGAAGGTGCATCTGCCATTGGTGGACCAGATAAGATCAAGATTGAGTCGGAAGTAAGAATTGGCAGTGTGGGGAGAACTGTAGGAGGTTACAGAGCCAGGGATGATGGACGGATTGGAGGGATCTGAAAACCAGAACAGAATGATAAAGATGAGGTGCTGCTGAGCAGAGAGCAATGTTAGTCACTGAACACAGTGATGATAGTTGAAGAGGAGTTTGGACAAGTTTGGAGAGTGTCAATAGAGCTTTGGCTGAAGTTTATGGACTTGGATGATGGGAGTCTGGCTGGGAATACATGGGGGTAATAAAAGCAAGAATGAGGTTTCAGCAGCAGATGAGCAGATGCAGGGTGGAGTTAGGTGATGTTGAGGTAGACGTGATGGTATTAGCATATGGTTGGAAGCTTCCTTTGGGGTCAAACACAGCACCAAACTTGCAAATAATCAACAACATTTCAGTTCAACTTCAAGTGGCCACTACAACTTGTCCCCAGCGTGTGGGTGAGTGGTAGAATCTGGGGGGGAGTTAATGGGAATGTGAGAATGAAATAAGGTTAGTGCAGCATTAGTGTAAATGGGTGATTGATGGCCAGTGCAGTGGGCCGAAGGGCCTGTTTCCATACTGTATGGTTCAACTTCAGATGGTTACCATGGAGAGGGATGGAGCTAGTTTTCAGCAGAAGGAGAAGGTAAAGGCTTAAGCCTTTGGTGTTTGGTTACAGCAGTTCAAGGCTCTCAGATTGCAGCGCAAAGTGATCTCACAGCTTAACCACCATGGGACTGGAAAGACTAGTGTCAAGAGTTCCACAAAGGCACATGGAACACAACCAACCACCTTCACATTCCTGGTACGCATGAGGCACCAAAGAGCATTGGCCAGGTAAGATTATCTTTTGAATGTTTGTTTAGATGCAAATTTTAAACTGGAGCATCACATCAAAAGTTAAATGGAAACATCATCGCTTCCATGAATCAAACAATTCAAATGAAAATAAGTAACATTTTTGTCAGGTATAAAGTCACAAGCACCAATTTCCAAACTCTGATTATGTAGCTCGTCTTTATGAAGGTCCACTGCACAGTTTAGAAGCACAGGTACATATAAAAGTTTAGGCTGAATTATGGCACCAACTTCATGGGAACTTCTATGGTTCATTAAAAATAAATCATGGAATTTTTACAGTGGGGCATTTGTAAAATGTAAGTGTTTCCAATGTAAAGCTCAATTTCATATTAGGAATGAAGATTATCAAAAAAGCTGCAGATGCTAGAATTCTGAAATAAAACCAGAAGATGGAAATGCTCAGCAGGTCAGGCAGCATCCATGGAGAGAGAAACAGAGTCAATGTTTCAAGTTGAAAACTCCTTATCAGAAACAGGAGAGAGAGAAAAACTGGTTTTATTTAAGTTTATTAAGAGAGTGGGGGACAAAAATGTAGGACAAAGGGAGTTCTCTGGTTGGCCAAGCCCAAGGTTGGACAGGGTTGCCACAGAGAAAGGTAGTGGTTAACGGGTTAATGGGTTAATGGTGGAAGTCAGAAAGTAATAATACAGGCAAAGAAATGTAAAATGTTGGGAAATGCAGGGCTGTAGGACTTGACCTGCAAGTCAGACTGTGCTAATGGAGAGAGAAAAATACATAAGGCAATATTACAGATGGATAGCTTGCAACAGGAATGGCCTGTCCTGATACAGACAGAAAGCAAGTTAACTGAAGTCGATGAATTCAATATTGAGTCTGGAAGGCTGCAAGTGCCCAGACAGAAGATGAGGTGCTGTTCCTCAAGCTTGCATCAGGGCTCATTGTAACAGTGCAGGAGGCCACAAGACCAATAGGATAGAATGGGAGTGGGATAATGAAGTAAAGTAGCAGGCAATGAGAAGCTTAGGGTTGCCCCTGCAGACTGAATGCAGGTGCTCTGCAAAGCGGCCATCCGATGTGCAATTGGTGTCTCCACCGCAGGAATGAAGGGTGTTGGGGGACAAGAAAGGTTAAGGAACTGTACAAGATGATATCTTCACAGTGAAGGCACAATGAAGTAGTTAACTAGGCCAATGAACAAAGGAAATAAACCAAAATTAGATAAAGAAAATCTTGTGGTGAATCTTTTTCTATCAGTGGCTCAGGTCTTTAATTACTCGTCTCTGGAAACACATTTAAAACTAGCCCACATAAACAAAGTGGCAAAAAATGTCCAACTTCACTTTTTCATTGCCAGTTCATTTCAAGGCACCCACTAATAGGGGCAGGTAAAATGAAGTTGAACTACCCAGCATGGTGGGCTAGAAGATGGGAAAAGACCCAACACTGGAGACCTTGCCCACTTCATTCCGCAATGTTGTCCAAAAACCGGGAACAGCAAGAAGCGAAACAGGCCAATAATGCATTGAGGGCATGCTACAATATTAAACATAGTCATTATCTAGTATTCAAAAGAGTGCAATATTTACAGAAGAACAGAGGGATTCTGTGACTATCCAATCCAGCTTCCTCTGTAGTCAATATCTCCAAAAATAGATTATTTGTGCCTTATCTCACATAATGATAAGGTTCTATATAAATACAAGTTTTCCTTCATTTCCAGACAAAGCATCTATGGCTGTGTGAACTGAAAGAATCCGAGCCTGTGGATAACAGATCAACAGTATATGAGGGAACACTATCTCAAGAGACCAATATGCAAAGGCGATAAAGATACAATGCTTGTTGTTCACTTTGATGATGACAGACATCATTCAATCAATAGACAGCCTTTCAGACAAAGGCAGCATCTGCGTGGTTGGAGGTGGGGCCCCCACATCCTCTATTTTGATTTACTTGCAAAGGGACAGTGTACTTTGTTTTCACAGTTTACCATACTGGATGGTCAGATTGTACGGCAGCCAATAGCAGTAAGACATTGGCCAGCCGATCATGGCAAACACACTGCCAGCAGAGCTAAATTATACTGCCATCTTTGCAAAATTCCCCACAGCTCAGAATATTGCTTAAATGAACAATTAATTTCTCCTTTAAACCAATTATCAAGGCAGCAATATATGATTGCATTATGCTTTGTCCTCGGCTGACACATTTGATTTGTGCTTGAACTTGTCTGTACAAGAATGTGAATGATAATGCACTGCAATCATTCATTTGGGCAGAGGGAAGATTGGTCCCTCAACACTTGGACCCATGAATGGAATTCTCCGTTAGAAGTGATGGCAGGTATCTATCTATACTAAAACAAGTAGAACATTTATAGAGAGAGATAAAGCATGGAAACACACCCTACGGCCTACCGAGTTTGTACTAACCGTCAAGCACTCATTTACGCTGATCCAACACTAATCCCATTTTTCATTCTCCCTACATTCCCATCAACTCCCATATTCTACCACTCACCTACACATGAGAAGCAATTTACAATGGCCAAATTAGCCTACCAATCCACATGTCTTTGGAAGGTGGGAGGAAACTGGAGCAGCCAGAGGAAACCCATGCAGCCACAGGGAGAATGTGCAAACTTCACACAGACAGCATCCGAGATCAGGAAGGAACCCAGGTCTCAGCCACTCTGAGTTAGTGACCCTACTAGCTGTTCCACTCTAACTGGACGATAAAATGAATTCATAACATTGTGCCTTTCATGAGCAATGGATAATGCAAAGAGGTTCCTTGGCAGCTCAAATAAAAACCAGAAATTCAAATCTGAATGCCAAGCTGTCCCAATTTTTGCAATAAACTGTGCAAGGATGTTGGTGATTGTGCAATATTGTGATTCTACAGTGAACCACAGATTAACCCTATCCCTTGCATTCAAACAAATTGGTAAGGGATGAGGTGTTTTATGAGGACAACTGAGAGGCAAAATAACGAGACCGAGAGCATCAGTGGAAAAATATTTAATGAAGCACTATAAAATAAGAAAGCTAGCGGGTTTACAAGGGTATAAAAATTGTTTGAATGGGCTTGTTAAATATATCCTGCTCATTAGTGTTTTCTCCAATACAAATATCCATAATGGCAGGATAAGATTCAATGAGACACTGTTGGAAATCTCAACAAATGTCTTTTTCCAGACTCTTGGAATGCACCACCTCTGTGTACTCTTGTACTCTTGAATGCTTTCTCTCCTCTCTCCTGGAACTCTCCACCAATGCTGATCTGAGCAATGATGGAATACTCCTACAGAGCTGCTCAATACTCTCTTGCAGCACTTCACCAACACTGCTCTCCACGCAGTTAGAATGATCCAACAGTGCTGTTCTCTGCACTCTTGGAACTCTCCACCACTGCTACTCTCTGCGTTCATGGGACACCTACCTTGCTCTCCTCACTTTGAGAAGGCTCCCAATGTTGCTCTGTGCTCTCTTCAAGTTGTCATTCAACACTGTCTCCACGGTTTTTGAAATCACAACTGATGCTGCCTTCTGCAATAAAAACAGAAAATGCTCGAATTACTGAGCAGATCAGTGGATGGTGACGAGGTGGCATACAGGAGTGAGGTAGCTCAGCTGGTTGAGTGGTGTCGTAGCAACAACCTTGCGCTCAACATCAGCAAGACCAAGGCTCTGATTGTGGAGTTTAGGAAGGGAAAGTCAAATGAACACGCACTAGTCCTCATTAAGGGGTCTGCGGTGGAAAGGGTGAGCGGCTTCAAGTTCCTGGATTTTAACATCTAGAGAATCTATCCTGGACACAGCAGACAGATGCAACCATGAAGAAGGCATGCCAGCATCTTTACTTACTTAGAAGTTTAAGGATATTCGGCATGTCATCGAAGAATCTGACAAATTTCTACAGATGTACAGTGGAAAGCATTCTGATTGGTTGCATGATGGCCTGGTATGGGAACTGCAATGCACAGCAATGTAAGAGGCTACAGAGAGTGGTGGACTCAGCTAGTTCCATCACGGGTACAGCTCTCCCCACCACTGAGGACATCTACAAGAGGTGACGTCTCAGGAAGGTGACATCCATCATCAGGGACCCCACCATCCGGGACATTCCCTCTTTTTGATGATGCCATAAGGGAGGAGGTACAGGAGACTGAAACACAAGAGATTCTGCAGATGTGTTGAGAAAGGAGAGCCTTAGGGCCTTCCTGATGTGGGGTGGAAGTGTATAGGGATTGACGTCCATTGTGAAAATGGGGCAGTCAGGGCCGGGGGACTGAAAGTTGTTGAAGTGATGGAGGACATGTGAAGTGTCACGGACATAGGTGGGAAGGGACTGGACCAAGGGGACCAAATGGGGTCAAAATATGAGGACACGAGTTCAGTGGGGCAGGAGCAGGCAGAAACAATGGGCCTACTGGGGCAGTTGGGTTTGTGGATCTTTGGTAGGAGGTAGAAAGACTGAAGATGCGCACCTCAAGGTTCAACGACAGCTTCTTCCCCACAGCCATCAGGTTGTTGAACCGACCTGAAAAACCCTAATCCTACCTTTGACTATATTCCTTTTTCTCTCTCTCAACTTGCACTAGTGTCATTATGTTTATTTTGTATGTATAATTTATGTTAACTTAAGTTTATGTTAACTTATGGTTGTCATGTTTGTATTGTATTGTGCTCCTGTTGCCTGTGAAAATTTGGCAATTAGACCCTGTGGGTGTATGCTTACAACAATAGACTTGAACTTGATAAACTTGAACAGAGTTGCTGTTTCGGGTCGAGGCATATCTTCCTGCTTTGCATTTAACAAGCTCTACATTCATTAGTCTCTGTTCTTTTGTCCATGTTCTCACTCTCTAACTCTTCCCAATCACTCATTGACCAGATAATGTTTATAGTTTTACCCTATCAGAGACACCTCCATCCCCAAATCTCTCTGCAGCTTAACGTGCTTGTTTTCTCTCCTTCCTGGTTCTGAATAAACTTCTTCAACCTGGAACTTCAGCTCTGTTTCTCATCCCAAGACGTGGCCTGGCCTGCTGAATAATTACAGCATTTTTTTTATTTTAGATTTCCAGCATTTGCATTTCGCTTTTTGATTTTCAGCTACTTTCTGCAATTTTCATAGAACAGTACAGCACAATACAGGCCCTTCGGCCCACAATGTTGTGCTGACCTTTAAACCTCGCCTAAGACTATCTAACCCCTTCCTCCCACATATTCCTCTATTTTAAATTCCTCCATATGCTTATCTAGCAATCTCTTGAATTTGACCAATGTACCTGCGTCCACCACCGCCCCAGGCAGCGCATTCCATGCCCCAATGACTCTCTGGGTAAAAAAACCTCCCTCTGACATCTCCCTTGAACTTCCCACCCATTACTTTAAAGCTATGCCCTCTTGTATTGAGCATTGGTGCCCTGGGAGATAGGTGCTGGCTGTCTACTCTATCTATTCCTCTTAATATTTTGTATACCTCTATCACGTATCCTTTCATCCTCCTTCTCTCCAAAGAGTAAAGCCCGAGCTCCCTTAGTCTCTCCTCATAATCCATACTCTCCAAACCAGGCAGCATCCGGCTAAATCTCCTCTGCACCCTTTCCAAAGCTTCCACATCCTTCGTATAATGAGGCGACCAGAACTGGACACAGTACTCTAAGTGTGGTCTAACCAGAGTTTTGTAGAGCTGCATCATTACCTCGCGGCTCTTAAACTCGATCCCACGATTTATGAATGCTAACATCCCATAAGCTTTATTAACTACCCTATCCACCTGTGAGGCAACTTTCAGGGATCTGTGGATATGAACCCCCAGATCCCTCTCCTCCTTCATGCTACCCAGAATCCTGCCATTAACTTTGTACTCCGCCTTGCAGTTTGTCTTTCCAAAGTGTACCACCTCACACTTCTCCAGATTGAACTCCATCTGCCACTTGTCAGCCCAGCTCTGCATCCTATCAATGTCCCTCTGCAATCTTCAACAGTCCTCCACACTATCCACAACACTACCAACCTTTGTGTTGTCTGCAAACTTGCCAACCCACCCTTCTGCCCCCTCATCCAAGTCATTAATAAAAATCACAAAAAGTAGAGGTGCCAGAACCAATCCTTGTGGGACATCGCTAGTCACAGCCCTCCAATCTGAATGCACTCCCTCCACCACAACCCTCTGCTTTCTATAGGCAAGCCAATTCTGAATCCAATTTTGGAATACTATAGAACATAGAACATGGAACAGTGCAGCACAGGAACAGGCCCTTCGGCCCACGATGTTATGCACCCTATCCAGAGCCTCCACATCCTTCCTATAATGGGGTGACCAGAACTGGATGCAATACTCCAGATGCTGCCTAACCAGAGTTTTATAAAGCTGCAGCATAACTTTCTGACTCTTGAAATCGACTGATAAAGGCAAGCATGCCATATACCTTCTTTTTCGCCCTATCAACTTGTGCGGCCACTTTCAGGGAATAATCTCTCAGTGGTGTTTTCCATACTCTTGGAATGGCTTTCGAACAATGTTGTCCACGCTCTTGGCACACTCCACTAGCACTACTCTCTGCTAATGATGATCTCCACATCCTTGGAGCACTCCACCAATGCTGTTCTCTGCACTGCTGGAATGCTCCAGCAACATTGCGTCCCTTGCTTTTGAATGCTGAACTAACAAGCCTCTCTGCACTCTTGGGAAGCTCCAGCAAAGCTGCTCCCTGCAATTCTGGAATGATCTACCAGCGTTGCTCTCTGGATTCTTGGAAGCTTCCACAAACGCTGCTGCCACCACTTTTCCAATGTTCCCACAATGCTGCTCACTGCATTCTTGCAATGATCCGTCAATGACATACTTTGTACTCTTGGATGCTTCCACAACACTGCCCTCTACACTCATTGGACACTGGTCCGCACTTTTGGAAAGGTCAGCAATGCTGCTTGTTGCACTCTTCAAACTATCCACTACTGCTCCTCTTCGCACTGTTGTAAATCTCAATCACTGCCGCTCTCTGCAGTCTTGGGTCACTCCACTTACTGCACTTGGAAGGCTCTGAAATGCTACACTCCACACACTTGGAGCATTCCAGCAACACTGCCCTTTGCGTTCTTGGATGCTCCCCCAACCTGCTCTCTTCATCGATGAATGGCCCAGCAACACTGCTCTGAATAACCTTGGATTGCTGCCCTGACACTGCTCTCTGCACTTTAGACACACTCTACGAACACTCTACGAATACTCCTGGAACACTCTACCATGCTGCTCTCTGCACTCTTCCAAATATCCACTGGCACTTCTTTGTACTCCGTTGGAAATTTCAGCCAAGGAATCTCTCAGCACACTTGGGATACACCATCTACATGTCTCACTGTACTCTTGAAATGTTTTCACGATGCTACTGTGCACTCTTGCCATGCTGCAGCAACACTGCTCTCTGCACTTGTGGAACAATTGACGATTATTGCTCTCCATGTTCCTGGATCTCTGACCAACACTGCTTGACACTTGGATCTCTCCACCGATACTGCTCAACATTTGGAGCACTCCACCACTTGATATCTCCACCAACATTGTTCAACACTTGATCTCTCCACTGACACTGTTTCACACTTGGATCTCTCCAGCAATGCCACTTGGAACAATCACGGAATGTTTTTCTTGGAATAAATCATCAGTGCCGTTCTGGATACTCTAGGAATGCTCAACTAACATTGCCGTCTGCACTCCTGGAATGATTCACCAACATTGCTCTCTGCAGTCTGAACACTCCCCCTTGTTGCTCTTCAGTCACTTGGAGGGCTCAGTCTACACTCCTCCTGCACTCTTGGAACACTGCACCTAACTGCAGAGAGCAGTCTCAGAATAATCTCACCATGCCACCTCTGAATTATTGGAATGATACATCAACACTCTTCCCTGCACTGCTGGAAGTCTCCTTCCATGCAGCCCTCCACAATGTTGGATCGTTCCGCCAGCACTGTTCTCGACACTTCATTTTGCTGCTCACCCCACTTCAATGCTCCACAAATTCTGCTGTCTGCACTCCAAGAATGTACTGACCATGCCATTCACTGCACCTCTGGAAAGCTCCACCAATGCTCCTACCAACACTTTTGGAAGCCTCCCACACGCTGTCCTCTGCACCTGGAAACACATTGCCAACATGCTCTCTGCTGCCTAGAAATGCTCCACCAACAATGCTTTCCACGCTCTTGAAACACGTGACTTACCCTGCTCCCCTCACATCTGGAACATTCCACCAACACTCAGACCTGTCTCAGAATTGCCCCACCATTTTGCTCTTTGCATTTTTCAAACCATTTAGCAATGTCCTTGGGGTCAGAGGCACACACAGCAAGGAAAGAGGTCCTTCAGCCCACTGAGTCTGCACCGCCAACCAAGTGCCCATTTACACCAAACCTACACTCATCACATTATTCTAATCCACACTGTTGGAAATCTCAGCCAATGTTCTCTGTGCTCTTGGATCACACCACCAAAACTGTTCTCTGCACTCTAGGATCACATCACCAAAGTTGTTCTCTGCATTCTTGCAATGCAATATGAACACTGCTCTTTGCACTAAAGTTGCACCACAGTTGCTCGCAACATCTTGGGATAATCCACCCACACTGCTCTCTGTACTCTTAGATCACAGGAGATCACACTATTCACACACCAGGAACACTCCCATCACGAGACTCTCTGAACTCTTGGAACCAACACTCCTCACTGCACTGTCGGAAAACTTCATTACACTTCTTTCTGCACATTTGGAACACTCTGTTAATGCAGGCACGGTAGTGTAGCGGTTAGTGTAACACTATTACAGTGCCAGCAACCCGGGTTCAATTACCACCAGTATCTGTAAGGAGTTTGTACATTCTCCTTGTGTCTGCGTGGGTTTCCTCCGGGTTCTCCAGTTTACTCCCACATTCCAAAGGCGTACAAGTTAGGAGCTGTGGGCATGCTATGTTGGCACTGGATGAGTGGCGACACTTGTGGGCTGCCCCCAGCACATTCTCAGTAACACAAAAAGATGCATTTCACTGTGTGTTTCGATGTACATGTGACTAATAAATAAATATCTTATGCTGCTCTCCGCAATCTTGGACCGCTCCACTAACACTGCTCTCCATACTCTGAACATTCCACCCATACCTTTCTGCACTCCTGGGATGGTCCATAAGCATTATTTTTTGCAATTTTTGAAATCACCATCAATGCTGCTCTCTGTAGTCTTGGAACGCATTACCATCCCTCTGTTCTGCATTGTTGCAATGTCCCACCAATACTACATTCAGCACTTTTAGATCATTCCCACAACACGTTTTATGCTGCTTTCCACAATTTTGAAATATTCCCTAAATTCCACTCTCTGAACTCTGAAAGATCCACTAATATTCCACTCTACACTGTTCAAAAACCATTGTGGCTCTCTGCATTTTCAGAACACACTACCAATTCTGAGTCATGGTCGAAGAGAGATATAGCACAGAAACAGGCCATTCGGCCTATTGAGTCTGTGTTGGCCATCAACCACACAATAATTTACAATAATTCTATATTAATCCCATTGTTTATTCTTCCACATTCCTATCATCTTCCCAGATTCTACCACTTAACTACACGCTAACGGCAATTAATGGTGGCCAATTAACCTACTAGCCCTTTTTGTTATTCATTTCAGGGGTGTGGACTTCACAGGCTGAGCCAGAATTTAATTGCCCATCCCCAATTGCCCTTGAAAAGGTAGTGGTCAGCTGTCTCCTTGAATCACTGCAGTCTTTGTAGTGTGGGTGTACCCAATGTGGTTAGGGAGGGAGTTTCAAGGTTTTGACTCAGCGACGGTGAAGGAATGACGATATATTTCCAAGTCAGGATGGTGTGGAGGGCAACTTCCAAGTGGTGGTGTTCCTGTACTTTCACTCCCCTTGCCCTTCTAGCTGGTAAAGGCCATGCGTTTGGAAGGTGCTGCTGTGAACTGCAGTGTGCTATATGGCGTCAAGCTTCCTGAGTGTTGTTGAAGCTGTACTCACCCAGACAAGCAGAGAGTACACCATCACACTCCTGACTTGTGCCTTGTAGATGGTGGACAGGCTTTGGAGAGTTAAGAGTTTTCTTATACGTTCAATTATCTATTTTAAAAGTTAACTTGAAAATCTATTATTACTTATCACTCTTCTTAAAGCACCAGTCACGCTGTCACTCAGATAGAAAGATGCTGTTCTTCCATTGCTTAAATACTGTCTTGGCTGTCCATGTCCTGCAATGAGTCCATCCCTGTTTGACCAGTTCTGGTGTAGGCTGGAGGTGGATTCGATTCCATCTGTCCCATCTTGCTTTCAATGAGGGAAGTCGACTCTGAAGCCTCAAGGGTAATCCTTTCAGTCTTGCTGGTGCTGTGGACAGGGGAGAAAGGCTTTCTCAGTTCTGAAGAAGGATCTTCGACCTAAAACATGAACTGGTTTCTCCTTCCACAGATGCTGCTCATCTGGCCGAGTTCTTCCAGTGGTTCTGTTTTTGCTTCAGATTTCAACGGCTGCAGTTTTTTTTTGACAAATGATATCAGAAACCTGATCCTTATTAACAAATGACAGTATATCCCCGATGCCCAGTGACAGTATATCCCCAATCCACACTGTTTGTTGTACTATGACCCTGACTCCACTAATAGCATTTTCCTCACCCAATTATCTATTGATCGTAAAGCACTGATCCCTGATAAATAATGACTATTTATCACCAATCCCCAGTTTCTGGTGCCATTATAAGATAAGTTAAGATATCTTTATTAGTCACATGTACATATAAACACACAGTGAAATGCATCTTTTGTGTAGAGTGTTCTAGGGGCAGCCCGCAAGTGTCGCCACGCTTCTGGTGCCAACATAGCATGCTCACAACTTCCTAACCCGTATGTCTTTGGAATGTGGGAGGAAACCGGAGCACCCGGAGGAAACCCACGCAGACACGGGGAGAACGTACAAACTCCTTACAGACAGTGGTCGGAATTGAACCCGGGTCACTGGCGCTGTAAAGCGTTATGCTAACCGCTACACTTATATCCTGATTCCTTTATGTTGATACAGTGTAACCCTGAATCCCAGAGACTAGTGACTATATTCATGATCATTAGTGACATGATAATCATTTCCATGCTTGGATCAAAGGGACTGGCACTAGCATCTGTGTAAGCACAGTGAGAGTGTTTGTTAGGGACAGTCCATGTGCAGTTACAACCATCAATCCATATCAATTCATGGGATCATTTATGCCGCTTCTGGACTTTATAAGGTAAAAATTCTGCGAGGTGGTTTGGCACTTTTTAGATCTTCCAAAAGCTCTTAGCTACCTTTAGCTGGAGAGAGTGCCACAATATCTTCAGGTCCAAGTCCCAAGAGAATAGGTGCAAACTCTTTTTGCATACAGTTCTGATTCTGCATCCTTCTGCTGAGCAGACTGAGCTGTCAAGTAACTGATCAGCAGTTTTCCTGTATAAATGTGATGCATTTCATATTAAATCAGTACCACCCCCTGTCCCCATGGGGCAGGCCTGGTTAAAATCTGTACTCCCCCATCTACATGTAGCTCCTTTTTAGAATGCCTTCAGATCCTTGATTTATTTGGACCTTGGAAAATCCAATGGGAGTTAATTCAAATGTTCCTCCCAAGCTGGTGTGAACTATTTTATATTTATGACTGTTTTATATTTATGAAATATAACCTTGCTTTGACCCTGATAAAAATATGTAGAATGTTTGGACACTTTGAAAGCTAGCTTCTTGCTGGAGTAAATTCCCTACATTAACACATCTCAAATCCAAAAATATCTATTCTTTACTCTGCACTGAGCTGCAGAAGGTCATCAAAAATTTTGGACATATTCTTAAGCTATGTTGATTAGGAGTCTATGAACACATGCAGACATGAGTAGCCAGGTGTATCCATTAGACTGGTGGGCCAGAAGATCCCCCATTTGACAGCCTTCCTCGTAATCTCACTTCCTCAAGTTGTTGCCCAATAGTTTTAGTAGAGGGCTTTCAAAACTGCAGTGGATTCTGGGGCAGAGCTACCTCCATAGCTGCTTGCTTCAAGATTATGTCAGTGACCCTTCCTCCTGCTCAAATAGCTTCTCCGGTGAGCATTACATATCAAAAATATGAGCATGTAATTACAAGGATTTTCCAGGAACTATGAAAATCACACACTCATTGTGAAGAGTCATCTTTGTAATGGGCCTGGTTTGTCCTCTTCCTTGAAGACTCACAACACTCCCTTTATCTAGATATTTAATATGGTCTTAATTATGGGAAGAAAGTTGTAAGAAACAACAGCCATATTTTTTCAGATATATGAGAACAATGTATTACAAAGGGAATATTATCTATTCAGGAAAGTAATGAAAGAACAGTAGAAAAGGCTACTGGTTGGATGGTTTGTAATATTGGGCATCGACCCCATTAAGCATTTTAATGGTCCTAGACCAACAGGTCCATGCTGACGTTTATGCTCCTCCTCCCTCCTTCATCAAACACTTTTCATTAAATATGCAATAGAATCAATGTTGCCTGTCCTTCATTAAACAGGGACTGTTAAAGGAGAAAAGAAATGGGACATTTTTTTCCCAGGTGGGTCTTAGAATGTCCGTTCCAATATAATCGAATAGCACCCAACAGAATCACAAGCTCCCAGTCCCATTTGCGTTAAGAAAAGCATTGAAGAGGTTCATTGTGAAACTAACCCTGACTATGTTTAATATAAATTGTTGTTCCAATGAAGTTGATGCACATTGGAAACATTACACTTGGCAAGATTTTGAAATAGATTGGGTCATTTGAGTTGAAGAGCAATGTGTCAGTTGATGAACAGAGTTCAGTGCCTTTGGGTGAAGGCACTTTGTTGGAGGAAGTGAGAGGGAGATTTACACAAGACTACGTATAGAGTCATAGAGTTTTAAAGTCATACAGCACAGAAACAAGCACATCGGCCCAACTGGTCCATGCCTACTAAATGTCCATCCAAGCTGGTCCCACTTGCCCACATTTGACCCATATCCTTCTAAACCTTTCCTATCCTTGTATATGTCTAACTGTCTTTTAAAAGCTGTTATTGCACCTGTCTCAACCACTTCCTCTGGCAGCCCATTCCATAGTCATATCACTCTCTGTGTAAAAATAAAGTTGCCCCTCAAATTCCTATTAAGTCTTTCCCCTCCCACCTTAAACCTATGTCCTCAAGTTCTTGATTCCTCAGCCACAAGAAAAAGACTGAGTCCATTCACCATGTCTGTGCTCCTCATGATTTTATACACCTCTATAAGAACACCTCTCAAGTCTTGTAGACTCCAAGGAAAAAAGTCCTAGTCTGTCCTATGCATTTGGTGGAAGAAGTGGTTCAGAGGTCTTCAGTATTAGGATAGAAGCATCAGCCTCTGGCAGCTGACAATAGGTTGTCCTCTTCATGTTCTTTCTGCTGCTGTCCTGCAACTGATTAATCCCTCTGTTGTCCTTGTAACCTATTGCTGCTAAACTATGGGATAAACCACTCCCGGACAGATCCAGCCACTGAAACTCTACTTTCAAATTCTAACTTCATGTTTCTTGATTACTCTGGAGCAAGTACAAACTCTGTTATGGAGACCTGTCAAAGCACCACAGGTGTTGTGGGTTAGGGCTCCCGATGTCTATATGGACTTTGACAAGTTCCCACATGGAAAGCTAGTCTGGAAGGTTAAATTGCATTGGATACAGGGAGAGCTAGCTAAGTGGATACATATTTGGCTTAACGGTAAGAAGTAGAGGGTATGGTAGAAGGTTGTTTTTCAGACTGGAGGCCTGTGATAGTGGTGTGCCACAGGGATTGGTGCTGGGCCCATTGCTGTTCATCATTTATATCAGTGATTTGGATGAGAATGTTCAAGGCATGGTTAGTAAGTTTGCAGATGAGACTAAAATAGGTGGTATTGTAGACAGTGAAGAAGATTATCAAAAATTACAAGAAATCTTGATCAACTTGGTAAGTGGACCAAGGATTAGCAAATGGCATTCAATCCAGATAAGGTGTTGCAGTTTGGCGAGACAAATGAGGGTAGGACTTACACAGTGAACGGTAGGGCCCTGGGGAGTGTTGTAGAACAGAGGTACCTAGGAGTACAGGTACATGGTTCCCTGAAAGTGGCATCACAGGTGGACAGGCTGGTGAAGAAGGCGTTTGGCATGCTGGCCTTCATCAATCAGGGCATTAAGTATCGGAGTTGGGATATTATGTTGCAGTTGTACAAGATGTCAGACAATGGTGTCCTATTACCTCTTGGCATCTACCTAAGCCTTGTTGTCAAATTGCCTTTTAGTATCCAGCCATCTTGTGATGCACAACCAACTCATTGTGTTCAGCCATCCCACTGAGTCCACACCTCTCCATCAGGCCATCGTTTTTTGACCAGCTGTTGGTGTTTGTCTGCAATCTGTCTTGGATAGCCACCTCCTGTTGCACATTCAGCTTATTGTATCCAGCCACCTCGTATAAACATTCATTTCACTTTGTGAAAGTAGCACTGTGCTGTAGCTGGTAGAGCCACTGTCTCACTCCTCCAGAGACCCGGTTTCAATCCTGACCTCTGATGCTGTCTGTGTGGAGTTTGCACATTCTCCCAGTGACAGTGTGGGTTTCGTCAAAGATGTGTAGGTTGGTAGGTTAATTGGCTACTGTAAATTGTCCTGAGTGTGTAAGTGAGTGGGAGAATCTGGGAGGAGTTGATGAGAATGTGGGGAGAATAAAATGTGTAAATTGGTGGTTGATGGTTGGCATGGACTTGGTGGACGGAAGGGTCTGTTTCTGTGTTGTATCTCTCCATGACTCTTTGACTCTGTGTTGGTGAGGCAGACCTGAAGTATTGCATATAGCTTCAGTTATCCTGTTATAGGAAAGATGTCATTCAGCTGGAAAGAGTGCAAAGAAGATTTATGAGAATGTTGCTAGGACTCAAGGGCCTGAGCTATCGGGAAAGGTTGGGCAGGCTAGGAATTTATTTCTCAGAGCATAGAAGACCGAGGGGTGATCTGATAGAGGTGTATGGGATCATGAGGGGCATAGATAGGGTGAATGCACGCAGTCTTTTCCCCAGGGAAAGTGAATCAAAAACTAGAAGGCATAGGCTTAAGGTGAGAGGGGAAAGACTTAAAAAAGACCTGAGAGGCAACTTCTTCACATAGAAATTGGTGCATATAAGCAACGAGATGCCAGAGGAAGTGGTTGAGGCAGGTACAATAACAACATTTAAAAGACACTTGGAGAGATACATGGATAGGAAAGGTTCAGAGGAATATTGGCCAAATATGGGCAAATGGGACTTGCTTATATGAGCATCTTGGTCAGCATGACCATGTTGGGCCAAAAGACCTATTTCCGTGCTGTATTATTCTTTATGACTCTAAAACCTGTGAGTCTCAAACCACCAAAGGACCACATGCGGCAGATTATCAGAGTTTTACTGTATATTTTAATTTAAAGCACTGAGCTAATATTGCGATTTATGTTGTGCCAGATTTGTACCATACATTATTTATATTTCATATTATTGTGAGGAGTCACAGCTTATTCATTGTAATAGGGCTTGGAGTTATTCCCAGGGTGAATATCTGGAGGCACCGTAGGGTGAAGTATGGGGGTGATTGAAGACAGAGAAAGGGAAGAATCTTCTCCTGTCCTCCTTCCTGTTCTCTTTCCTGATGAGCACAGCTCCTGTCGAGAGATGGCATTCTCCAGTGGCTCTAAATTGGATGGGAGGGAGTTTGTGGTGAGAAAGCTGAGCTTACAAACAGGAAATCCTGGTCAGGCTTGTCAGCCATAAAAACTCTGGTACATTGGAACATAGTACATAGACCATAGAATATTACAGCACAGTACAGGCCCTTCGGCCCACGATGTTGTGCTGACATTTTATCCTACTCTAAGATCGATCTAACCCTTCCCTCCCACACAGCTCTCCATTTTTCTATCATCCATGTGGCCATCTAAGAGTCTCTTAAATGTCCTTAATGTATCTGCCCCCACAACCTCTGCCGGCAGTGGGTTCCATGCACCCACCACTCTCTGTGTAAAAAACTTACCTCTGACATCCCCCTTATACCTTCCTCCAATCGCCTTAAAATTATGCCCCTTTATTATTTTGAGATCTCACCTGTCCTTGCAAAAATACATTTAAAAATACAGAAACCAGACTGTTTCTTATCCTCATAAGGCTTGCCATGATGTTTGATAGTTTGGCTCAGTAACCACTTTACATAGAATTCTGCTGAATGGAATTGTTGCATTCTGGATCACCACCAACATTTATATATTTAATGTTTAAGGTTTTTCACAATAATCAGAGAACATTTGATGTCAAACTGCATAATGTGATATGATGTCAGATGGGTGAATGAGTCATAGAGTCATTGAGTAATACAGCCTGGAAACAGGTTCTTCAACACATTAAATCTTCACAGACCATTAACCACCAATTTGCTCTTATCCTACATTAACCCATTTTATTCTTCCCCCACATTCTCATTCTCTCCCCAGATTCTACCACTCGCTACACACTGGGAGCAATTTACAGTGGGCAACTAACCTACAAACCCACACATCTTTGGGATGTTGGGGGAAACCGGAGCACCTGGAGGAAATAGACATGGTCACTAAGAGAAGATAAAAACTCCACACAGACAGCATCCGGAGGTCAGAATTGAACCCAGGTCTCTGGGGCTCTGCAGCAGCAGCCCTCCCAGCTGAAACATTGGGAACAAATGTCAGGCCTATGGGGCTAACAAAACTTGAAACTTCCTGTAAGTGGGACGTGGTGATATGTTGACAAGTTGATGCAGATTTTAAATTTCAATTTATTTAGTTAGACTTTAGTCTCAATGGCACTATGATGCTTCCTTTAAAGGCAGCAATTCTGAAACTACCTTTCTGGTTTTAACTTCTGAATAACATAACTCAAAACGGGCAACACTTGGATTTGATTTTGCTAATCATAAAGTTTCAAGTGCAAGGTTCTTAAGATGCAATTGGAATGGTACCTTTGTATCCCTGAGGCAGAGTTATACCAAATACACATTGACACAAAGAAGAATAAGAGATGTCAAACATTTTTTTCCTTATAACAGAACTGATGCAGAAGACATTTCCGGTAGCTGATGTGTTCTAGAGCAAACCTTAAAGTCATATCCAGGCCAAAGTAGGATATATTTGGACATTCATTGTTGACTGTAGGTGTTGGAGTGTGAGTCACTCTCTCTTTCAATGGTGAAATAATTTCAAGTGAAATTTTCTGTTTACCAGCCATGTAGATGGAGTCAAGATACAAAGCAGTCATATTGCCCTGGTGAACCAGCTTAAAGAAGTTGGTTGGCTGGATCTGTTCCAGATAATTGAAGCACATTCTTGTTCATTCCACTAATCAAATAATGGTTGTGCTCCTTCTTGGCATGGATTTCAGTTATCATTGAGTTTGGAGATGGTTTATGGATTTTGAGATTCTGACCCTCATCTATCATCCATGACCCCTGATTTCTCTGCTAATGTGGCACTGCTGATCATCAGTGCGAGATAGCTTGTGTTCAGTGTGCACAGCAGACAGTTCATTATTGTAATCTCCAAGAACCTTGTTCCTTTTGCCTTCAGAGACACAAGAAATTCTGGAATCTGGTGCAATACACAAGAAGTGCTGGAGGAACTCAGCAGGTCAGGCAGCATCCATGGAGCGAATTAAACAGTCGATGTTTCGGGCCGAGACCCTTCATCAGGACTGACCCTTCATTAGTCGACGTCTTGGCCCGAAACATCGACTGTTTATTTCCCTCCATGGATGCTGCCTGACCTGCTGAGTTCCTCCAGCACTTTTTGTGTATTGCTCCTTTTACCTTCAGCCTGTTACTTCAGTGTGAAGGATGGACAAGACACAAAGTGTAGGCTTCAACTGCGAATTACATGTGAACAGAAATGAGCACTTTAAAATGTTGGATCCAAAGTGGCTTATATTTATGGATTCAAGCTACTGATAGAAATGTTATTGCTACAACGTTAAAGCAAATATTAAGTTTTATAATTGTGCTTTTACATATTGTTTCATTTCTCTATTGACAGTAATAAGAGATCTTTATTAGTCACACGTACATCGAAACACACAGGGAAATGCATTTTTTGCGTAGTGTTCTGGGGGGTAGCCCGCAAGTGTCGCCACGCTTCCGATGCCAACATAACATGCCACAACTTCCTAACCTGTACGTCTTTGGAATGTGGGAGGAAACTGGAGCACCTGGAGGAAACCCACGCAGAGGCAGGGAGAACGTACAAACTCCTTACAGGCAGCGGCGGGAATTGAACCCGGGTCGCTGGCACTGTAAAGCGTTACGCTAACCGCTACACTACCAAAACTGAAACCCATGTATCTTTTTGAGAATCTTTTATCATGTCTTGAGGATATAACTGATGCACTCAAAGTAAGGGAAGCCTGAAAGATAGACGAGCCATACAAAGGATTCTGCAACAACTGAGATTGGCCAAAGAACGAGGAATTATATGTCCAAGTTCATCAGCAAAACTTGAATGTTTGTGCTTCGGGGTGTGGAAATGAGATCTTGAAAAACCTGTCCAAATGAGTCACTTACACTGGGAATGAGTGTATTTGTGGAGACGAATTTTATCTAGCTCCACAGAACAAATGCAGCATTGATTCAATTAAAAATTAACTGCAAATTTATGTAAACTGTGATTTACTGCACAAATATTACTTCACCTCTTTACAAGAAGAGCAAGACTTACTCAGTGCTGAAAAAAGCACAAAGTAACTCACTCCAGACAAATATAGATGAACACTGTAAATTATTATTATTGCATCTGTACTTTATATATAATATGCATGAGTATAGCTTTAAGGACTGAATGTACCATGTAGTGTGATCTTGATCTGAAGCCCTTTCGGATACAGCTGTTTTAGTAGTTCTGTTGGCATTGAAGAGGAGTTGAGGCTTGAGGTAGGTCAGCCATGATCATATTGAATGACAGGGCAAACTTAAGGGAGCTAAGTGTCTGGGGGACATAGGGAGAATGGGAAGCATACAGAGTGAGACGGACAAACGTAGAATAGATTAAGAAACAAAGAGAAAGGAGAGACACATAGAGGAGGTTGGGAAGTTTACATTGGGAGAAGGAACACATTGGATAGATTGAGAAGCCTATAAAAAGCTGAGCACATTTCGAGGAGATGGACGTATACAAAGAGGGAGGGACCCTTCAGGAAATTTAGACTAGCAGATACATCAAGAGATTGATACAAAGAAAAACTGGGAGAGCAAGTTATGAGAGTCACATTGAGAGAAATTATGTAAGATCTATAGGAGTAGACAATGAAAGAGAATGAGGTAGAGAGAGAATGAGAGAGGGCTAACACATGAGTAGCATCTCAAGCCTTAGGGATGGTTTTACCAATACAATTCATTTCCAGTCTTGTATCTGTAGGTAGTGCATCACTGAGTATTTAGTGCTCAATATCAACCTCATTGCCAATTCCCTAACACCCAATGTGTGATTCATGCTAAGTAATCTGCTTTAGGATTTAAACATTAATTCTACTATGCACTCTGCTCAACACTAATTTCCCATCTTTGATTAACTTCCAATTAACAGTCAGCTTTTTGCATTGACATTTTCATGGCCTTTAGGAGAGTGTGTAAAACATGGATCAGGGTACCTTCATGCGAGCTGGTGAACAGATTACCCCACTGGAGTCAATTGGAGCTTGGTTCTCAGTATTCAAGTACATTTTACTCTTATGGAAAGGCGGAAGGAGTTCAGATTTGTAGCTATCGTGGCTACACTCTCCCTGCAGTGTATTGATGTTGATTTTCAGTGTCAGAAATGTGCCACACCCTCACCTTGAGACAAAAAGGTACATCAGAAAAAGTGATGCTGTGGAATTATGCTATTCCATTTCAGGACTGTTACAGAAATGATCTCCTCTCACTTACTATTTTCCTGGGCGTGAGGCCAATGTTTTGAGAGCACAGACCCTCTCTGGTTTGCATTGATACTCCCTTTTAAAGGTGTTCTCTATTGGTTCTATTCCACCCTGTTATTTCACATGGAGTCTACCTCCAGGTGGTGTTATAGAAAGGTCATAAGTACCATAGTTATTCAAACAATTCTCCAGGAAGCTGCAACCTCTTCATGTCTTTGCCAATACATGTCCAGTCTGCAAGGTATTGGCAGCCAACAGTGACCCTGCCAACACTCAAGGGAGGTTGAGGTCTACCTCAGAACTATGACTAGAGAAGCAGTCCCCACCAGTGAACTTTGCACCCTTTGATCCAACATAGCAGGAGGAAATCCAGTCCATGAGCTTCCTTTGCAGTTTAGAAGGATGAGGACTGATCTGATTGAAACATAAGGGGCATGACAGGGTAGATGTTGAGATTTCACTGGTGGGAGAGTCTCAAAAAAGGGGGCCATAATTTCAAGATAAGGGGTGGTCATTTAAAACTGAGGTGCATTGAAATTTCTTGCAGAGGGTTATGAATCTCTGGAATTCCCTATCTTCGAGAGTTGTAGAGGCTGGATCATCAGAAGTATTTAAAGTAGAGGTAGATATATTTTTGAAAGATTGGGGGATTGGTGTCAGTGAAGAACAGGCACAGAAGAGGAGATGAGGCTTGGGGGTAGATCACCCATGACCATATTGAATGGCAGGGTAGGCTAAAGGGTCCAAGTGGCCTACTCCTGCTCCTATTCTCTTATGTTCTTGTGTACTTTTTCTAACCATCAATTGACTTTGCAGTCAATGTGCTGCCTGGTAATGGGCGCGTGAAAGTTTAATGAAAATGCCTCAGAATTGCCTGGTCTTCATAGATGTTTGCCTGGTGGCTTCAAGACACGAGTACCTTGCCACTCTTGGCAGCCCTCACAGACTTAGTCTCCAATGCCAGTTACAGACTGTAAATTACCTGACTGGGGGATTTGTGACTGTTGGTCCAACATCCTTTTTATCCTGCCTCCAGTGTCACTACAAGTAATAAGTGGTCAAAGAAAAGACAATGCAAAGCCTTTGAATGTCCCTCTAGCAACTACTTGGAATAGTATCTTGGAAATTTATTCAAGGACAATCCTAAAGCATTTGTACCACTTTAAATCCCACAATACAAGGCAGTAGAGCAACACCAGTTTATTTGACACCTATTTACCAGGAAATATATCACTGGAGTCTGTCCTCTTTTCTTCTGCCAGACCCAGCTTTACTACAGTGTGTCAGCTCAAGTGTCTAGCCTTTTCATACAAGACAGATTAGTGGTTCGTCAGTGGAAACTCAGTTGATGTAAATAGCAATCACAATTGTTCGTAATGATTGGACAAATATTCTAGTAATCACACAGGGACTAATGACAGCTACGCATTGTGTGATGATATATTATTATCAATGTGCGAGGATTAACTTCTGAATTGCAGGCTGTACACTTCGTGTTGATGTTAATTGGAGCTAAGAATGGGTTGAGCAGGGCGCGGCAAGGTAATCAGCCTCAGGAATTTCTTCTGTGAATTCCACTGTGGTTTTTTTCCAGCTCTGACTTGTCAACTGGTGCAAACAAGCACAGGTTTCCATACAGGACTGACAACTCTTATGTGTGCATCGGAATGATTCCACAAATATCATTAACAGCCTGCTTATTTTGTTTTCTCCCTTTCTCTTCTGATCATCACTTAAATTAGAATTCCACAGTCGTTCATCTGAGTAGCATTCTTAATGTTTGGGATTGGGGCAGTGTTTGCTATGGAGGGCAATTCAACCAAGATGAGCATCACAATTGCACTTGACCTCTCCATGCTAATGCCAGTAGGAGTCACTGGATAGCAGCAAGCACAAGGCCAGAATAAGACTCCTGACCAAGTTATCTGTTCCAGCAGTACCTTCAGAAAAGACTTGTTAGTTACTCCAATGCATCCAATGGATAGGACACACTGTGACCATAGTGTACCACTGGTATTGGTATTGGTTTATTATTGTCACTTGTACCGAGGTACAGTGAAAAGCTTGATTTACAAACCAATCGTACAGGTCAATTCGTTACACAGTGCAGTTACATTGACTTAGTACAAAGTACATTGATGTAGTACAGGTAAAAACAATAACATTACAAAGTAAAGTGTCACAGCTACACAGAAAGTGCAGTGCAATAAGGTGCAAGGTCACAACAAGGTAGATCGTGAGGTCATAGTCCATTTTATTGTATAAGGGAACCGTTCAATAGTCTTATCACAGTGGGGTAGAAGCTGTCCTTAAGTCTGGTGGTACGTGCCCTCAGGCACCTGTATCTTCTACCCGATGGAAGAGGAGAGAAGAGAGAATGTCCCAGTTGGGTGGGGTCTTTGATTATGTGGGCTGCTACACCAAGACAACGAGAGGTAAAGACAGAGTCCAAGGAGGGGAGGCTGCTGTCCGTGATGTGCTGGGCTGTGTCCACAACTCTCTGCAGCTTCTTGTGGTCCTGGGCAGAGCAGTTGCCATACCAGGCCGTGATACATCCAGATAGGATGCTTTCTATGGTGCATCGGTAAAAGTTGGTGAGAGTCAAACGGGACAAACCAAATTTCTTTAACCTCCTGAGGGAGTAGAGGCGCTGGTGAGCTTTCTTGGCTGTGGAATCTACGTGATTTGACCAGGACAGGCTGTTGGTGATGTTCACACCCAGGAACTTGAAGCTCTCAACCCTCTCAACCTCAGCACCATTGATGTAGACAGGTCCATGTACACCGCTCCTTTTCCTGAAGTCAATGACCAGCTCTTTTGTTGACATTGAAGGAAACTGATGGAGGAAATAGATTTTCAAACCAGTGGGTGGGGCACTGGATAGTTACTCTTGTGCTGTTTTGTACCAGGTAGTTCAGATTTTGAGTAATTTTGCCAGATTATCCTAAAATGTTAGTTTGGCTCAGTTGTCACAACTAAAATAAAAGCTCAAGAGTGCAAGTTCTTCTGGAAGACTTGAACAGATGATCTGGGCAGAACATGCAGAGTGCTGCACTGTCTGAAGTGTCAGCTGTTTTGCATATGAAATTGTAAACTGTTCCTTTCATGACTCATCAAGTAGACCCTTAAGAACAATAGACTATGTTCAGGGGAAAGAAGAAAGCATCTACCCTGGTTTCTTTAACCCTACACTGTGAAAAACAGGCATGTTTCTTTCCACAGATAAAATCATTATGCCATACAAAATTTGACTGCTGCATAACAATTCCAAATGTAATTCATTGACTGTGAAATTGGGGATTTCTTGAGGCAATTATATCACAGTGTACACCTTTTTCTCAAATTAACACCGCGTACCGAAATTCTGACATTCCAAATAAAAGTAAATATTTCTCTGTGACACATTGTGTTTATTCTTAAAGTTGCTGTGGTAATTTTAACTGTGACAGTGCAAAGTGGCCATTGTTAGATTCAAACTCATTCCCAATTACCCCATATATTGAAGTCATTGAGGAGAAAGATTGAAAATTGTACAATAGGTAGTTAACAGTTTTACAATAAAGCAAAAACAAAATAGAATTGGGGCAGTGAACTTACATCGTCATGTAATACATAGAAACATAGAAAACCTACAGTACAATTCAGGCCCTTCGGCCCACAAAGCTGTGCTGAACATGTCCCTTCCTTAGAAATTACTAGGCTTACCCATAGCCCTCTATTTTTCTCATACATGTTATGATCTCAGTACTTTCCTACCTCCTTATCACATTTTCTCTTGTTGAATCAGTGCTATCTTCCTAGATACCTCATGAAGCACTTTCAAGCTTCACTTGTAACGTGCATATCATCTTTATTTTGAGATCCTCAATAGACATAGACTGACCTTGTGGTTAACCTACTTGAATACTCACCAGAAGGATCTTGTCTTTCCAAGCAAAGTTCTGCAGCAGAATGGGAATTTTCTAGGCTGAGAGAGTGCCGGGAACTGAGCCACACTCAGGATATGGCTGCAGAATGTGATGCATGTACTTTAATTGGTTTCATGCATTGGGACTAGGGTTGGGGGCCAGAAGAGTCAGTTTGACTTACTTTTAATGTCAGTACGTTGGCCTGTTACAGTTTAGTATGTGCACGTGTGTACATCAGGGTCCTGGAAGAATAGTTGCAACCATTAAATACCCTCCTAAAATTAGTTTCTAACTCAAAGAATTGCTACTTTGATGAGGCAAAGAAAAGGGATTGTAGAATCTTCCCGCTTCCATTCTGGCTGGCTGAGAGAAATTTTGGTGATAGGACAGAGATTAAATAAATTGAACTAGTCCAATTGTTTCAGAAGTAGATGAATTTGAGAAAGTTTTTGTTGATAGTGATCAGTTTTGAATAACCACATTCAGAAGGTGAAACATATCGTATTTAGTTGAGCCGCTGTAAGAATTAATTGTGTTTATAACCTGTGGGGTTTAGCATGCAATCTATTGTTGAGCAAGGTCTGTCAGGTTCAATGGATCGTGTATTCAGTCCCATGAGTTTAAAGAGAGCAAGGCTGATATCTCAGTGCCGGCTTGAAGTTTTATCTTTCTATTGAATCGGTGGCTGGCTTTTGTCTTTCATTCTCCTTTCAGAGGGAATCTTGTTGCAATTTCTTTACCGTGAATTTTTTCAAGGATGTGAGTGGGATGATAGTTTATTGGGAGATAAACACTGTGTGACATTGGATCTATTGACTCATGAGCACTACAAGCACGTGCGTGGTTGTCCTTGGTATCCCATTAACCAATGTCCTTTTGTCAAGTACAGCCAGCATGGAAGTTACTTTTTTATTTCATTCTCAAGATGTGGGTGCCTCTGGCAAGGCTTGCATTTATTGCTCATCTCTGGATGCCTTTGAGAAAGCATTCAGTCTTCATCTTAAACCATTAAAGTTCATGTGCCGAAGGTACTCCCATAATGCTGTTAAGTGGGGAGTTACTCAGATTTTGATCCAGCAATGATGAAGGAAAGTCACTAAATTTCCAGCTGAGGGTAGTGGGCAACACGGAAGAGAACTTAGTACTGATGTGTTCCCATGCATCAGCTCTCCATTGCCTTTCTTGCTGTTGAAAGCCATGGGTTCGGCAAGACCAGCCTTGCTGAGTTGCTGCAACAAACTCGAGAGGAAGTACCAAATGTAGCCACGATTCAGCAGAAGTGGAAGGAATGGTGTTAAAGCCAGTGAATGGAGTGTCAATCAGGTGATTTGCTTTGTCCTGGATGATGTTGAGTTGTTCTGTGTTGATGCAGCCTCTCCCAAACTGGCGAATGGAGTGTATTCCATAATATTTCTGTATTCCACAACACTTCTGACTTGTGGGTGGTGGAAGATTTTTGGAGTGCCAGGCAGTCATTCACTTGTCATTAGTTGCCCAGCCTCTGACCTATTCTTGTAGCCACAGTACTTACATGGTTGGTCTAATTCAGTTTCTGCACAATGATAATCCCCAGATGTGGGCAATTCAATGATGGTTTAATCTTGTTGGAGATGAGTGGTTCAAATATTACTTATCCAAACCTGAATGTTATCCACGTTCTTCCGCATGTAAACATACACTGATTTACCATCTGCGGAATTAGAGCTGGAATTGTGCAATGCTCGGTAAATAAACAGTAAGCTGCCAAACTTCTAACAGGATGAATGGAAGATGGTTGAAGATAATTGGAGCTGGGACACTGCCCTAAAGAATCTCTGATGCAATGTCCTGTGAAAACTGGCTTTCAACAATCATTTCTTTGCACTGAATATGACTGCAGCTACTTGGGACTTTTCTTCCTGAGTTTGATGGTCCTCAGTTTTTAAAGGGCTCATTGGAACCCCAATTCATTGCACCCTGCCTTGAGTGTCATGCCTCACTTCAGAATTCAGCCCTCATTTCCATATATGAACAACTGCAATGAGATCTGAATGGTTGGCCTTGGTAGATCCAAAGCATGATTTGGTGCTGAGTCACTGCTGCTTCACCAATCTTTGACAACTCCTTCCATCACGCTATTGATCACTGGGAGTTGGTTTATGGGCTGGCATTTGGCATGTTTGAGTTTTCCTGCATACTTTTAGACACATCAAATCCAGGTAATTTCACAATAGATTAAGTAGCTTCCTTTTTTTCCCCCACAGTTTGGCTAGATCTGAGCACAGGTCTTCAGCACCATAGGCACAGATGGTATCTGTCAATACTGAAGCTATGCATTTGAATAAGAAAGATTGCAACAGAGAACAATATCATTATTTCATTGAAAATCCACTATTAATATTGGAATAAAAGGTCATCTGAACCACAGCTGATTGTTGTAACATGACATGGTGTTGAAGTCAAGGAATTCTGGATATGAATGTAGGAGGCATGATTAGCAAGTTTGTAGCTGTAGGACAGGATACTTGTAGGCTACAGGATGATAATGATTGATTAATAAGATGGGCAGAGCAATAGCAGATGGAATTTAATGCCGGTAAGTGCAATGCGACGCATTTTGGGAGGGCTAATATAAAGGTAGAACATGAACAGTAAGGTATAAGGAACTATTGAGGAACAGAAGGACCTTAGTGTAGAAGTCCAAAGATTCCTGAAGGTAACAGCACAAGTGGGTGAGGTGTTAAAGAATGCATGTGGGATATTTGCTTTTGTTAGCTGGAGCACAGATCATAAGAGCAGGGAAGTCTCAGTACAACTTTATAAAATATTGGTTAGGGCACAGCTGGAGTACTGTTCATAGTTCTGATCACCAGACTATAGGAAGAACATAATTACATTGGAGACGGTGCAGGGAAGATTCACCAGGACATTGCCTGGGATGGAGTGCTTAATTAAGAGGAGAGACTAATTAGCTTTCCTTGGAGTGAGGGTGCTTAGGGGGGAACTTGATAAAGGAATACAAAATCGTGAGGGGCATAGATAGGGTAGATAGTCAAAAAAAGTTTCCCATAACAGAGCTATCTAACACCCAAGGGCGTGGGTTTAGGGTAAGGGGTGGGAAATTTATGAGGAATCTGAGAAGACCTTTTTCACCCAGAGGGTGACTGGAATCTGGAACACACTGTCTGAGTGGGTGATGGAGGCAGAGACTCTCACAACATTTAAAATATATCTGGACAACCATTTGAATCACCAATACATAGATGACTATAGACCAAGTGCTGGTAAATGGGATTACTGTAGATGAGTACTTCATAGTCAGCATGGCCATTGTTGGCTGAAGGGCCTGTTTCCGTGCTGCATGACTTTATGATTCCAATCACAGCTGTCTATTGATACATTGTTGGGTTTCAGTCATATCAGCACAAGGCTATCAAAGGACTGAGTGTAAAATATTTTGAAACGATCAATGGAGAGAAACAGGTATCGTTTGCTGTCCAATTGTATTATACCAGTCAAAAGGGACATGAAAGTGAGGGCCATGGTGAAGCAACCTTTGACTGTGAAAAATCTGAGGTTCAAAGCATAAAGCAGGGGAAAATACAGTAAAACCAGTGGAAGAGTGTTTTGAGACACATCACATTGAATAGAGTATCATCGATAAAAACTTGCTAAAGTGGCATTATGTGGGGGACCCAACTAATTTGTCAATGTGCTGTCTGTGGTTGCTCTTCATGCTTGGTACTTTGGATGCATTAATCCTTCATTAGCATGTGTTGCATACGAGTAAGTTGTAAGATAAGGCATCTTTATTAGTCACATGCACATCGAAACACACAGTGAAATGCATCTTTTTGCGTAGAGTGTTCTGGGGGCAGCCCGCAAGTGTCGCCATGCTTCCAGTGCCAACATAGCATGCCCACAACTTCCTAACCCGTACGTCTTTGGAATGTGGGAGGAAACCAGAGCACCCTGAGAAAACCCACGCAGACATAGGGAGAACGTACAAACTCCTTGCAGACAGCGGCTGGAATTGAACCTGGGTCGCTGGCGCTGTAATTGCATTACGCTAACCGTTACACTACCGTGTCTACCCCTAAGTTTTTGGCCCCCATGCAGTTGCTGAAACTAGCCAGCGCTGATTGACATCGTGACTCTACCTCTTTAAAGGAAATCCACATGGTCACAGAGAGGAGGCACAAACTTCACGCAGGCAACACCGAAGGTCAGGATCGACCCTGGGTCACTGGAGCTGTGATGCAAACATGAAATGTTCCCTGCAACGTTTTGTACTTGTTGCAGTATTGAAAAATTCCTTTTATCCCACCTACGGTTTCAGCCTCCGTCTTCCCTGCCCACAGAGAAGCAGCTGCTTCTTGTCATATATCCCCATCTCCCTGCACAAACCCCACACTACTTTCTCATGCCTACTGTGGCTGCATGGGTGAGAAGGCTGTGGAATGGCAGTGACTGCCCCTTGGCAACAGTGTGGAAGGGGGAGCTGGACAAGAACTCAGATCAAGGTGGGATTTGCTTCATAGCGCTTCTGTGAATCACCTCGGGGCCATCCGACTGTGCTAAAGTTGTGTAACTTCACTCGGTTCTCATCATTGTTGTTATTGTTGTTCAGAAAGAAAGCAAGAAAAATGCAAAGTGGGGAAGTGGTAAGAGAACAAAGTCTAAAGGGAAATACTTCAGCATCTGATACAGAGCAGTTTGAATAACATAAAGCAGAAGTGCGCTTGTCAGCAATGTAAAGATTAGCTGATTCCCCCATATGATGGCCCACAACATTCATGCCTTAAAAGATCATTGTAGGCAAAGTGCCTATCAGTTGAATGAGCAGATAAACTTGCATTTTCGCACTGCAACACGTCTGAGGCCTTATCTGGATTCCTCTTCACATGCAATCTCTGGCAGGTAAATAAAAGAATGCTACATTTTGTGTCTTATGACAGCCTCGATCAGAGATAAATCCCTTTGAATTTGGAAAGCAAAGCAGGAATGTTCCAAATAAATCAGTGGTATCACATACAGTGGGCTCTGCTGATGTGTGAACACAGTGTAGGAACCACTGTCAGTCCCAGCCCCATATCATTGTCCCATTTTGGTATCAGATCAAAAGGGGAGAAATGAAAACTCTGTAGACAGACAATTAGTGTGTTTCCTAAGTGACAGTCCTTCCAAACAATTCCAAGTCACGTAAAGGCTCCCCTTGGTCTTGTTGGTCTCATCATGCTTCATTGTAGTGCCCCCATTGACTCAGTGTTAGCACCAGGGCTTTAAGTCTGGAGGTTGTCGGTTCAAGCTTCACTCCAGATACTAAACCACTTGATCTAGTCTGAAAATCAAAATAAAAAATGGCAGGTGCTGGAAATCTGAACCAAAAAAACAAAAAGTGCTGGAAAACTCAACAGGTCAAATAGTGTCTGTGAAAAGAGAAACAGACAATGTTTTGATCAGTGACCTTTTGTCAGAACTGGAAAAGAGAGATACAGGTTAGTTTTCAGTAGGAGAAAAGGATGTGGGGGAATGTGTAGACAAAGGAAATGTCTATGATAGGATGATTTGAAATGGCATAATGGGGCAGTTGCCATCACCTAAACCTTCTTGCTCTGTGTAATAATTCACTAATGGTAAGGTGATGTGACCAGTAAGGCAGACAGACTTAAAGGAGTAGGATAATAAAAACTGATCCAACATAATATAAAAACAGAATATGAAAAATGTTGAAGCAAAAAACAAACTGCTGGATGAACTCAACAGGTCAAGC
Organism: Pristis pectinata; assembly: GCF_009764475.1. NCBI lineage: Eukaryota > Metazoa > Chordata > Chondrichthyes > Rhinopristiformes > Pristidae > Pristis > Pristis pectinata. The sequence continues at coordinate 60,110,954 of NC_067410.1, forward strand.
AGCATCCATGGAAGCAAAGGGACAGTTCCAAAGGGTCAAGGTCTTACGGTAATATGGAAGGATAGGCAGGAAGGTAAGGGTGGTGGGGTAGCGCTCTTAATTAAGGGTGAGGTCAGGGCGATAGTGAGAGACGATAAAAGATCCAAGGAGCAGAATGTTGAGTCAATCTAGGTAGAGATTAGGAATAGTAAAGGGGGAAAAAAATCACTGATGGGAGTTGCACGGGCAATAGACTAAGAAATATTTGATGCATGTGAGAATGGAACAGTAGTTGTCATGAGGGACTTTAACTTCCACATAGATTGGGTGAGTTGGTTGAGGCAATCTTGAGGAGGACTTCATGGAATGCATCCATGATAGTTTTCTTGAACAGCATGTTAGTGAACCTACAAGGGAAAATGCAATCTTTTTTCTGGTCCTGTGCAATGAGACAGGTAAAATTAACAATCTTGTAGTTAGGGATCCTCTTGGAAAGAGTGATCACAGTATAAGTGAATTTCTCATACAACCGTGAGGCGGTATTGCAGCTCTATAGAACTCTGGTCAGACCACACTTAGAATATTGTGTTCAGTTCTTGTCGCCTCGTTACAGGAAGGATGTGGAAACTTTAGAGAAGGTGCAGAGGACATTTACCAGGATGTTGCCTGGATTGGAGAGCATGTCTTATGAGGATAGGTTGAGCGAGCTGGGGCTTTTATCTTTGGAGAGAAGGAGGATGAGTGGTGACTTGATAGAGGTGTACAAGATGATAAGAGGCATAGATCGAGTGGATAGTCAGAAACGTTTTCCCAGGGCGACAATGGCTAACACGAGGGGACATAATCTTAAGGTGATTGGAGGAAGGTATAAGGGGGATGTCAGGGGTAAGTTTTTTACACAGAGAGTGGTGGGTGTGTGGAACCCACTGCCTGAAGAAGTTGTGGAGGCAGATACATTAGGGACATTTAAGAGACTCTTAGATAGACATATGAATGATAGAGAAATGGGGGGGGGGCGCGATGTGGGAGGGAAGGGTTAGATAGATCTTAGAGCAGGATAAAATGTCGGCACAACATTGTCGGCCAAAGGGCCTGTACTGTGTTGTAGTGTTCTATGTTCTATGTTCTAAATGGAGGGTGCAATAGTTCGATCTTATACCAGTGTATTATAACTAAACAAGGGAGACTACAACGGGATGGGAGAGGAGTTGGCTAGCATAAACTGGGAGCACAGGCTATATGGTGGGACAGTTGAGGAACAGTGGAAGACTTTCAAAGACATTTTTCACAGTGCTCAACAAAAGTATATTCCAGTCAAAAGCAAGGACAGTAAGGGTGAGGAGAGCCAGTCTTGGATAACTAAGGAAATAAAAGAAGACATCAAGCTAAAAGTTTATGCATACAAAATCACCAAGTGTACTGGGAAATTGGAAGATTGGGAAAACCTTAAAAAGCAACAAAGAACCACTAAGCAAACAATAAGGAAAAGGAAGATAGATTACAAAAGTAAACTAGCACAAAATATAAAAACAGATAGTGAAAGTTTTTATTATTATATGAAGTGGAAGAGGGTGGCTGAAGTGAACGTAGGTCCCTTGGAAGATGAGAATGGAGAGTTACTAGTGGGTAATGTGGAAATGGCCAAGGCCTTGAACAACTATTTTGTGTCAGTCTTCAAGGTGGAGGACACGTCTAACATGCCAAAGAAAGATGTTATGGATGTGATGGGAGATGAGGACCTTGATACAATCACTGTCACTAAAAAGGTAGTGATGAGCAAACTAGTGGGCCTAAAGGTAGACAAGTCCCATGGTCCTGATGGGATGCATCCCAGGGTACTGAAAGAAATGGCGGAAGTTATAGTAGAGGTGTTTGTGATAATTTACCAAAATCCTCTGGACACTGGGCAGGTCCCAGCAGATTGGAAGACAGCGAATGTCACGCCACTGTTTAAAAAAGGACGTAGGCAAAAAGCAGTTAACTATAGGCCAGTTAGCTTAACATCTGTAGTTGGGAAAATGCTTGAAGCTATCATTAAGGAAGAAATAGCAAGACATCTGGACAGAATTGGTTCCATCAGGCAGACACAGCATGGATTCAGGAAGGACAGGTCCTGCTTGACAAACATACTGGAGTTCTTTGAGGATATAATGAGCGCAGTGGATAGAGGGGAACAGGTGGATGTTGTATACTTGGATTTCCAGAGGGCATTCAATAAGGTGCCGCATAAAAGACATCCAGAACAATGTATGGAGTTGGGGGTAATGTATTAGCATGCGTGGAGGATTGGTTAACCAATAGAAGGCAGAGAGCTGGGATAAATGGGAATTTCTCTGGTTGGCAATCAGTGGAGAGCGGAGTGCCGCAAGGGTTGGTACTGCGCCCACAACTGTTAATGATGTACATTAACGATTTGGAAGAGGGGACTGAGTGTAGCGTATCTAAGTTTGCTGATGATACTAAATTGAGTGGAAAAGAAAATTGTGCAGAGGATGTGGTGAGTCTGCAGAGAGATATGATAGATTACATGAGTGGGCAAGGGTCTGGCAGATGGAGTACAACGTTGGTAAATGAGAGGTCATCCAATTTTGAAGGAGAAATAGAAGATCAGATTATTATTTAAATGGTGAAAGATTGCAGCATGCTGTTGTGCAGAGGGACTTGGAGGTGCTTGTGCATGAATCACAAAAGGTTGGTTTGCAGGTGCAACAGGTTATCAAGAAGACAAATGGAATGTTGGTCTTCATTGCTGGAGGGAGTGAACTTAAGAGCAGGGAAGTTATGCTGCAAATGTACAGGGTAATGGTGAGGCCACACCTGGAGTACTGTGTGCAGTTCTGGTCTTCTTACTTGAGGAAGGATATACTAGCTTTGGAGGTGGTGAGAGGAGGTTCACCAGGTTGATTCCGGAGATGAGGTGGTTAGCCTGTAAGGGGAGATTGAGTCGCCTGGGGCTATGCTGGCTGGAATTCAGAGCAATGAGAGAGGATCTTACAGAAACATATAAAATTATGAAAATGATAGATAAGATAGAGGCAGGAAAGTTGTTTCTGCTGGTAGGTGAGACTAGAACTAGGGGACATAGCTTCAAGATTCGGGGGAATAGATTTAGGATGGAGTTGAGGAGAAACAACTTTTCCTAGCGAGTAGTGAATCTGTGGAATTCTCTGCCCAGGGAAGCAGTAGGGGCTACCTCATTAAATATATTTAAGACACTGTTAGATAGATTTTTGCACAGTAGGGGAATTAATGGTTATGGGAAAAGGCAGGTAGGTGGAGCTGTGTCCACGACCAGATCAGCCATGACCTGATTGAATGGTGGAGCAGGCTCACCGGGCTAGATGGCGTACTCCTGCTCCTATTTCTTATGTTCTTTTGTTCCAAATCTCCTTTAAACTTTTCCCCTCTCACCTTAAACTTATGCTCTATAAGTATTTGATATTTCCACCCTGAGCAAAAGACTTATCAATTTGCCTCTCATAATTTTATATACCTCTCTCAGGTCTCCTATCAGCCTCCAAAGTTCAGGAGAAAAACAATCCAAGTTTGTCCAATTTCTCCCTATACTGTAGCTCCAATCCAGACAACATCTTGATGAACCTTTTCCTCACCCTTTCTATAGCCTTCACATCCATTCTATAGTGAGGCAACCAGAACTGTACACAATACTCCAAATACTTCCTTTCCTTCCTCTCCAAAAATAAAATGCTGCAGGTGCTGCAAATATGAAAAAAAAAAGCAGACAATGCTGGAGATGATGAACCGGTCGGGGGGGGGGGGGGGTGGGTGGGGTGGGGGGGAGAAACAGAATTAATGTTTCAGCTCAATGACCATTCAACAGAACTGTGAAAAGTTGCGTATTTTAATTTGCAAATCAGGGCAGGAAAGACAGTGGAGTTGGGAGGGGAACTGTGTGACAGGGGAAGAACAGGACGTATTAAGTGATGAAAAGGGGTGACAGATCTGCATGAAAGAATTGAATGAAGGCATTAGTGAATAACAGAGGAAGTATAAATATGAAAAGACAATTAAAGGTAAAATAAAATCTGTGAATGCTGAAAATACAGAGGTTAGAGTGGCTGGTTAACATAGAACACAGAACAATACAGCACAGGAACAGGCCCTTCAGCCCACGATGTTGTGCCAAAATAATTAAGCTAATGACACCTAATCCCTTCCGCCTGCACATGGCCCCTATCCCTCCATTCCCTGCATATTTATGTGCCTAAGAGCCTCTTAAATGCTTCAATTATACTTGCCTCCACTACCACCACTGGCACCACATTCCAGGCACCCATACTCTGTGTAAAAAAAATTGCCCTGCACATCTCCTTTGAACTTGCCCCCCTCACCTTAAATGCATGCCCTCTGGTATTAGACATTTTGACCCTGAGTAAAATCTACTGGCTGTTTACTCTATCTATGCCTCTCATAATTTTATAAACTTCTATCAGGTCTCGCCTCAGCCTCCACCGCTCCAGAGAAAACAACTCAAGTTTGTCCAACATCTCCTTATAGCACCTACCCTCTAATCCAGGCAGCATCCTGGTAAAACTCTTCTGTACCTCTCCAAAGCCTTCACATCCTTCACATAAAGGGGAAACTGGAACTGAATGCAATACTCCAGAGGTGGCCTAACCAAAGTTTTATGAAGCTGCAACATAACTTCCTGACTATTGAACTCAGGGTCTTGACTAATAAAGGCAAGGGGATTATCTGAAATTGTTGAACTGAATCTTAATGTAAAAGTTTGTGAAGTGCCCCACTGGAAGATGAAAGGTTTTTCCTCAAGCTTATATTGGGGCTCATCGGAACATAAGAAGTCAAAAACCAAAGAGGTCGAGGTCATTTTGGTGGAGCAGGGGATTGAGGGGTTAAAGGCGTGGTAAGTCTGTGGATGGAAGTCGGCCAGGATAACAGGAAGAAGGATGAAAAAAAATGTCACGTTGACATTTCAAAGCACCTATAAGGACTTTTGGTACCAGTACACTAAGGCCAAAGGAGAAGAGAAGCTTGTAGATAATGAACCTGCTGGAAATGTGGGAATTAGTGTGGGTGAAGATAAGACGGAAGAGAATGTGTGACAGAGTCTGTCATTGGCATCCCTCTCTTCTTGTTTTGTTTCACTTATAAGAAGAAGGAATTATTTGAGATTAACAGGCTGGTAACAAAGACATGAGTTGAGAAGGTGTGTGTCAGTACTATCTCAAAGGGTGGCTGTCTAATCTCCTGCTGTAGAAAAAGACAAAACAAAGCAGTCCCAAGTTAAACATACAACTGACAACATTCTCCTCCATGATTCCACCACTATTACTGACTTCAATTTCCTTATCTCCTGTCCCATCCAGCACCCTCAAAGGCTTATCCTTCCTCACCAGAGGAGCTCTTGGGACTATCAATATTTTATTCTATCATCCAATAATTGGATCAATATTCTGCCATGCCAATACTGACTGGTATTATCTCACTTGAATGCATGGGTATGTGTGTCTAAATGTAATCAACAGAAGAGCTAAACAGGACATAACTCTTTACTTTAGAAATGAAATAGTAGAAGTCTGACATTACAGATGTCTTTAAAATTATGAGAGGTTTTGATGCATTAAAAATAAACAAAACAATTCTATTGCTGGGAGTCTAAAACGAGGGACCTTAATACAAGATAATTACTGTTAAATTCAGCGATAAATTCAGGGGAAGGTTATTTTTTGTAAATAGTCTGATTGGAATGTTAATTCAACATGATATGGGAAATTGAGAAGAAAGGAAATATGCTGATAGGTTGGATGAAATTAGGTGGAAAGAAGATTCTATCCAGCATCAACATAGATCTATTGGGCAACATGCTTGTAAATTCTATGCATAAAACGCATCCTCCTCAAACTCAGCTGCCCACAGAAATTTGTCTTCATCTTATGCATGCTCCTCAACTGCATGCAAACCAATGGGTCTGCATCCCAACCACACTCAGTGAAGTCTGATGTCCACAGAGCTCCATCACTTTCCTGGTCTTTCTCAACCTTCCTTGCTGCAATGTTGCTACTTCACCTCCAATAAACTTCCCATGAGAGTAGGCCGAATCTTCAGAACTAATGGTAGAAACTGCTCAGCTTATGGAACTAGACTGTAGATCTAAGGTCATCCTAACCCTCAGTAGTCAACCTGCAGTGCGCAGATGACACTTGTATGTGCTCACTGGCTGGGCTCCAAGCCATTGTTGATGTTTTCACTGAAGCATATGAGGCAATGGGCTTTAACTTGACACTAATGGGCCAATACTTAACACGTCCAGGGCAAAGGTCCTCTGCCCCCCATGAGATGCTGGAAAAAGTGAAACACTTCTGAATATCTTGGGAGATATTTGAATGGGGAAATACCTGAATAGTAGTTGTGTAGACAATACTGGTGGTATTTCTCCAGTACCTTGAGATGCCTATTATAGAAAGGCAGTGTTGAAATTCATCATAGACATCTGCTTTCAATACACCAGCCTTTGGTCTATTGAGGAAAAGGGTATTTGAAGATCAGGACCTCATACCTGGGATAAAACTCATGGTCTACCAGGCAGCAGTGATCCCTGACCTCCTATAGGCTTCTGAAACATGGACTACCTACAGCAGGCATCTCAGGGCACTGGGAAAATACCACCAACGCTTTCTCCACAACTACCCTTCAGCTGCTTCTCCACTCATTGCCTCAGTCTCCACTTGAAACTGGGGATAGGTTAGCGACCAATATCCATTACAGGCCCATGGACACCCACAGTTATCTCAACCACACCCGGCTTTCTGCAAGGACAGTATTCCATTCCTCCAGTCACTCCAACTCTGTGGTATCTGATGACAAAACTTTTCACACCAGTACTTCTTCTTCCTCACCATGGCCACCACTACACCACTGACAGGGCTCTCAACCACATCAGCTGTGTTTCCTGCTCTCATTCCTTCTCCTTCCAGCCAAAGCAAAAATAGGGAAAGAGTTAACGATTCAGATCTGGGACCCTTCCTCAGAACAGGGAAAGGAGGAAAACAAGCAGAACAACTGGCAACTCATTACACTGACAAATAAGCTTTGTGATGACAACTGCTATTTAACTGCTGCATCAAATTATCTGGTCTCACCCTATCAGAGATATTCCCTTTGTCCTATCCACCCCCCCCCCCACCTTCTTTGCTACCTAACACAAACTTGTTTTCTCTCTTCCCCATTTCTAAAGAAGGGTCCCAGACCAGAAATATTAACAGTTTCTCTGCTTGACCTGCTGAGTGTTTCCATCGTATTCTGGTTTCCAGCACCTGCAGTTTTTTGACTTTCGAAGCAAGGATAGGATTCACCTTCTCCTCACCTTCCACCCCACCAGCCAACACATGCAATGGATCATTCTCCATAACTTCTGCTGCCTTTGAGTCAGACACACCTTCACCTCTCCTACCCTTTCAGCATTCCACAGGGATCAATGCCACTCTACTGTTTGCTCATCCATCCCCACCAACTATTCCCTTTTTCATGGCACTTTCCCATGACGTCACAGGAGATGCAACACCTGTCCTTTAATCTCATCCTTTCCCACCATCCAGGGACCCAAATTACATACAGTGATTCACTTGAACATTTTTTCCAACTTAGAGTATTGCTCACAATGTGGTCTGTTCTACATTAGGGAAACCAAACTCAGATTGGGTAACTGCTCTGCAGAACACCTCAATTCAGTTTGTTTGGATGACTCTGGGCTTCTATCTATCTGTCGCTTTATTACTCTGTTCCCTCCTGCACTGACCTTACTGTTCCCACAAAACCCAATGTCACCCTCTGACGTTAAGGATATCTTTCCAGTGCTTTGTTTTTCCTTCGCCTAAGTATATGGGAGCTTGGGAGTCATCACTGTATTTGAAGTCTTGATCTTCAGTCTTTTCCTCAGTCAGGACTGGCTCACTGGAGGCAATGGTGAGTTTCACCGCTGATGTCTGCCTTTGTTAGCAGATGACACCTTGAGATATGGAATGTGTTCGCTGTTTTCCAGGAACTGATTGTGGACCTTTATTGTTAGAGGATAATCTTGCACAGCAGGGCAAGTTGGGAGAGGACCACTTTTCCAGGTGCTGGTTATAGTGGCTTTAGGGTAGTCCAGGTATTGTGGGCACTCTGCAGCTCCTGTTGCATGGGAGGCACTGCCTGAAAATGGATACCTCTGCAATGTCCTTCAACAGTAATCTTCTTGTGGTGACACTTCCATTGCCACTGTTGTTTTGGGACCAGGTCAATGATAACAGTGTGGATGAGGAAGTGGCCAGCCCAACACTCATTGGTATCTGCTATGACCTGCATGATATGAATATCCAGGTGATCCCTAACTCAGCTGAACAACAGGTACCTGTGCCTAGACTGGGGTAGTTGCCATGAGGTCTTGTACATCTCTCTGATGAAACAGGGCATTGATTATGACAAACATTTCCTCAGGAAGAGGATTCCATTGGAGTTAGAGAAACAAAGGATTGAAGATGCTGGAATCCAGATGAGAAACACGATGATGCTGGAGGAACACAGCAGGACAGGCAGCACCCGTGGAGAAAAGCAGGCGGTCAACGTTTTGGGGCAGAACCTTTCTTCAGGACTGAAGAAGGGGCCTGAACCGAAACATTGACCGCCTGCTTTTCTCCACGGATGCTGCCTGGCTTGCTGAGTTCCTCCAGCATCATCCTGTTTTTCATTCCATTGGAGTTAGATTCGCTTACTCCTTCCATGACGTCCCACATCTTCCCAGAAGGTTGCGTCTTTTCCAACCGCAGCATTGAAGTCACCCATGAGGATTAGCTTGTTCCCCTCTGGGATACGGGCCAGAGGTTTCTCAAGGTTGGAGTGGAAGTTGGTCTCACCTGAAGCTTCCAGAGTTGAAGTGACTGTGGTAAGCTGGTTCTACACTGCAGTGAGGAAGAGAGCCACAAGACAGTCATGCCTCCCGCTGATTCATCAGATTAACTCATTCTAGATGACAAAGGTCGCCCCATGAAGATGACATGCCTCCTCTGCTTTGTGTCTAGAGCCATAGAGTAGAGTAATAGAGTAATGCAGCATGGAAAAAGGCCCTTCGGCCCAACTTTTCCATGCCAACCAAGATGTACATCTAAGCTAGTCCTATTTGCCTGTATTTGGCTCATATCCCTTTAAATCTTCCCTATCCATGTACCTGTCTAAATGTCTTTTGAATGTTGTTATTCTACCTGCCTCAACCACTTCCTCTGGTAGCATGTTTCATATACCCACCACCCTCTGCGTGAAGAACTTGCCCCTCAGGTCACTTTTAAATCTTTCCTGTCTCACTTTAAGCCTATGCTCTTTTGTTTTTGACTCCCTTTCCCTGGGAAGAAGACTGTGTACATTCACCCTATCTATGCTCCTCATGATTTTATTTACCTCTATAAGGTCGCTCCTCAGTCTCCCATGATCTAAGGAATAAAGTCCTAGCCTGCTCAACCTCTCCCTATAACTCAGGCCCAACCTCTCCCTATAACTCACCAATGTCCTGCACATCTTCCAGAAGAGGAGGTATTCACAAACTTATTCTTTGGCTGGTAGTTCATGCCCAACATGTCTCAGCCTGGGTGGCAATGTCAATGTCAGAGGGTTTGATTTCCTGGCGTATAACAACAGAGCGGCATTCGAGTCTGGATTTGTCTGGGACTGTCCTCACTTTCCAGATTCCCAACTTCATTTGAGGAGTGGAAGGTTCAGTCTTAACGCACACCAGCTGCCACTCATCTGAAAGAGCCAGGTCTCGGTCCAGTAGCAAGGGCAACCAAGAGCACTGAACAGCAGCTTCTGCTCATTGGGTATTAACACACACACACACACACACACACACACACACACACACACACACACACACACACACACACACACACACACAGAGGCACAGACACACACATCCTTCCCAACTACCACTCAACTGCATCCCCCACTCACTTTTCCCCAGTCCCCTCTTCATCCTAAGATCGCTCCCTCAAGCCTTTCTCCCTCTCTCAGTCCCCTTCCCGCTCTTACTTCCACCGCCCCCCCCCAGACTTTTTCTTATACTCTTTCCCACTTAATCTCCTCTCGAGTTTTCCTTCTCCTAAGCTCCCTTCACTCCTCCCAGGTCTTCCACAACCCCCGGCTCCGCACCATCATCTCTCTCCACCCCCCTCCACTCTTTCTCTCTCTCTCTCTCTCTCTCCCCTCTCTCTCCTCTCTCTCTTCTCCTCTCCTCTCCTCTCCTCTTCCCTTGACCATCTCTGGATCACTATATTTTCTCAAACCCCCGTTCACTTTCCTCCCCCACCTCCACTTCCATCACTCTGGCCCTACCACTACCCTCTTCAAGGGCAATTAGGATGGCCAATAACTACTAAGCTTGCCAACAATGGGTACACCCTGTGCATGAATTATAAAGAAAGGAAGATGGAAAATTATCACCCTTGTCATACAGATGTGCTCTTCTGAGAGAAGGGTTGAGACAACTTGGAGCAAAGGTAGCTCCAGTCTGCATCCACCAGAGCAAGGAGTGTTTAAAATGCTCAACATGATTATCCTGTACTGTGTAAGCATCGAATTCTCAAGATTAAAACCTGAGGTAGCAGGATGAATCTCAGCACCCCACCTCGGCCTCAGGCTGCCAATTAAAAGCAAGTGCGGTATTCTCTGCATATCATGTAGCCACACAATGCAGCTGACAACCTATTCTCTTTATTATCAGCTGCACTCTTTTCGGATGGGTGTTCTGTCGCTTGACAAGGAAATTCATATATTTTTTCACCCCGACAGGCATCAAACAGCGAACACAATCTGTAAAACGATCCTGTTCCAGAGAGAGGTCTTCTTTTCAACAGGGAAAAGATGATAGACCCCAGAGGGAAGAGATTCTTTTAAACTGAACTGCTTCATTTCACTCTGATAAATGCATGAATCATGAATAGAACTTATTTTAAATTGACAGAACATGCCCTTGTGCCAAAAACCTAACTCTTGTATCTAATAATTTCTCCCATATTATTTTTTAGAGTTGGAGGATATTTTTTTTTCTCCCGGCATGGGTTTGACTTCATTTTATCTTCTTTTTACATTGAATTACATTTTATTACGAGCACAGGACAAGCCATAAAATCCAACTGGTCTTTGCTGGAATTTACGTCCCACAGGAATCTTTTTTTTCCAACCCCAACCCCAACCTTAGCCCCTTCTCTTGCTTTCTTCCCCGTGTTCGCTTTGAGCTTGCCTATGAATGTACTTACACTATTTGCCTCAATCACTACCTGTGGTGATAAGGTTCACATTCTCACTATTTCATGGGAAAAAAACATTTCTCCTGAACTCCTCACTAGATATATTAATACCTCTTTAAAAGCCCTTAGGTTTTGATATCTCCATGTATGGAAACATTTTCTCTATGCCAAATTTGTCATCAGAATTTTGGAGACTTTGATTTTTGGTTTTCTCTTTTCAATTTCCAACAGTTTTTACTTGGCATCATTCAGGCGAAACATTGAGGGATGTTCAACTGACAATCTCAAAACAGACTGAGCAAAATGGTGAAGAATTTTTCATTATTTAATCTTGAGATTTGGATATCATTTGTAAGGTCAACAGTAATTATCCAATCCCAATTTCCCTTAAGAATGTGCGGCCTTCTCCTTGAAACAATGTAGCAAAATTCTCCCTTTTGATTTTAACTTTTCTGATGGAAGGCTGAAATGCTAATTCAGCTTCTTTCTCCGCAGGTGCTGCCTGACCTAATGAGTATTTCCCATATCTTCTGTTTCCAGTAGGCAAATTCTGACTCAGGACTGATTTTGGCCTTAATTGGCTACAGTCAGGCTGAAACTCCTATTGATCTTGTGGCTCGTTTTCAGTTTGAGACAAAGTCATCTCAATTAATATCCTCCTGCCTACTTGCTACATTGGAAAGACATTGCCTTCTATACTGGGAAACATTGACTATTAGCGCCAAATTCCAAACCCAGCTTTGCATTCATGTGGATCCATATAATGGGCATTAGTCTCAGGAAAGATCTCCAATGAGCCAGGATTTAATGCTTGGTGTATTATTCCCTCCCTGCCTTTGGATCAGGTCTAAAATCATGTCTAAGGACTACCCTAAATTGAATTAAATGTTATGAGAAACAAAAAAGACAGATAACACTAGTTCTAGTTCAAGTTCAAGTTTATTGTCATGGGCATATCCAAGGTATAAATATCATGAAAATTAGCTTTTTGCAGCACAGTACAGTACACTACAAACATGACTTACATAAATTACATAAACGTTGTTGGCAGAATCTCAGATGGTGATGAGAAGGCGTACAGGAGTGAGACAGATCCGCTGGTTGAGTGGTGTATCAATAACAACCTCGTACTCAGCATCAACAAGACCAAGGAATTGACTGTGGACTTCAGGAAGGGGAAGTCAGGAGAACGCACACCAGTCTTCATTGAGGGATCAGCGGTGGAAAGGGTGAGCAGCTTCAACTTCCTTGGCGTCATCATCCCAGAGGATCTACCTTGGGCTCAACACATTGATGCAATCACGAAGAAGGCATGCCAGCAGCTCTACTTCATCAGTAGTTTGAGGAGATTTGGTATGTCACCAAAGACACTTGCAAATTCCTACAGGTGTACAGTGGAGACCATTCTGACTGGTTGCATCACCACCTGGTACGGAGGCTCCAATGCGCAGGATTGAAAGAGTCTGCAGAGGATTGTAGACTCAGCCAGCTCCATCACGGGCACAACCCTCCCTGCCATCGAGGATGTCTTCAAGAAGCGGTGCCTCAAGAAGGCAGCATCCATCATTAAGGACCCTCTCCACCCGGGACATGCCCTCCTCAGGTTACTACCATCCAGGCGGAGGTACAGGAACCCGAAGACCTACACTCAGTGTTTCGGGAACAGCTTCTTCCCCTTCACCATCAGATTTCTGAACGGTCCATCAACCATGAACACTACCTCGTTATTCCTCTTTTGCACTATTTATTTATTTTTTGTAACTTACAGTAATTTTCGTGTCTTTATGTCTTGCCCTGTACTGCTGCCACAAAACAACCAATTTCACGACATATGTCAGTGATAATAAACCTGATTCTGATTCTGATTCTTAAGTTAACATAAATTATACATAACTTACTCAACAAGAAACAATCAAAAATAAATATAACAACAACATTTGAATCAAAATGATGCCAGGTTTTGCACTATGTTGGGCAGGTTCTAATGATGTCTTGCAGCAGAATGGCTGGGCGATGGAGGAAGAGGTCCACGTTACATAACTCTACAGGTGTAAGTGGTGACTCAGTGGTGGCATTGACACCTCTAAGTCAAAAGTTTGTGTTCAAGTTCCACTCTGGAGTCCTAAGCACAAAATCTAGGCTGGCAATCTACCTCACGACGGTGTAAAGTGCTGCTGTTTGAAAATGCTTGTCTGGAAATTGGATCATGTAACACTTTGTTTCCAAGTACTGGGCAACTGAAGTTCACTACTCATACCAAAATCACCAAAACGCGCCCATCTTGTTGGAATTCAAGTGTCTGTGAAATTTGACCCAGTACTTTCAGTCACAGAGTTTTTTTTCTTACAAAATAAACTTTATTCATGATAAAAGACAAACTATATACAACAATAAAACAGTGCAAACCTTTACATTCGTGTACAGATCAGTCATTAGTGTTACCTTTTTTATTAAACCCACAAACCCGATGCCACTCATGTGGCTTCCTGGGGTGATACCCCAATCCCATATTTACAATATTTACGGGACTTCCTCGCCTGACCCCACTCCTCCATCTCCAGTGGCAGAAGAACCCTAAACTGTAGTCCTTCCCCACCGAGCCCTTGTGTTGGCTGCACCCAACTTCAGTGCATCCCTCAGCACATACTCCTGCAGTCTGGAATGTGGCAGTCGGCAGCACTTCCCTATGGACATCCCACAGTGCTGGGAGACCAACAAGTTTTGGACAGCCCAAAGGGCGTCTTTCACCGAGTTGATGACCTTCCAGCAGCAGTTGATGTCCGTCTCTGTGTGTGTCCCTGGGAACAGCCCGTAGATCAGAGCATCCTCTGTTACGCAACTGCTGGGGATGAACCGTGACAAAGACCTTTGCATCTTTTTCCACACCCTCCTCACAAACTCACAGCCTGCAAAGAGGTGGGTGACCGTCTCATCCCCAGCACAGTCATCTGCACTGGGAGTGATGGTCTGACCATGTAGGAAGGATCTGACTGGGAGAGCCCCTCTCACTGCTAGCCAAGTGAGATCTTGGTGTTTGTTGGTGAGGTCTGGTGATGAGGAATGCTGCCAGATGGTCTGGACAGTCTGCTCAGGGAACCACCCCACAGTATCCGTCAAGTCCTTCTCCTGCAATGTCTGCAGGATGTTCCGTGCTGACTACTGCCTGATGGACTTGTGGTCAAAGGTGTTTTTCTGGAAGAATTTTTCCACAAAGGACAGGTAGTACAACAACGTCCAGCTGACTGGAATGTCGCACAGCAATTGGGCCAGGCCCATCCTTCGCAACACCGGGGACAGGTAGAACTTCGGCACGTAGTGACACTTGGTACCCACGTACTTTGGTTCCACATACAGCCTGATGCAGCCAAAGATGGAGGTGGTCATCAGGATGAGGGCGACACTGGGGACACTTTTGCCCCCATTGTCCAGGGACTTGTGCATGGCGATGCGACGGAATCACTCCATCTTGGATCCCCAGATGAACTGGAAGACGGCATGGGTGATTTCCAAGCCAGAGGAACAGGCCACACCAGTGGCAAGTATAGCAGCCCTGAGAGCACCTCACACCCGATGACCAAGTTCTTCCCAGATATTGAGAGGGAGCGCTGTTCCCACAGTCTCAGTTTCTGCTTCACCTTCCCAATCCGCTCCCGCCAATTCTTGTTACACGCCTCGTCCCCTCCGAACTAGATCCCCAGCACCTTCAGGTAGTCAGACCTGATGGTGAAGGGGACGTTGGATCAGTCGGGCCAGTTGCCGAAGAGCATGGCCTCACTCTTTGCGCGGTTAACTCTGGCCCCTGATGCCAACTCAAACTGGTCGCAGATGCTGATCAATCTGTGAACTGACAGTGGGTCCGAGCAGAAGACGGCGACATTGTCCATGGACAGGGGAGAGAGGGCAGCCTTGCCTGACTCCAGACTATCTGCTTCCCACCCATTGATTTGGACTGCACTATGGATGTCTGTATAGAGCAGTTGGATCCAATTCCTGATTTCTTCCCCAAAGCCCATTTTGGAGAGCACATCCAACATGTATGTGTAGGATATCCTGTTGAAGGCCTTCTCCTGGTTCAAGCTGATCAGACAGGTGTCCACCCCTCTGTCCTGCACGTAGGCGATGGTGTTGTTGAGCAGCGCAAGGCTGTCAAAGATCTTCCCGCCTGGTACAGCACAGGTTTGGTCTGGGTAAATCACCTGTCCCAGAACAGACTTGACCCTGCTGGCGATGGCCTTGGACAGGATCTTATAATCCACAGTCAACAGTGAGATGGGTCTCTAATTGCTGATGTCCTTCCTCTCCCCCTTCTGCTTGTAGATGAGGGTAATGATGCCCTTCCTCATGGATTCTGACATGCTGCCAGCCAGAAGCATAGCGTAGTACACTTCCAGCAGGTCCGGCCCCATCCAGTCCCACAGAGCCGAGTACAATTCCACTGGTAAGCCGTCGCTTCCGGAGTTTTATCTGAATTAAAGGAACGGATAGAGCTGGTCAGCTCCTCCAGGGTCAGTGGTTCGTCCAGACTCGCCTGCTTGCTGTCATCTAAGACCTCCGTGATAGAGGACAGGAAGTTCTGGGAGGCTGTGCTGTCTGTGGCCTTTTTGTCAGACAGACTGGCATACAAAGATCTGCAGATCCTTCATATGTCCGCCTGCAAGGATTTTACTGAACCGTCCTCTTCCTTAAGGCTGTGGATCACAGAACTCCCCCTGTGAACCTTCTTGAAGAAGAAACGTGAGCATTTCTTATCCCACTCCACGGAGCGGACCCTGGATCAGAAGATAATCTTGGAAGATTCAGAGGCTGGGCTTGCTGGCTCTTCGCCTCTTGGAATTCCTCCTTCGTATCCACCCCCCTCAACTGCAGAAGGAGAAGTTGCTGCAAGTCTATCTGGAGTTGGCACAGTTCCCTCTGACTCTGTCTTGCTTTCTGGACCCCTCTGCAGATGAAGAACCTCTTGATGTTCTCCTTTGTTACTTCCCACCAGTGCACAGGGGAGTCAAAGAAGGGTTTCACAGTTCTCCAACCTGTGTAATCCCTATTTAGTTCCTCAATGCTCTCTGGGGTCAGCAGCTTGATGTTCAACTTCCACGTCCCCCTGCCTGCCTTCTGGCCCTCCTGTAGGTGACAGGAGGCCCAAAGGAGACGGTGGTCAGTCACAGAGTTAGCCAGTGCACAGCAGATGTCTAGCACACAAGAGGTGTACAAAGTAACACCATCTTTAATATCTCAGTCAGTGGAGCTGCCCTTTTTAATAGGATGACTCACTGATCTGACAGATGGTTTTGCAGTCACCTAGCTGGGGAACCAGGAGGAAGTCACAAACTGACAAAGTAACTCTGCGTTTGTTACACGACTATTTCACCACTTAATACTCATGACTGGTACCACCAGTGACGCTGCATTAGTTAGGGATGCAAGCATCAGATTTGTGGTAAATATGCCCAGTATCTTGAGAAAGACAGGGAAGAATAGTTCATGTCTACAGACCCCATTTCTCAAGAGAGTTAAGAGAGACATGTTCCTATCATCTGCTGCAAATTATCCTTAGAAAAAGTCAGCTGTGTCCACTAGCAGAGCACCAACCTGTACCTCTGTCTGTGGAGGTCAAGGTCACTGTCACCCTGAACTTCCTAGGTTCCTGATCATTTTGGAATCCAGTCATATGTCCTAGCCTACTGACGTACTCTTCTTAAATTGGTATTGGTATTGGTTTATTATTGTCACATGTACTGAGATACAGTGAAAAACTTGTCTTGCATACCGTTCGTACAGATCAATTCATTACACAGTGCATTGAGGTAGTACAAGGTAAAACAATAACAGAATACAGACTAAAGTGTTACAGCTATAGAGGAAGTGCAGTTCAGGTAGCCAATGAGGTGCAAGGTCATAACAAGGTAGATTGTGCCATCACAGACAAGCAACTTCTGCTGAGTGGCAGACTACCTCATGAAGGTAGCAGAGTAATCTTGGTCGTCAATGCTCAGTCACTGAGTCATATACAGCAAGGAAACAGGCCCTTCAGCCCACCAAGTCTGCATCAATCCATTGACTCTAATGTACCCCCGCTCATTTTATTCTCCCATATTCCCATCGACTCCCCCCCCCCCATAGTTTTTACCACTCACCTATTTGAGGAATATGGACATTGTGTAGGTAGAAGGGTTTAGTTTAGTTAGGCATTTAATTACTGGTTTAATTCATTTTTCACAACTTCATGAGCCGAAGGGCCTGTTTCTGTCCTGTACTGTTCTATATTCTATGTACACACTAGGGACAATTTACAGTGGCCAACTAACCTACCAACTCGTACATTTTTGGGATGTGGGAGGAAACTGGAGCACTCGAGAAATGGGGAGAACGTGTAGGCTCCACACAGACAGCATTGAACCCAGCTCTCTGGAGCTGTGAGGCAGCTGTCCTTCTCTTGGTTAATGGCAGGATTCTCCTACAAAGCAGTAATCTCTTCCCTGGAGCTGCTGTCTACTGCCCAGCGGACTCTGACTGGAGCATCCCACAGAGGTATATAGACTTTGAACAGCCTCCACCTGTGAACAGCCATTGCACAAAAGGGGTGTCAGTGTTGGCTAGTGCAGAGATGCACAATACTTCCAGACCTGGATGATGCATTTCCTGGTGCAACAGAAAGTCATGCAAGTGGTTGCCATCACTTGATAGTCATCATTGAGCCTGGGCAATCCACCAAATGGCTCTATATCCACGGCACCTCCCTGTGCATGGTCCCTCACTGTAGCCCTCATCATTGGTCTTTCAGGAGAACTCATGAGTGATTGCCCCCTCCAGGATATTGGCACACCCCCAACCTGCTGGGTTAACTACAGCTCACTCATTCTCATGTCTATTGCATGGACAACCTCATGAGCTGAACCTGCTGCTCAACTTGATGCCAGATCTCAGCCAATGTACAGGAATTAGGTGCAATAATTCAGTATCTTCCTCTTCCTCCTCCCGACATGTGGGAACAGTGCAGAGCTGGTGACCTCCTGAGAGTCTACACTGATAATGATGCAAAGAAGAATATGGTGATGGGTGAATGGATGGAAGCTTTTGGAGAAATCCAAGCGGTCAAGGAGATACACAGGGACAGAATGAGGTCGAGAGGGTTGAGAGCTTCAAGCTTCAAGTTCGTAGGAATGAACATCACCAATATCTTGTCCTGGTCCAACCACATAGACACCACAGCCAAGAAAGCTCACCAGCACCTCTACTTCCACAGGAGGCTAAAGAAATTTGGCATGTCCCCTTTGACACTCACCAACTTTTATTGATGCACCACAGAAAGCATTCTATCTGGATGTATCATGGCTTGGTATGGCAACTGCTCCGCCCAGGACCACAAGAATCTGCAGAGAGTTGTGGACACAGCCCAGCACATCATGGAAACCAGCCTCCCCTCCATGGACTCTGTGTATACCTCTCGCTGCCTTGGTGAAGCAGCCAGCATAATCAAAGACCTCACCCACCTGGGTCATTCTCACTTCTCCCCTCTCCCATCAGGCAGAAGATACAGGAGCCTGAGGGCACAAACCACCAGGCTCAAGGACAGCTTCTATTCCACGGTGACAAGACTATTGAACAGTACTTTTATATGATGAGATGGACTCTTGAACTCACAATCTACCTTGTTATGACCTTGCACCTTATTGTCTACCTGCACTGCACTTCCCTGTAGCTGTGACACCTTACACTGTCTTCTGTTATTGTTTTTACCCTGTACTACCTCAATGCACTGTGTAATGAATTGATTTGTATGAACGGTATGCAAGACAAGCTTTTCACTGTATCTCAGTACATGTGACAATAATAAACCAATACAAGTACCAATACATTCATTGGTGTGAGGGGAGGAGGAGTCATGTTAAATGCCCCATCAATATACTTGCATGCTTTTTGTGCCACAAGGTCTTCAGCTGCAACGCTAATGACCACTTGAATGGTTCTCAAATGCTTTGTTAGAATAAGTGACTTGATCTGCCAGGAAAAGAGGGAAATTGATATCAAAATGCAGCATGGATCATTGTTCACGAGTAGCCAGCGTGTGAGTGGTGCTTTCAGTTGTGTGAGTTGTTGAAGAGAGATGTAGAGGGTGGGTGGAGAAAGGACTGAAATCATGAATGTGTACAACTGCGTGTGTGTCTATGTGCGTATGTCTATTTGTGTTTGTATATCTGAATTGTGTGTGTGTGCGTGTGTGTGTGTGTGTGTGTGTGTGCGTGTGTGTGTGTGTGTGTAAGAGACCCTCCATGAATGTGTGTGGGTGTTTTGTTTGTGTATGTGCACATATATGTATATACGTGGTGCATGTCAATGCATTTACATTTATAAACTTGTCTTCTGTGTGTGTAATTGTGTCTTCCATCAAGAGGAACAATGGATCTTTGCCAAGCATTAACTCCAGGAAGAATGTAAAGAGTGGCACCAACCACTATACATGGCTTCCTTTGCCCTCAATCATGCCTTTCATTCCACCAATCACGTAGGGCTGTGGAACACTTCTCAAATTCAGCAGCCCGCAAAAATTTGTCTCCATCTTACATCCCGTTCCACGATGACATTCAAGCCATGATCTCAGTGAAGACCTGTGTCAAAAGCAAGGCTGCATCATTGCCTCAACACTTTACTCGGTCTTCCTCATCACAATGCTGCACCTCATCTCCAACATGTTTCTGTGGGGGGGGAAGTTAATCTACAGAATGTTACACTCCAGATCCAAGGTCACATAAACCTCAGTAGTCAAGCTGCAGTATGCAGCTGATGCTTGTGTTCACGTATGCTAGGCTGCTGAGCTCCAAGATATTGTCGTCTTGTTCACTGAAGCATGGGAGACGATGAGCCTTACACTCAACATATGTAAGATGAAGATCCTCTTCTATCCTGCTGCCCACCGCCACCCCCCCAACACCTTCTGCTCTCCAACAATAATGATTCATGATGAGACCCATAAAATGTAGACCACTTTCCATATCTCAGAAGCCATCTCTCAGCGAAGGTGGACATCAATGACGAAATTCCCCACTGCCTTCAATGCACAGCACAGCCTGTGGTCAATTGAGGAAAAGGTGTTTGAAGATCAAGAGCTCAGACCTCCCACACAACAGGGTCGACCAGGCAGTGATAATCCCAGTCCTCCTATATGCTTCTGAGACCTAGTCTACCTACAGCAGATATCTCAAGAATATCACCAACATCCTCACCTGGGCCAACATCACCAGTAATGAGGCTCCATTTATGCTCAGCCAGCTACATTGGGCAGGTCTCGTCTGTATTCCTGACAACAGACTCCCAAAACAGACACTCTGTTCTGAGTTCTATCACATGGACTCTTAGAAAGATTCAAGGAAGCTTCCTTGAAGAAATGCAATATCCTCACTGACTCCTGGCCCATCTCTGGCTTGTTTCCATTCAAAATGGAGAGGGCGTATTCAGAATGGTATTGAGAATGTTGAATAAATATGTGAGGAACACATGGAAGCACTGTGCAGGTGGGGGAGGGAGCACACTGTTTCACACACTATCCATCCACGCGTCCCATCAGCTGACAGCTGCCCCATTTGTGGAAGAGTCTGTGGTTCCAACATTGGTCTCATCAGCAACCTCAGAACTCACAGAACTGGAGTGGTAGCAAGTCATCCTCAGTTGCAAGGGATTGTATAAAAAGGTGTGTCTGGTTGTGCATGTAGCTGGTGTGAATATGGGTATGTATGTGTATTTATGTGCATGTATGCATACATGCATGTACTTGTATGTGTGCATGTGTGTGTTTATATGTCTAGATGCTTGTATGGGTGTGTGCCTATGTCTGCTTGTGAGAGACATTTGTGTTTGTATGTTGGTATGTGTGTGTTTGTTTTTGTACATGTGCGTTTTTTCTGTGGGCATGTGTGTATGGTGCTTATTCATTTGTGTTTGTGCATGTCAGCCTACGTCTGTTTTCACATGTGTGTATATGTGTGCATTTGTGTGCAAGTATTCGTTTGTGTGTGTGTGTGTGTGTGTGTGTGTGTTTGTATGTGTGTTTTTGCCTGCTGTGTCTGCCATGTGTGACTGTGTGCATGTGCCTTTGCCTCCAACCTAAAACCTTAACTCCGATTTTTCTTTCTGCAGCTGATGCCTGACTTTATAATGAAATCATACTATAACACAGGCAAATTTTCCCTTAGTGCCTACTTTCCACATGCCTTTCTCTAGCCCGTGTGCCTAAATGTGCTGGCTCCCGCAACAACTGCACCTTGATTGCTCTCAAGAAGAACACTGAACCAGAAGCAAGATTGGATCATGTTGCCCTCAAGCCTGCATTGCCATTGAAGAAGATCATGACTGACATGTTCTTGGCCTCAGATCCACTTCCCTGCCTGTCCCCCATAACCCTTCCCTCCCCTCTCAACCAAACATCTGCCTGTCTCAGCCATGAATGTACTTAATGGCTCAACTTCCACAGCTCTTTGGGGCACAGAATTCCAAAGTCATCCTGAGAAGAGAAATTCCTCCTCATCCCCATCAGAAATGGCTGACCCCTTATTCAGAAACAATGCTCCCTTGTTCTTGATTCCCCCACAAGGGGAGACATACTCTTAAAACCTTCAGTAAAAGGAATGGCCGTGGAAGCCAAACATAAGCAGTTCTAGACCTTTGAGGGCTCAGCGTCCAACTGCCATTGTCTCAGAAATCAGCAGAAGACTGGGCAGACTCAAAGAACAACATAGAAGCAAGAACTGGGACACATGAATGAACCAATTGTCTCTTCTAAGACCTGAATTGATAACCTAATCATTTTGTGTTGTGCTGTTGTATGTGCATGTGTTGTCTGATTAAGTGTGTGTGTTTTTTGTGGGTGCATCCATGTGCCTATTTAGTATTTATGTGTATGCATTTGTGTTAGTACACCTATCTGTGTGTGTATATGTGTGTGTGTGTGTGTGTGTGTGTGTGTGTGTGTGTGTGTGTGTGTGTGTGCACTTGTATTCAAGTACCTATGTGTATGAGTGCTCATGCAAGTGTGTGTGTGTGCGCGCGCGCGTGGCGCACCTATGTCTTCAGCCTATCAGCTTCATGCCTTCAACATCCATCCTCATAAACTCTTTGTGTTTCAATTTAAAGTCAAAGTCGAGTTTATTGTTATATGCTCAAGTACATGTATGCACAGGTGCAATGAAAAACTTACTTGCAGCAGCAGTACAGGCACACAGCATCAGAGACACAACATTCACAAGAAAAACATAATTAAACATAAATTATACAAAATTATACAAGAAAGAAACAAAATTAAAACAAAAAAAAACAAAGTCCATTGTAATGCAAAGTGGTCAAAGTGGTCATAGTGTTGCTCGTACTGAGGTAGTGATAAGGGTTGTGCAGATTGGGTCAAGAACTGAATGGTTGAAGGAAGTAGCTGTTCTGAACCTGGTGCTGTGGGACTTCAGGGCTCCTGCACCTCCTGCCCCGATGGATGGTAGCTGCGAGAAGATGGCATGGCCCGGATGGCGGGGATCTTTGACGATAGATGCCACCTTCTTGAGGCAGTGCCTCATGTAGATATGACCGATGGTGGGGAGGGATGTGCCAGTGATATATTGGGGAGAGTCTACTACTCTTTGCAAATTCTTACGTTCTGGCACATTCGAATTTCTGTCCCAGGCCCTGATGCAACCAGTCAGGATTCTTTCAACAGTACATCTCGGTGATTGACACCTCAGCATTCAACACCATCATTCCCTCAGTACTAAGCTTCAGAACCTGGGCCTTTATACCTCCCTCTACAACTGGATCCTTGACTTCCTTATAGGGAGACCACAGTCAGTCCAGATCAGCAATAACATCCCCTCCTCACTGACTATCAACACAGGCGCACCTCAAGGATGCGTGCTAAGCCCACTGCTCTACTCTCTCTACACTCATGACTGTGTGGCTAAGCATAACTCAAGCGCCATTTATAAATTCGCCACTGTTGTTGGTAGAATCTCAGGTGGTGATGAGGAGGGTACAGGAGTGAGGTAGATTCACTAATTGAGTTTTTGTCACTACAACAACCTCATACTCAACACTCAGCAAGACCAAGGAACTGATTGTGGACTTCAGGAAAGGGAAGTTGGGAGAACACGCACCAGTTCTCATTGAGGGATCAAGGTTGGAACGGGTGAACAGCTGCAAGTTCCTGGGTGTTGACACCTCAGAGGATCTATCCTGGGCCCAACACACTGATGCAATCATGAAGAAGGCATGCTGGCAGTTTCTACTTCATTAGGAGTTTGAGCGACATTCGGTATATCACCAAAGACTCTTACATATTTAGAACAAGAACATAGAAAAACTACAGCACAATTCAGGTCCTTCAGCCCACAAAGCTGTGCTGAACATGTCTCTACCCTAGAAATTACTAGGCTTACCCATAGCCCTCTATTTTTCTCAGCTCCATGTACCTATCCAACAGTCTCTTAAAAGACCCTATCGTATCTGCCTCCACCACCGTTGCCGGCAGCCCATTCCATGCACTCACCACTCTCTGAGTAAAAAACTTACCCCTGACATCTCCCCTATACCTACTCCCCAGCACCTTAAACCTATGTCCTCTTGTGGCCACCATTTCAGCCCTGGGGAAAAGCCTCTGACTATCTACCCGATCAATACTTCTCATCATCTTATATACCTCTATCAGGTCC
The DNA here is from genome assembly GCF_009764475.1 of Pristis pectinata. Taxonomy (NCBI): domain Eukaryota; kingdom Metazoa; phylum Chordata; class Chondrichthyes; order Rhinopristiformes; family Pristidae; genus Pristis; species Pristis pectinata. Next base: position 60,134,868 of record NC_067410.1, read on the forward strand.
CCCCTCATCCTCTGTCGCTCCAAGGAGAAAAGGCCGAGTTCCCTCAACCTACTTTCATAAGGCATGATCTGCATTCCAGGCAGAATCCTGGTAAATCTCCTCTGCACCCTTTCTATGGCTTCCACATCCTTCCTGTAGTGAGGTGACGAGAACTGAGCACAGTACTCCAAGTGGGGTCTGACCAGGGACCTATATAGCTGCAACAATACCTCTCGGCTCCTAAATTCAATTCCCTGATTGATGAAGGACAATACACCATATGGCTTCTTAACCACAGAGTCAACCTGCGCAGCCGCTTTGAGCGTCCTTTGGACTTGGACCCCAAGATCCCTCTGATCCTCCACACTGCCAAGAGTCCTACCATTAAGACTATATTCTGCCATCATATTTGACCTACCAAAATGAACCACTTCACACTTATCTGGTTTGAACTGCATCTGCCACTTCTTAGCACAACTTTGCATCCTATCTACGTCCCTCTGTAACCTCTGCCAGCCCTCCAAACTATCCACAGCACCCCCAACCTTTGTATCATCCGGAAACTTACTAACCTACCCCTCCACTTCCTCATCCAGGTTGTTTATAAATATCACAAAGAGCAAGGGTCCCAGTACAAATCCCTGAGGTTCACCACTAGTCACCGACCTCCATGTAGAATACAACCCTTCAACAACCACTCTTTGACTTCTGTGGGCCAGCCAGTTCTGAATCCACACTGCAATGCCCCCTTGGATCCCATGCCTCCTTACTTTCTCAATAAGCCTTGCATGGGGTACCTTATCAAACGCTTTGCTGAAATCCATATACACTACATCTACTGCTCTTCCTTCATCAATGTGTTTAGTCACATCCTCAAAAAATTCAATCAGGCTCGTCAGGCAGGACCTGCCCTTGACAAAGCCATGCTGACTATTTCTAATCATATTATACCTTTCCAAATGTTCATAAGTCCTGCCTCTCAGGAATTTTTCCATTAGCTTACCAACCACTGAGGTGAGACTCACCGGTCTATAATTCCCTGGGCTATCCCTACTCCCTTTCTTGAATAAGGGAACAACATCCGCAACCCTCCAATCTTCCGGAACCTCTCCCGTCTCCATCGATGATGCAAAAATCATTGTCAGAGGCTCCACAATCTCTTCCCTCACCTCCCACAGCAGCCTGGGGTACATCTCATCTGGTCCCAGCGACTTATCCAACTTGATGCTTTCCAAAAGTTTCAGCACCTCCTCTTTCCTAATATCTACATGCTCAAGCTTTTCAGCCCGCTGCAAGTCCCCACTACAATCCCCCAGATCTTTTTCTGTAGTGAATACTGACGTAAAGTATTCATTAAGTACCTCCGCCATTTCTTCCAGATCCATACACACTTTCCCACTACTGCACTTGATAGGCCCTATTCTTTTGCATCTTATCCTCTTGCTCTTCACATACCTGTTTCTATGTACAGTGGAGAGCATTCTGACTGGTTGCATCACAGTCTGGTATGGAGCCTCCAATGCACAGGATTGCAAGAAGTTCCAGAGGGTTGTAGATTCGGCCAGGTCCATCATGGGCACAACCCTCCCCACCATCGAGGGCATCTTCAAAAGGCGGTGCCTCAAGAAGGTGGCATCTATCATCTATCATATACCCTCATCATCCGGGACATGCCCATTTCTCGTTACTACAATCAAGGGGGAGGTACAGGAGCCTGAAGACTCAAATTCAACAATTCAGGAATAGCTTCTTCCCCTCCACCATCAGATTTCTGAGTGACCCATGAACCCATGAACATTACCTCATTATTCCTTCTTTTTGCACTACTTATTTATTTTTGCCATTTATAGATTTTATGTCTTTGCACTGTGATGCTGCCACAAAACAACAAACTTCATGTCATATGTCAGTGATAATAAACCTGATTCTGATTCTGATTCTCATCTGTCAAAGTTTGTTGGAGTGTTCGGTGACAATGAACAGCTTCTTCCCCTCCGCCATCAGATTTCTGAACGGCCCATGAAACCATAAACACTACCTCACTATTCCTGGAGGAACTCAGTAGGCCGGGCAGCATCCGTGGAGAAAAGCAGGTCAACATTTCAGGTCAGGACCCCAAACCGTTGACTGCCTGCTTTTCTCCACGGATGGTGCCTGGCCTGCTGAGTTCCTCCAGCATCATTGTGTTTTTCATCTAGATTCCAGCATCTGCAGTCCTTTGTTTCTCACCTCGTTATTCCTCTTGTGCACTATTTAGTTTTGTAACTTATAGTAATTTTTATGTCTTATACTGTACCGCTGCCTCAAAACAACAAATTTCACGACATATATCAGTGATAATAAACCTAATTCTGATTCTGACAAGCCAAACCTTCTTAACCTTCAATTATAACAACTCTCATTCTTTTGAACCTTGAAGAATATTATCCCTGGCAATGTTCTCATCCTAGCAATCAGTCTAGTACACTTCCTCTAAGTATATATTTCTTCAGGTAAGGAGACCAAAACTGTACACGGTATTTCAGGTGTGGTCTCACCTAACCCTATATAATTGCAGCAAGACTCCTTTTCACTGACAATCCAACTTTTTGTGAGAAGTACTAATATATAATTTGGTTTCCTAATTGCTTACTGTAGTTGCCTACTAACCTGTACTAAGGTGCCAAGGTTGCTGTGAATGCCAACTTTTCCCAGTCTACAAGCAATAGGAAAGTCACGAGTGGAATGTGAGGGGCGGAGCACAAACATTGTTGGTCTGGGATGCTGCCTCATCAATCTGATAGCTCAATATTGTGATGCCCTGCAAACCATGATGGAAGAGCTCTGGTTGCATGACTTGTCCGAACTCTGCTGCTGCCAGACCTTTGCTGCTAACTCTGCTCTGAAAACCAAGATCTCAGCCATCAATGCCTCGTCAAAGGTCCGCAAAGGTATTGATGGAGTTGGCTCGGGCAGCGCAGTGGCACAGCTGGTAAAGCCACAGCCTCACAGCCCAGAGACCCGGGTTCAATCCTGACCTTGGGTGCTGTCTGTGTGGAGTTTGCATGTTCTCCCTGTGACTGCATGGGTTTCCCCTGGGTGCTCCAGTTTACTCCCACATCCCAAAGACGAGCAGTTTGGTAGGTTAAATGTCCACTGTAAATTGCCCCTCATGTGTGGGTGAGTGGCAGAATCTGAGCAGAGTTAGTGGGAATGTGCAGAGAATTAAATGGATTGGTGTAAATAGGTGGCTGATGGTCAGTGTGGAGTTGGTGGGCTGAAGGGTCTGTTTGTTTCTATGACTATATAACATTGTGCTGGAAAGGATGGGTTCCATCCTCAGTGCAAAAGCCCGTGTCAAAATGGTGCCAATTTCTCACTGCTTATCGACAATGTTTGTAGGCTTTCACAGTACACTACGCATTCAAAAGTTAGAACAGAAAATGCTGGAGACACTCAACAGGTCAGGCAGTACCTTTGGAGAGAGAGACAGAAAGTTAACTTTCATGTTGTTGACCCTTCATTAAAACAATCACCAAGCATTCAGCTGTGCATGACTATGAGTCTTCTTTTCAGTCAGTCTCAGAGTTCTCTACAGCAGAAATCATATGCAGATTCACCATCCCATGGTGGCCTGCGACTGTGCTCTCCTCAGCCTCTGCTCTGGATAGAGCCCTTTTGTGTTTGACATCTCACCATGTGCAGATTCTGCCTTTAACCTATCTTCTCAGATGTGCAAAGCATCTGTACTGGTGCTGATGCGTACAAATGCATCCGCTGTCCAGCCAGGCTGAACTTCTGTACTGCTGAAAGGAAAAAGACTCAAGGGTAGGAGTTCATTGTGAGGAGCTGCATGCTTACACCATCTGCAATTTGTAAAGCAAGAGATTTAGGGATAAGGAAGTAGGATGTGGGAGGGAGAACTGGGAATGAACAATTATCTTCCATGGGCCATTGTTGACCACTGCCTGCAAACCAATGTTCCAATACTGGCCAGCACCCTCTTCCATTGGGGTTAGAGCGTGCATACAGTGAATCTCTCATTTAGAAGTAGAGCTAGCTTTAAACAATGCCTGCAGATATCAAGTCCGACAGGGACAGCCAATCAGTAGTGTTGCGAGTGCCAACTGTGCACATGAACCACTCTTGTAAATCGGCAACATGAAGATGCCATACTACTTGCATTACTTCAAACACATGCAGGGTAACAGCACACTATTTACAGAGATTATCCAGTTTAGTTCTTCGACCTGCATTGGCTGGTCAGGCAAACCAGCTACCCTTCCATTGACTCTGTCTATGCTTCCTGCGGCCTCGGGGAAACAGCCAACATAATCAAAGACCTCTCCCACCCCAACCATTTCCTCTTCTCCCCTCTCCTGATGGCCAGAGATACAAAAGCTTGAAAGCACATGCCACCAGCCTTAAAGACAGCTTCTATCCCACTATTATCAGACTCTTGAATGGAACTCTCATACACTAAAGATGAATTATTGATCTCCCAGTCTACATTGTCATGGCCCTTGCACTTGATTGTTTACCTGTACTGCATGTTCTCTGTAACTACAACACTATGTTCGGCATTCTGTTTTGTTTTTATTACCTTGATGCAATTACATATGGCATGATCTGTCTGGATGACACATAAAAAAGTTTTTCATAGTATCTCGGTACATATGACAATAATAAACCAATACCAACTCATACCAATACCAATACCAATGTATGGGCATAATGAATTGGTGCATCATGAAGTTCATTGATTCATTGTTCATGAAGCCGATCAGATTTCCAATCGTTTTAGGTGGTCATGTGCCAAGCACCCATTTACACCAATGCCACATTAATTCCATCAACTCCACCCTGATTCTACCACTCATCTATACACCAAGGACAATTTACAGCAGACAATTAATTTACCAACCCACGTATCTTTGGGAAGTGGGAGGAAACCCAGAGTACCTGGGGAAACTCACGTGGTCGCGGGGAAAACATGAAACTCCACACAGACAGCACCGGAGGTCAGGATCAAACCGGGGTCTCTGGAGCCATGAATCAACAGCTCTGCTAGCTGTGTCACTGTGCTGTCCCTTGGCACTCTGCAACGTTGGAGAATGATTGATGCTCATGCCTCTAATTGACCAAACAGTTTAATCTAGTACTGATGGCATTATGTAGTAATATTGCAGTGAGAGTGATGGAGGGTTTGCAAGGTGCAGCATACGCTCAGGCTCCATGAGATCAATTGTGATCTAGATACATGATCAACTTCAAAGAAATCATATAGCCTCTTAATCCTAGTGCTAAGGGACTGGTAGGAGGCTGGGGGAGCTTTTGGGGGAATGTGCTCAATGATTCAGGGAAACTCCATCAGCACAGAGAGTAGGCAGGATAAATGAATGTCTTGGAACAACTTGTGAAGACTGAAAACATACATAAAATAAATCAGAAGAGAATTACAAACAATTCTTCTCTACAAACCCTGCAGGAAAAAGGAGTTCATGGTATGAAAATGGGGCCATGCGAAAGCATATTAAGTAAGTGACAGGATGGGTAAAAAAATCTATTAAAATTGGAGACTTAATTTACAATATTTCTTTTCTGTTGGCATTATTTTCTGAAGATCACTTCGCACAATTGCCATTCCATAGCTTCATCCCTGTTGTTTGATGTGGATTAGCCGACTGAGGTTAATCTGTCAGTTGTTGACTCAGATTTACTACGATATTTGGTGCACTTTTTCAGTGCTTCTGTATAATTTAGAATCAGGGAGCTAGCTCAACATGCATGGCTTTCATTTCCAGTGCAATTCTTTGCTGCTGGCTAACACACAGGAGGTTAAAGCAATTCAATAAAGTGAAGACATTGGTTGAGATGTTCCTCAGAGCTCCACTGGTGAAGCATCACCCAGAGTGTGGCAGCAATTCTATTTCTGACTGGTAAGAACATTGTGAAATAAGCAACGGATGTTGGCAAATGGAGTTGGCTCATAGATCTTGCCTGAATTAATTGAAATGTTAGGCAGATTTTAGGGCTAAATGGCCTACTCTTCTTGTTCATACTCCCCTCCAGAAGCCTCGAAGTCCAGCCTATCCTACTGGGGAAGAGTGGCACATTTGTTATTTTTGAACTATTAAGTGAAGGCAACCTACAGTCACAGCGCTACACAGGATGGAAACAGGGCATTCAGCCCATTGAGTCCTACACTAATTCTATTTTATTGTCAGACGGTGCTGTTTATTCACTCAGCTGTCCTTGTAACTTCAAAACCAATTACTGCTTGTCAGTTACATTTGAAGACAGTTTCAGGTTCTTATTTATACTAACGGCTACTAAACTGTACCCTCTGTTAACGGCTGTTGCTCGCTAACATATTATTTTGTTTGAGGTGCTTACTCTGTCTTGGTATACTTTGATAAGAGTTATGGTTTAGAGTCATGGAGAGATACAGTATAGAAACAGGCCATTCAGCCCACTGGGTCCACAACAACCATCAAGCACCCATTTACACTAAATGCTACCCTAACCTATTTTATTCTCCCCACATCCCCAACAGCTCCCCCCAGAATCTACCACTCACCTGCTCACTAAGGTCAATCTTACAGCAGCCAATTAACCTACTAACATGCACATCTTTGTAATGTGAGAGCAAACCAGAGCACCCAGAGGAAACTACACAGTCACAGGGAGAACGTGAAAGCTCCACAGAGTGAGCACCTGAGGTCAGCATTGAACCCAGGTCACTGGAGCTGTGAGGCAGCAGCTCTTTTAGTTGTGGCGTTGTAGCATGTAATGGTTGGATTAAGGAAATGTTGATTCGAGACTTTGAGACTAAGCAATTTACGGTAGTGTAGCGGTTAGCATAATGCTTTACAGCGCCAGCGACCTGGGTTCAATTCTGGCCACTGTCTGTAAGGAGTTTGTACGTTCTCCCCATGTCTCTGCGGGTTTCCTTTGGGTGCTCCAGTTTCCTCCCACATTCCAAAGATGTACAGGTTAGGAAGTTGTGGGCATGCTATGTTGGCACCAGAAGCATGGCGACACTTGTGGGCTGCCCCCAGAACGCTCTACGCAAAAGGTGCATTTCACTGTGTGTTTCGATGTACATGCGACTAATAAAGATATCTTATCAATTTAACAATTTATGCCTGGCATCAAGTTATCAAGTGTTTTCTCCTTCCCTGCTTGGAAAAGATTGGGAAAATAAAACAGAAAAACAAATAAACAAACTGGTGGAGGAACTCAGCAGGACCTGATGCAGGGTCGTGGCTCAAAGTGTCAACAATTCCTCTTCCCCCATAGATGCTGCTTGACCCATTGAGTTACTCCAGCAGCTTGCATTTTTGCGTCAGATTCCATCATCTACAGTCTCTTGTGTCCACAGAAAAAAAAGAATTTTCATCTGAAGGAAGCCTTCAATTTTATAATTTCAAGCAAATTCATCTCCAGACTCCTGGACCAGGGACTCAACAACTCTCTTTGCAACTGGATCCTTGACTTCCTGCTGAATAGGCCACAATCAGTAGGATAGGCAGCAAAACCTCTGCCACAATTATACTCAACACTGGTGACCCACAACACCTCAGCCCCCTACTTTATTCTCTATACACTCACGACTGTGTGGCCAGATTCTGCTCTAACTCCATCTACAAGTTTGCAGATGACACTATTGTAGTGGGACAGATCTCAAATAACAATGAATTGGAGTACAGGAAAGAGTGAGAGAGCCTAATGGCATGATGTCATGACAACAACCTTTCCCTCAACATCAGCAAAACAAAAGAGCTGGTCATTGACTTCAGGAAGGGGGGCAATGCATATGTTCCTGTTTATATCAACGGTGCTGAGTTCAAGAGGGTTGAAAGCTTCAAGTTCCAATGAGTTAATAGCCTGTCCTGTTCCAACCACGAAGATGCCATGGCAAAGAAAGTGCAATGCACCTCCACTTCCTCAGGAGGCTGAAGAAATTTGGCATGTCCCCTTTGACCCTCACCAATTTTTATAGATGCACCAGAGAAAGCATCCTATCTGGATGCATCACAGCTTAGTATGGCATCTACTCTGCCAGGGACTGCAAGAAGCTGTCTCGGTAAAGCAGCCACCATAATCAAAGACCCAACCCATCCTGGTCATTTTCTCTTGTTCCCTCTCCCATCGGGCAGAAGATACAAAAGCCTTAAAGCACGTACCACCAGACTCAAGGACAGCTTCTATCCCACTGCTATAAGACTATTGAACTGTCCCCAATAAGATGGACTCTTGATCTCACAATCTACCTCGTTATGGTCTTGCATCTTACTGTCTACCTGCACCGCACTTTCTCAGTAACAGTAACATTTTATTTTGCATTCTGTTATTGTTTTCCCTTGTACTACCTCAATGCACTGATGTGATGAAATGATCTGTATGGATGGTATGGAGAACAAAGTTTTTCACTGTATTTTGGTACATATGACAATAATAAACCAATTTACCCTTGTTTTATTCCCTGGATTTTACATTGCATCAGTTATTGGTCATTATTGCCTAGCATGTAAATAAAGTTAAAGTGAACAATATTTGGATGGGTTCCACAGCAGTAGCCAATCACGAGCCAATTTTATTCTTGTGTTGCCTGTTAAAAAATTACTTCAGATTTTCAAGTGAACGTTTCAAAGTTAATTTTGCAAATGACTCTAGCCCTCATTGCCTGAGTTGTGTTCCATATTACTGTTTCCTTATAACATAGAAAGAGATCTTTTGGCGCATCAAGTCCATGCCACCCTCAGAGCAATTTTGTTCCTCCACTTATTTCCCCATAACACATGCCCATCAACTACCCATCCACCTACACTAAGGGTGATTTAACAATAGCCAGTTAACCTATTAACCAGCACAATACTGGAAACCCACACAGTTGGGGGAGAACATGCAAGCTTCACATGCACAGCATTGGGCATCAGGATCAAAACCAGATCTCTAAATCATGGAATCATAGAGAGATATAGCACAGAAGCAGGCCTTTTAGCCCACTGAGTCCATGCTGACCATCAACCACCCGCTTACACTCACGTTACCCTAATCCATTTTATTCTCCTCACATACCCATCAACTGCACCCTGGTTCTACCACCCACTCACACCCTAGGGGGAATTTGCAGTGGCCATTTAACCTGCCAACCAGCAAACTTTTGGGATGCAGGTGGAAACCGGAGCACCCAGGAGAAGTCCACATAGTCACTGGGAGAACGCACAAACTCCACACAGAAAGCACCAGAGGTCAGGATTGAATCCAGGTCTCTGGATCTGTGAGAGAGCAACACTAACTTTTGCAAAACTGCAGTGCCCTATGTTTACAAAATTAGACCAGATTGGATGCTCTATACTATTTGTACTTGTGGGGGATTTAATTTGCTAATTGTTGCTGTTTTATTTGTTTACTAAAATGATGGATGTGACTCCCTTGAAATTGAACTTTGTACTGAGGGAGGTTAGCAAATTTTGTACCAGTTTTTGTGACAGATTACATGTGAGTGGATATGGAATAAAGTTGTCTTCACACTGCTCTATTCAACATTCACAGATCAAACCAACTCTCTTTGTCCTCCATCGACAAAGTATGTTAGTCCTAACCTCGAAAAGCATAGTCTATTGCATCAGTCTGACAGTTTCATTTTCTGCACCAGACGTATTTTTATGAGGTTCAGAACAGAAGTGATCCATAGATAGATTACTTCAGCCTGTCAATTGATGCTTAATCTCTTTTAATCAGGACTGCTGTTTTATTGCAATTGAATAATTCAAAAATCTGCACTTATTTCTTGGGACTTCTGGACATTAACTACCATTTTGGGGATTGAATTCACGATTTCATCCATCCATAACCTAAGGTTATGCCAAGTCAATCTTTTTTTAAAAAAACACACAACAATTCAGAACGTCCTGTGTTGAGGTTATGCAATTCTCTCCATTTTCTCCAAAATTTTGTCATTATTATTTTTATCGTCTTGCAGTTTAATAAATTTGATTCATTTCCCAGGGTGTGGAATCAGTTAGCAAAGCCAGATTCAGCATGAAATGTTCATCAAAAAAACAAAACAAATCTGCAGATGCTGGAAATCTGAAGTAAAAATAGAAACTGCTTGAAATGCTCAGTAGGTCCTGCAGCATCTGTGGAGGTAGAAGCAGAGTAAATGTCTTAGGTCAATGACCTTTCATGAGAGTGAACATGAATTGTTCATTCCTCAGTACCCTTGAGAAGGCGCAGGTGATCCTCCTTCTTAAAATGAACTGATCACAATTTAATAGAACTGATCAGATCACCAGACAATTCGAGCAGAGAGCTGCCAGAGGAAGTGGTGGAGAGGGGTACAATTACAAAGTTTAAAATATATTTGGACAGGTTCATGGATAAGAAAGATTTAGAGGGATATGGACCAAATGCAGGAAAATGGGACTAGCTCATGAAGGCACTTTGGTCGGCATGGATGAGTTGAGCCAAATGGCCTGTTTCCGTGCTATATACCTCTATGACTCTATAATTCTATGAGCTAAATGCCAATCACAATGGTAGGGGATTGGAGTCACATAAAGGCCAGATGAAGGAAGAACAGACTTCCTTCCCTCTAAAGCATATTAGTAATGAGTCCTGATGCAGGGTTTCGACCGGAAACGTTGATAATTCCATTCCCCCCACAAATGCTGCCCGACCTGCTGAGTTCCTCCAGCAGATTGTTGGTTGTTCCACATACCACCACTTGAAGTCTCTTGTGTCTCCATATTGGTAAACCTTTTGAATTTATTGACAAACTAACAAAACTTATTGTTATTGATATGAGATAAAGATTCCTCAATTCAAGGTAGCCTGGTGCTTACATTCTCTGGATTATTATTCAAATTAGGGCACTTTTGGTTGCTGATGGAACAAAACAATTATACCTATAGCTGTTGTGGCGATGAACAACATCCTGGGTGGATTTGGCACAGCCCAAACAGGAAATCTCCTGCTGCTGTTTTAGCAAGAGATGGTTAAATTTGCATAATTCCAGCAGATGAGGAAGGTAACACTTGGCTGCCTCCTCTGTTCATGTACTTGTCATTTGGTGATGGGGCAAGTAAAGAAAAAGACATGTAGATTGGAGACATAAGGTTCTGTTTGGATGATAGTCTGTGCAGAGACTCCTATGTTCAGTTTCTTTATTTGCCTTTCTTTCACCTTATACTATCATCACTTTTGTCATTTAACCTCCTTTCACAGTAAATCCAGCCACTCACTTTTCCTTTCGTTTTTCATTCTTCACCTTTTGATTTTAATGCATCTTTAAATTCTCCCAGTTCTGATGACTTGAAAGGCTAATTGTCCCGCTGTCTCTGCAGATGCTGGCTAACCTGAGTACTTTGTGTTTTTATTTCATATTTCCAACATCTGCAGTAACTTGTGTGTGTCCAGTTGAATGGGTTATTGCTGCTTATAAAATACAGAGCACCTGAATGCAAATACTGCAAGTAAGATAGATCATAGGAAACAGAAGCTCCTCACCTTCATTTACCCTTCCCTAAGATCATAGCTAGATTGCAACCAAGCTCCCTTTGCTCGCTTGAGCTCATTGTCATTGATATCCCAGCTTGTCCAATTGTCTAAGCATCCCCTACCATATAGTGAATGCTTCAGATTTCACTGCACTCTGTGTGGAAAAGACACTCTTTCATTCTATGACCACACAAGCCCAGTTCAAATGGGCGTAAACGGGTGCTCAGGTTGAAGGGCATACATTTCCATGCTATGACTCTATTAAGATGGTGTCCCCTTATCTTGGATCAGCAGAAATAGTTTCTCTGAATCTGCTCCACTGCACTCTTTTCATAATTTAATCCCTTCAGTTAAACTTTTCTTCAATATTCTGTTTTTCTCAAATATGTTTGTAACCTGTCATCAAAGCTTAACTATCATAGAACATAGAACACTACAGCACAGTGCAGGCTCTTCGGCCCACAATGTTGTGCTGACATTTTATCCTGCTCTAAGATCTATCTAACCCTTTCCTCTCAGAAAGCCCCCTATTTTTCTATCATTCATGTGTCTATCTAAGAGTCTCTTAAATGTCCCTAATATATCTACCCCCACAACCTCTGCAGGCAGTGCATTCCATGCACCCACCACTCTCTGTGTAAAAAACTTACCCCTGACATCCCCCTTATACCTTCCTCCAATCACCTTAAAATTATGTCCCCTTATGTTAGCCATTGTTGCCCTGGGAAAAAGTCTCTGACTGTCCACTTGATCTATGTTTCTTATCATCTTGTACACCTCTATCAAGTCACTTCTCATCCTCCTTCTCTCCAAAGAGAAAAGCACTCGCTCGCTCAACCTATCCGCATAAGACATGCTCTCCATTCCAGGCAACATCCTGGTAAATCTCCTCTGCACCCTCTCTAAAGCTTCCACATCCTTTCTATAATGAGGCGACCAGAACTGAACACAATACTCCAAGTATGGTCTGACCAGAGTTCTATAGAGCTGCAACATCACCTTGCGGCTCTCGAACTCAATACCCTGACTAATGAACGCTAACACTCCATATGCCTTCTTAACAACCCCATCGACCTGCGTGGCAACCTTGAGGGATCTATGGACATGGACCCCAAGATCCCTCTGTTCCTCCACGTCTGTTATTGAAATCTGTTATTCCAGTGACCCAATATGTAACACCTCTAAGGTTAGTGTATTCCTCTTGATAAAACAATCTCTGCCAATTATGGAAAAGTTAATTTCAAATGCCCTCACAGCTGCTTACTGACTAATGCTAATTACAAGAATCAAGTGCAAAGCTGATGCTTTAGACCTGGAGAAGAAAGGCATAGATCCACTGTCTGTTAACCTTGAGACATGCGAAGATGGCTCCATTTCAGAAGGGAGCTTGGACTATCAGATTTGATCCAGTAGTTCTACAGAGAAAGATAGAGAGGCAAAATGTCGATGCCGTTGTGAGCTGAATTGTGCTGGTGGTTTTTACTAAGTCTAACTAGTTCTAAAGACACAGTTGAGTTTGGATCTTTGTGTGTAAAAAGGCAAGTTTCCCTGGCTTCAGGAGAACATGGAGCTTCACAGCATCTATCACCATCCACAAGACAAAGAATGATCTAACTCTAATTGCGTCTCCAATCTAATTGTGCCTCCAAAAATAGAGACACAAGAGACTGCAGATGCTGGAATCTGGAGCAAAAAACAAACTGCTGGAGGAACTCAATGGGTCAGGCAGCATCTGTAGAAGGAAATGGACAGTACGCTTTGGGTTGAGACCCTTAATCTGGGCTGCATCGAAACATCGACTGTCCATTTACCTCTGTAGATGACACCTGACCTGCTGACTTCCTCCAGCAGTTTATTTTTTGCTCCTCTAATTAGTAGACGTTTGGGCAAATATTTTGTTTTTCTTATTAAATATTCAATTAATCTGGCTGAAATGAGCATGGTTAGCAAACTCTCACTGGAAGACGAGAGGTCTTAGTAAAAGAGTGATGATGAATACTTAGGCAAGGTTTGATACCCAGCCCCATACTTGTCCACCTTTTATTTTATTTCAGAATATTCTTTAATGATAAAAAAATTCTAAAATATATAAACACACAATATTAAAGTCAACATTAAAGTAATTCCATTACTTAACATTAATACATCATCAGTCATCTTTCATTTGCAAAACTTAAATAATTCATGGATTTTTAACACAAATTTTATCTAATTTATGTACAATGGCAGAAAGGCCCAGAACTGTGGCCCTTCCCCATAGATCCTCTACAGTTTTCTTTAAAATAATACTCTACTTACTTATTGCTTACAACAAAGTCAAAGTCAAAGTTGAGTTTATAGTCATATGCACAAGTACATGTATGCACAGGTGCAGTGAAAAACCTACTTGCAGCAGCATCACAGGCACACAGCATCATATAAGCAGCATGCACAAGAAAAACATAAATTAAACCTGAGTTATACACAATGTTTACAAGAAAGAACACAATTAGAACAAAAAAAATACAAAATCCATTTTCGTGCAAAGTGATCAAAGTGGTCATAGTGGTGCTATACTGAGGTAGTGATTAGGGTTGTGCCTATTGGTTCAAGAACCAAATGGTTGAAGGAAAGGAGCTGTTCTTGAACCTGAAATCCTTGTGGTCCAGAATGCATTGCAACCCCAGAGGTGTCCACCAGTCCTTGAAAGCCTCCAGGAAGTCAGCTGATACTGTTTGCTTCTTGCCCATGTAACCTGGGCGGGGACGTATCCCTGGAAGAGGGGCCGGCAGTCGACTTGGACAGACCCTTCAGCAGCCCTGCTCCTTTCATTTGTGGACCTTTAAAGTCCAGAACTGGCATTACCCATGCACTAATTCTTGACTGATCTCACCTTTGTCTCTACTTTTTCTCCATTGTTGGCGATATCCTTACACTTTGGGTTTTGCCCTTTACCTAGTCTTTTTTACTCTCTTTCAAAACATGTTTTAATAGTAATGGAATTTATGCAAAAATGCTCCCCTCCAGCTTTGCTGTAATTGAGTTTGGAATTTGTGATTCAAAGCTTCAATAAAGAAGGGGCTGGACTGTTTAACATTATAATATGACACACAAGATGCTGTTGAGCTGAACGTGTTTGAAAAAGAAAAGCTCTCTGAGCTATCAGGGTTACCCTGTCAAAAAGTGTCAACAACTCCCATTATAATTACTATTATTTCCTCCTACAACTTGGACACAAAGCTTAAAACCACAGATGCTGAGAAAAAATTTAGAAGACGATTTGCTTTATGGTATTAAAATGCATTTCCTTAAATAGAAGTGATAGGGCTAAGAAGCTTATAATATTCTGAAAAGAATGCGCCCTCAGGGACATAATGTGCTATCAGTGGATTTAGGATTAGTTTCATATATACTAAGTCCGTCCGTACTTACGTCAAGTGTATTAGAGCCTTTGGGGCAATTGTTACAGTTCAGAGTGAAGCACTTAAGCTGAATTAAAGGTGACAGGGAGCCGACTTAAAAATTGGAAAAATTCGCGCATCAGTTTGAAGTCATTCTTGACTTAAACCGTTGAAGCCATATGTTCCTTGCAATATGAGATACGGAAACTATACTACTTAATCACAGAGAGAGGGAGAAAAAAGGGTCTGTGTGTAAAGAAGATGGTGTCAGCTTGGATTGAATGATGAAGCGAGACCTTAAAAAATTTCAGTGGTTTTGCAATTCGCTGACATCGCAACTATGGCCAGTTTTGAAGATATTTTATTTTTCTTCCCCATAGCACCTTGATTCTGCCTGATGTACCAACAGAATTGGTCTGATGTTGTTCAGTAAAAGCAATTAAAAGATCTCAGACATGGAAAATTCCACTTCTTCTTTGCCGTCTGCCTTAATACTCAAAGATGCACCCGCTCTCCTTCCTGGCTTATGAAAAAAATGGGAAAGGTTCTTTACCAGTGTTTTCAATGGGAAGAAGTGGGTCACAGTCACAGCTGCACTTACTGACTGATTCTTGCCCTGTGTGACACTGGGCTAGAAATTCATCTGGGCCATTTCTTTAACATGAAAGTTGTCTCTCTCTATGGCACTTAAGAAGGGCTAGAAAGATAATGACATTGGACAGCAGCATTTAAAAATGGGCTCCCATGTGTTAGTGAAAAATTCTGCCTGTATCCCTTGCCAACACAGCACGCCTCCACACACTAAAAATTGCTGTTTACTTGCAGGTGGCACACCAAAGATTTCTGAGGGCACACTCCGAGGTTGATCCAGAGGATTGCATCCCACCACAGGACTAGTGGGTGCTGGGACAGGCAAGACCTTGTCTGAGATCTGCCTGGCGTACAGCTTCTTGGGACTGCACCTGTAACCAGAGGTCTCATTCCAACCACTGTCAATGAATGGATACTTCACATGTCTGTCGAACATTGATGTAAACAATGGCTCATAGCACAGATATTATTGACATACCAACAGAGTCTAAAATTAGAGGGCATAGGTTTGACGTGAGAAGGGAAAGATTTCAAAGGAACCCGAGGGGCAACTTTATCATGCAGAAGGTGGTGGGTATATGGAGCAGGCAGCCAGAGGAAGTGGTAGATGCAGGTGCAATTACAACATTTAAAAGACATTTAGACAGGTACTTGGGTAGCAAAGGTTTAGAGGAATATGAGCCAAATGTGGAGAAATGGGACAAGCTCAAGTTGGGCTAAAGGGATGGCTCTGTGACACTATGAGAGAAAAGTTGATCTGGTGAAATGTTACAGTGAGGCTATTTGTCAGTTTGTACTTCAGATTCCAGAACACTGCTTCCAGGAGATACTATGACACTCCTGGGTCCTATACCAGCACATATCTTTAAATGCATACAGTCCTAGGGAAATGTGTTTTACACAGACACCACTGCACGTATGCTCAGATGTCAATCCTATAGAAGTGTTTTGGGGAGCTGTAGTTAAGAATGTGGGGAGCAGTATGTGGGGAGCATAAGGTTCCCACACTATAAGAACTTATACTAAACCTGCAGCATACATTCTTCGACACAAAGCTTGCAGAGTAATCGGGTGCACACTCTTAATCTTGTATAGCCATTGGTCTTTTAATGCCTCACTAAATATTCTTCCCTTGCAAACAGGAACAGTGGTGACAGCTAATTCTGAGACATTAATTTCAGGACTCGCTCGTCTCTCAGACACAGTGAACAACTTGAACCTTCAAACATGTACAGGTGTTGATACTGCGAAATGAAGTAGGCAGCAACAAACTGCAAGTATTCTTGTTATAAGGCATGCTTGGTGCTGAGATATAATAGTTTTGTGGCTCAGTGTTGTTGCAGGAGTTCTTAAAGTGTCCCTATTCTATTCTGGGGCAGGGAAGGTCTGCATCACAGTCTGCTGTATCGGAGGAGCTGCTGAGATTACCTGCAGAGCAGCAGGACATACTGACGCTGGCTGCTATAGTTAAAGAGCCCCACTGTGTCAGTGCATCAGTCCCCATGGAGCTCAGGAACTGGCATGGCCAGGGAAAAAAAGAGGAATGTTTCATGAGAGGAGACAACTGGTACTACTGTGTTAGGGGGAGAAGGGAAGGAGTGGAGAAGAGGAGGTTGGGGAGGAAGGGGGGTGAATGGGAGGTACAGTGGCAGCTCCATGAGGTTGACTGCAGACAGTAGTGCAGGTCCAGAGGGGCCTAATGCCCATTGCCATGGGGATGTATTTTGGCTTTGGCCAGACACTGTAAGATGCTTGAAGAAGTGTCTGTCCCATCACACTAGCTCCTTGAGGTGAGTAGCAACAAGGAGGAGCCCATTGCCATGGAGAATCTCTCTCCCACCTTGGAAGTGATTCACTCTTCCGTGCCAAACAAGGGCTATACTAAGGATTCACAACAGATAAAATTTCTGGAGAAACAAACAATCTGCTGGAGGAACTCAGGGAGTCAAACAGCATCGGTGGGAGGAAAGGAATTGTTGACATTTCGTGTCGAAACCCCTCATCGGGAGTGAGAGTGGAGAGGAGAGATGGCCAGTGTAAAGAGGAGAGGGGGAGTGGTGAGGCATGAGCCCAAGGTGATTGGTGGACTGAGGAGGGGTGTAAGATGATGAGCAGGTCGAGCTAGGTACGGGAGGGGAGCAGGAGTGGAGTTGGGAGACAGTGGCAGGTGGATGATAGATGGAGGCAGACAAAGAGAGGTGGGGTGGGGTTGACGGTTGGAGACAGCTGCTGGAGGGAGACAAGCAGGAACACAAAGCGCTACCAGTGCCGGACTCTGATAAGTAAAGGAGGTGAGAATGGGAACCATTAGGGGAGAGGTGAATGGCAGGTGGAACCAGAGGCAGATAGGGGAGGGGGTGAGGGATGGGGAGGGAAGCCGGTGGTGAACTGTGTGTGTAATGGGTGAATGGAACCAGGAGGGGGGGAGGGGATGAAGATGAGTGATGGGGGGTCAGGGGAGGGGTGGGAAAGGGCACAAAAAGTGGACAACAGGAGGGGCTGATGTTACTTCTATAGAGGCCCAGTCCCAATCCTCCAGCGATCTGCTAACTCAGCTGCAGGCTGACCCCCAAGGACAGCAGCTTACTGCTCTGAAGATCACTGCTGCTTTAAGAGAGAAGGCAGTCCTGTACCAAGCTCTATGGTGCAGGTTTGTGGAGGCTCTGGTGATAGTCCTGTAGATGAGCAACCAGTGTCTGTCTGGTACCATGATTACATGGTTGGTAGTGCAGGAACAGAGACTCCCTTACAATGTCAGGTGCTTTCCTTAAGCTACTGGTTCTCAAGCAGTATCCTCACAAGTGGTCTCCAGCCTACCTCTGCAGACTGCAGTCTGCAGCCACCCTGCCAAAGGCACAAGAGGACATCTGTACCCTAGTACCCAGAGCCTAAAGCCACTTTCCAGCAACTGGGCAGCAGCCACAGCAGGAGCCCCATCACTAAAAGATGAGGTATTGGTTATGAGTAGATTCAATCCTCAGTTTCAGTGGATTTCCCCATTCAAACAAATATTTTGTTCCATTAAAGTTGCCACTCCATTTAAGTTGTTCATGCTGAGTGAAACCACTGACTGTGGATTATGCTCATGCTTTACATCCCTCCGATCCCTACTCTCCTCCAAGGTAAGTCAGCTGAACGTATTGGAGTGTCTGTGTGGCTGCCACATCAGAGTACCAGTTGATGCCCAATGTTAACAAAAGCAAGGTTCCTACTGTCATAAATTTCTTGTATGATAGAGTCATAGACTATACAGCATGGAAATAAGCCATTCAACCTAACTGACCAATGCTGACCAAGGTGCCTACCTGAGCTAGTCCCATTAGCCTGCAATTGTTATGTATCACTCTAAACCTTTCCTATCCATGTACCTGTCTAAATGCTATTTAAGCATTGTAATAGTACCCACCTCTACCATTTCCTCTGGCAGCTCATTCCACATACCCACCACCTCCTGTGTGAAAAACTTGCCCCTTATGTCCCCTCTCAATCTTTCCCCTCTCACCTTAAATCTAAGCCTTCTAGTTTTTGATGCCCTTTCCCTGGAAAAAAGACTGTGAGCATTCACCCTATCTATGCCCCTCATGATTTTATACACCTCTCAGCCTCCAGGGGAAAAAATCCTAGCCTCTCCAGTCTCTCCTTTTAACCCAAGCCCTCCAGTTCTAGTAACATCCTCATCAATCTTTTTTGTGCCCTTTTCCAGTTTAATGGCATCCTTTCTAAAGCAGAACTGTACATACTACTCCCAATGTGGTCTTGCCAATGCCTTGTACATTGGTGTTTGCTGATTCCTTTGATAACCTTCACACTATCACTCTTGGAGAGGAGAATGACTCTGGCTGCATGACAACAATTTGGAGTACAACATCACATGGAGTTATTCAGTCTACAGTATGGAGTCTGGCCTCGGAAAGCATTCAGTGTTGGCAGTGCTACCTTTCTGCTGTTGAGCTCCTTTACCATATGATGATTTAACGTTGGCAGTGATAGTGAACTTATGTCAAAGGCTTATGTTTGTGACTTGCTTTAGAGCAGGGTTTCCTCGTGAATCTAACAGTGATGCCATGAAGAGATTAATCCCATAGTCAGTAGAGAGTGACCCGAGGTGCCTTTGGGAATGTAAGGATGATCTAATGTTCCAACGACTTGGCAGGAGGCCAGAATCAGAAGGGCAGACTGTTCTTCATCTGTCAATCAAGATATCGTTGGGGGAGGGACTTCACCAGGTTAGAGACAAAGTCAAAGTCGAGTTTATTGCCATATACACAAATACATGTATGCACAGGTGCAATGAAAAACTTACTTACAGCAGCATCACAGGCACATATTAATATATAAGCAGCATTCACAAGAAATAAATAGTTATAAATTATACACAACTTTTACAAGAAAGACCACAATTTGAACAAAAAAAAGTCCATTTTAGTGCAGTGATCAAAATGGTCAGTGTTGCTAAACTGTAGTGATTGGGGTTGTGATTAGATGGAAGAATCTGGCTGAAGTACGTCATTGTACAGCTCCAGTGTCATGTTTCTAGCACAGACACTTCTGAGGGCACCAGGACTTGAACAAGGCTGTCAAATTGTGATGTTCAATTGGTAATTAGAGTCATTGAGTAATAGGGCCATACAGCATGGAAACAAGCTCTTTGGCTGGATACTACAAAGAGAGAAATGCTTTTCTGAACACCCTTCTTTTGATGGTGACTGTTACCGGTAGTAGTTTGGCTGTGATTGTAGTATCCTTCAGCTGATATGTCATAGAATCATACAGCATGGAAAGAGGCCCTTTGGCCCACCGAGTCCATGCCAGCAGCAATCAAGCACCCATTTACACTGATCCTACACTAATTCCATTTTATTTGAGAGAAACAAAGAACTGCAGATGCTGGAATATCTAGATGAAAAACACTATGGTGCTGGAGGAACTCATCAGGCCAGGCAGCACCCATGGAGAAAAGCAGGTGGTCAATGTTTCGGGTTAGGACCCTTCTTCAGGACTGAAGGTAGGAAAAGGGGAAGCCCGATATATAGGAGGGAAAAGCAGATCAACGATAGGTGGACAACAGAGGGGAGGCAGGATGGGCATAATGTGGTGATAGGTAGATGCAGGTAAGAGATAGTGATAGGCAGGTGCGGGGGAGGAGGGGAGAGCAGATCCACCGGGGCATGGGTCAAAGGTAAGGATGAAAAACGGGTAGAAAAAAGAGAGATAGGCTAGGAAAGGGAAGAAAAGAAGAGACATGGTTGGGTGGGGGTTGGTGTAGGGGCGTGTTGAGGGGATTACTTAAAGTGGGAGAATTCAATGTTCATGCCATTTAGGCTGCAAGGTTCCAATATGGACAATTAGATGCTGTTCCTCCAGTTTCTGCTTGTACTTCTCCCGGCAGTGGAGGAGGCCGAGGACTGACATATCTGTGATGGAGTGGGAGGGGAAGCTGAAGTGACTGGCAACAGGGAGATGTAGATCACAGTTATGGACAGAGCGCAGGTGTTCTGCGAAACAGTCACCTAGTCTGCGTTTGGTCTCACCAATGTAGAGGAGGCCACATTCTCCCCACATTCTCATCAACTCCCTGCAGATTCTATCACTCACTTACACACTAGGGGCAATTTACAGCGACTGATTAACTTACCAACCTACAGGTCTTTGGAATGTGGGATGAAACCAGAGCACCCAGAGGAAACCCATAGGGTCATTCATGAAGTTAGTGACTGATGCTTAGACACTTAGAAACCCGCACAAAATTGCTTTAGTCTGAGGTAATATGATTTTCAGCCACACAACACTGTTTTTTTGGGCATTGTGAAAATTAATTTCTAGCCCACTGTTTTCTCCTATGAAAATGATTTTTTTCCCTGCTGTGGTGCAGTTTCTGGCAGTTGTACCACTGAATCTGTCTGTGTAGGTAGACCGATAACTGAAATAGTCTGAATTAATGGAATTGACCTGAAATCTATAAGTGGGTCACTGAGAAATGTTAGCTTGCAAAATTACATTTTTATATTACATATATTCCAAATTTCCACTGATTCTGTATTAAATCTAGAATGATTCGTAAGCTCCCATACCCTAGAAATTCTGTTCACTGACACCTACTATATTCATTCCACAAAAGTATTAAAATTCTTATTTTAGTTGGACGAATGTAAAATAGCGAGAAAGCAATAACACATCAATGACTGTAAGTGCAGAAGTTTTCAACGGTAGAGTGGATCACTGCTGAGATTGCACACTCTCGTTGGGAAGATTCCAGGAGATTTCAATACACGACCTCATGGTCTTGCCATACCCTTCTTTCCCCATTAGTCAACTGATGCCTCAATGTTGGCAGTGGAGTGTCTTCACGGCAACTGGTAAGTGAACAGTCTCTCTGGGCTGAGTCTTAGCTCCTGAAGAAGGGTGGCTGAAAATTATGCTGCAAGTAAGTTTTTCACTGCACCTGTGCATACATGTACTTGCGCATATGGCAATAAACATGACTTTGACTTTGTCTTTGACAATTCCCTTTGCCTCTGCAGGCTTTGTCCACACTCAGAATCCCCCTCACTGCAACTACCTATTTCACAGGCTGGAAAACCCTCTGACGCGCCGGTCAGGCTGCCTGTCATGTGGTCCACCATTTACAGGAGCCCTGGAGTCAGTCCCTGCAGGATATTCATGAAGCCTATTCTACCAGAGAAAAGTGTTAGAGGTGAAAGCCTGGAACAAAAAACCTGGAACAGGAACTAAATCGGATTCAAAACCTCACATACTACTGAAACATACAACACATACCATCTAACAAACTCTCCACATACTATCTAACAAGCTGTACAACAAACTATCTAGAAGCTCACCAACATATTATCTAACAAGCTATCAAGCATACTATCAAGCAAACAAGTTCTCTAACAAACTATGTAACAAGCTCTCCAACACACTATCTAACAAGCTCTCTAACATGCTTTCTGACAAGCTCTCCATGTACTCTATAATAAGAACTAATGAAGGATTAGTCCAAGATGGTCATTGCAAACTCAGTAAGCCAAAGGGCCTACTTCCATGCTGTAACTCTCTATGACTCCAACACCTTATAATCTGTGTGCTACCCTCCTGAACATCAACCACCATCATAACACCCCTAACCTACCCCCATACACACAACCATAACCTCCTCCTCACCCTGATCGTAGAATTACAGGCAGCACAGAAGGAAGCCAGTCAGCCTCTGTAAGCTCTATGTAAGAACAGTCCAGTTAGTCCCATTTCCTCTCCTCTGCCCACAGTGCCACAAGTTCTCTCCTTTTAGGTAGTAATCATGATCTGATCCATCTCTGACTCACCCCCCATGTGCACCCCCTCCCTGGGTTTGGGTCCCTCCATAATCATCATAAAAGACCATATTACCTTGCAACTGGGGCCTCCCTAAATAATGTTTGCTGTCAGATTTCTCTTGCCATCAATGGGCTCTCCACCAACACCAACCAATCTGACTTGGGCCAGTGAGTTCATTCAAAACACAGATCCACAGATGTCCAGACATCAGAGGAGTCGACAGAATTGGGGATGGAGAAGGAAAACAGTGTTAAGGTAGAAGATTATTCATGATACTATTGAACATCAGAGGAAGCGAGGAGCTGATTAGCCTATTTCTTCTGTTCATACGATGCCTACTCTGTGATCAGGACCCACACCAAGGATGGAAATGCCCCCCTCCCATTATCTGGACAGTAGCCAGCCAATTTGTATGGTAATTCAAATGCACAGGAATGTAAGAAACTGCAGGGAGGAGTTGACTCAGCCCAATACATGCAGGCACATCCGTCCCCACCATCAAAAGTATCTATATGAAGCACTGCCTCAAGAAGGCAGCATCTGTCATCAAAGATCCCCATCTTCTGGGGATCCCCATCTCTGGGCCATGCCATCTTCTCTCAGCTACCATCAGGCAGGAGGTATAGAAAACTGAAGTCCCATACCAGCAGGTTCAAGAACAGCTACTTCCCTTCAAACATTTGGTTCTTGAATCAATCTGCACAAGCCTATTCATTCCCTCAGTATAGCAACACTATGACCACTCTGACCACTTGCACTACAATGGACTTATACTTTGTTCTAACTGCGTTCTTTCTTGGATAATTACGTGTAATATATGTTTAATTTATGTTTTTCTTGTTAATGCTACTTATATGATGAAATGTGACTGTGACACTGCTGCAAGTAAGTTTTTCACTGCACCTGTGCATACATGTGCTTGTGCATATGACAATAAACATGACTTTGACTTTGTCTTTGACAATTCCCTTTGCCTCTGCAGGTTTTGTCCACACTCAGAATCCACCTCACTGCAACTACCCGATCTCACAGGCTGGAATGTGGTGAAGCAGTCTCCTGGCCCAAAAGCCTTCTGACTCGCCAGTCAGGCTGCCTGTCATGTGGTCCACCATTTACAGGAGTCCTGGAGTCAGTCCCTGTAGGATATTCATGAAGCTTGTTCTACCAGGGAACAGTCTGACACACAAGCAGATTCAGGCCACAATCTAAGTTCTTGTTGCTCTTAGCATAAATGTCTAACATCTTTAATTTTTTTTAAATTTCCCAGCATTTTAGAACAGGAAAAAAGGAAAATGAAGAAACTTCACTTTCACATTGCTACTATAATTCTTTTGACATATATTATCTGGGTGACAACACTGGATGGCATTCCTGAATGGGAGTCCTGATCCATTTAATTGTCCTCTTCCAAGCCCAGTAGCGCCATGCCATGTGATGGGGAGAAGAATGCAGGATGGAGGTTGGGATTTTGGCGACAGCACTTGCAACTTGTTTGCTGGTATGTGCCTGACTTATGTAAGGTTGGGCCTTTAACACATTAAGAATAGATTAAATTTGAAAGTAAAAGTCAAAATCAAGTTTATTGTCATATGCACAAGTACATGTATGCACAGGTGAAATGAAAAACTTACTTGCAGCAGCATCACAGGCACTTTTCATCATTAAAGCAGCATGCACAAGAAAAACATAAATTAAACATAAGTTATACACAATTTTTTCAAGAAAGAACACAATAAGAACAAAAAGAAACAAAGTCTATTGTAGTACAAAGTGATCAAAGTTGTCATAGTGTTGCTAAACTGAGGTAGTGATTAGGGTTGTGCAGGTTGGTTCAAGAACCAAATGGTTGAAGGGAAGTAGCTGTTCTTGAACGTGGTGGTGTGGGACTTCAGGCTTCTGTACCTCCTGCCTGATGGTAGCCGTGAGAAGATGGCATGGCCCGGATGGTGGGGATCTTTGATGGTAGATGTTGCCTTCTTGAGGCAGTGCCTCATGTAGCTATTAATGATGGTGTGGAGGGATATATCAGTAACGTATTGGGCTGAGTGCACTACTCTTTGCAGCTTCTTACATTCCTGCGCATTCAGACTGCTGTACCAGACCATGATGCAACCAGTCAGGATACTTTCAACAGTACATCTGTAGAAGTTGATGATCAGTCCGGACTCAATGGGCCAAAGGGCCTGTTTCCCTGTTGAATGACTGTACGACTCCAGTTGCATCAAATGCTACTGGATATCCTTCAGTGTCCCGGAGAGTGATACTGATACAATCACCTGATACCTGGATTGTGATCACCTGACACAGAGCAGCATTCAAACCTAACATCTTGTGCTCTGTGTGGGTCAACTCAATGCTTTCGCATTTATGCACCAAGTCACCATGGAGACTGCAGGTATGTCACTTATCCCCAGGTTTGTTCTCACATGCTTATGCATTGGCAGCCATCAATAAAACAGCAAGACTTAAGTGCACTCCTTTGCAAAGTACATTCCATTCCTGCAAAGCAGACATCCAGGCCAAAGGTCGAGTCTGTATGGTGTCTCGCACAGAACAATAGGATTAGCTAACAATATGGAGTATTCAATTTCCTCAAGCAATCAAGAGAGGGGATTAAGTTATTGAATTCTATATTCCACACAATGCAATCAAGAGGTTCACAAACTCCCACAAAGCCATGAATCAGAAATCTTTGCTTGGACCCAAGAATGAAGGTCAAGTGAAAATATTAGTTCTATTTGGAGAAATGTTAAGTGTCACAAATAATGTCCCATGTGGTCTGGGCTGTCAAATGGTCTTCAGTGGTCTTTTTCAGTCAAACGTAGTTCGCCATGATGCACTTGGCTTAACGACAACAGAGTCTTTGTACAGCATCTTCAGTGAAGTAAAACATCTCAAGTAGAATCAGAGGAGCCTTCTTGAATAAATGCCATGAAAGGAAATATTCAGTCATGTAGCCAAAAGCTTTGTTATCTTGGGGATAATTGACAAGTCGAGAGGGGATTCCCAAGTATTTGGACATGCAGGAACAAAGAAGTTAAAGGAGATAGTCTTGCAGCTTCAAGCCAGGATTATTGAAGGCAAGTCACCATTGGTGGAACACAAAAGGCCAGAGGTAGAAAAAATCTGGGGCTACTTGTGGCTGGCTCACTTTTATTTGTGGCCCAAATCAGACCTCCACCTCAAGAATGGAATCTGTTGCAAGAGCATTCTGTGTGGACACAAGGGAGTTCAGGCTATCTACAGGGAAACGAAAAGAGTTCTGTTCACATTGTAGAAACTAGGACCTATAATTTATTAGAATTATCAGTCCTTTCCTGTGGAGAGATGTCTGCCCTGTAATTTGCAACTACCTATGGTGGGCATCTGAAATCATTATGTGCTGAGTTCATGATTGACCGTCCCTGAGAATATCAGAAAGCAGCAAATAGAGTGTGATTTTTGCAGTCTTCGACCAGAATAGTGAAATAATATAGCTTTAAGAAGGCTTTTTGAGACAGGGTTTTAAAGTTCACCCTCAAGGCAACATGACGAAAAAATGTGAACCAAAGAAATGCCATTGAATGAAGGGTTAACGTGCATTCACTGCTTCCTTACCTTACACCGGTGTTGTTGCTGGGGTAATGTTGAGTTCATATAGATGTGCTTTAGCATTAAGGAAGAGGCAGACAGATAACCTTTTGGTGTTTCTGCTTTGTAAAACATCTCTTCTTTGAGAAGTTACATAAGCTGTTTTTTTGGCAGATTCTTGCTTGTGATATGTTAAAAACAAATTATCCGACTGATGGCAAGTGTTTCTGTCCAATATGCATAATCTTTCCCCCAGGGAGAATGTGGTATTCTGATTGGTGGAGAATTTGCACGCAAAATGCAGGATGAGTAATACTTCCAAAATTCCAATTGAATGACAGCTGGTGAAGAAGAACGGATTCTTTTTATTTCTTTCCACAGACTCAGGGATCCATGGAAGAATAGATATTTCAAACGGAACACAGCATTAAACATCTCCATGGAGGGATAACGGGTGGGTCACTGGCATTGTGTCATCCATTGGCTTTCACTTCACCAGAGTTCACTTTGCCAGCTTTAGGAGTTGAAGAATAATAAGCATAAATTTCCTTTTCTAGACACACAACAGACTGCAACAGACAACAGACTGCTGGAATCTGGAGCAAAAAACAAGATGCTGGAGGAACTCAATGGGTCAGGCAGCATCCGTAGAGGGAAAAGGACAGGTGACATTTTGGGCCATGACCCTTCATCACTGTCTCTGAGTAAGGTCCTTGCTAGTATATTTGTGGGTAGATTTTGGACTTATCTCCATATGATTCTAGGGCATTACACAGACTGTAGTTGTTCAACAAGAAAACCAACCACAACCTTCTCCAGGTGAACCATAGAGTCATAGATTCATAGCACAAAATCAGTCACAGCACAGAATCAGGTCTTTCACCCAATCTGCCCGTGCCGACCAAGGTGCCTACCTGAGCTAGTCCCATTACCTGTGTTTGGCCCATATCCCTCTAAACCATTCCTATCCATGTACTGTACCTGTTTAAATGTCTTTTGACTGTTATAATTGTACCCGCCTCTACCACTTCCCCTGGAAGCTCGTTCCATACACCCGCCACCCTCTATGTGAAAAAAGTTGCCCCTCAAGTCCATTTTAATTTTTTTTCCCCTCTCCCCTTATATCTTGGCCCTCTAGCTCTAGAGTCCCCTAGCCTGGGAAAAGACTGGCCATTAATCTTATCTATGCCCCTCATGATTTTATTTACCTCTCCACAGTCACCCCTCAGCCTCCTATGCTAAAGGAAAAAAATTACCCCGGCCTATCCAGTCTCTCCTTATAACTGAACCCCTCCAGTCCAGGTAACATCCTGTGAATCTATTCTGCACCATTTCCAGCTCAATGACATTCTTCCTATAATTAGGCGACCATTACTACACACAATATTCCAAGTGTAGTCTCATCAACATCTTGTACAGTTGTAACATGACATCCCAACTCTCATACTCAATGCACTGACCAATGAAGGCAAATGTGCCATATGCCTTCTTCACCACCCTATTCGACTATATCGTCCAAAAGAATAGTACAGCACAGGAATGGGCCCCTCAGCCCACAATAATTGTAGCCTCAACAGCAAACTCATATTCCAAGAATGAGTATTAAATAAAGAGGTTAAAGAAAAGGCAGAGACAGAGAGAGAGAGATGTAGAGGTGAAATTAAGGAATGGGGTTTGAAGATATTAAATAGAGAGTAGGGCTCAAAAAAGAGGGAAGAGAGTAAACCAGTGGTATCAGAGTGACTGGAAGGAATATCCTGACAAAATTTTTGGTGGTATTTAATTATTTTTATAAATATTTACTCATTTATGGATAGATAAGGGAGAGGCTGTGGATGTTGTGTATTTGGATTTTCAAAAGGCCTTCGACAAGATGCCGCACAAGAGGCTGCTTAATAAGATGAGAGTCCATGGAATTACAGGAAAGATATTAGGATGGTGGAGCATTGGCCGATAGGCAGAAAGCAAAGGGTAGGAATAAAGGGATCCTGTTCTGGTTGGCGCAGGGGTCGGTGTTGGGGCCGCTTCTTTTTACACTGTATATCGATGATTTAGATTATGGAGTAAATGGTTTTGTGGCTAAGTTTGCAGATGACACCAAGATAGGTGGAGAAGTAAGGAGTATTGAAGAAACAGAAAGGTTGCAGAGAGACTTAGATAGTTTAGGAGCATGGGCAAAGAAATGACAGATGAGATTCAATGTTGCGAAATGTGCCGTTGTACACTTTGGAAGAAGAAATAAATGGGCAGGTTATTATCTAGATGGGAGAAAATTCAAAATACAGAAGTGCAAAGGGACTTGGGGGTCCTCGTGCAGGGTACCCTAAAGGTTAACCACCAGGTTGGATCGGCGGTAAGAAAAGCGAATGCTATGTTGGCATTCATTTCGAGAGGTATAACGTATAAAAGTAAGGATATGTTGATGAAGCTCTATGGGGAACTCGTGAGACATAATTTGGAACACTGTGTGCAGTTTTGGGCCCCTTATCTTAGGAAGGATGTACTGATGTTGGAGAGGGTACAGAGAAGATTTACGAGGATGATTCCTGGAATGCAAGGGCTTACGTTCGATGAGCGGTTGTCGGCTCTTGTACAGAAGAATGAGAGGGGACCTCATAGAAACATTTAGAATGTTGAAAGGACTAAACAGAGTAGATGGGCTAAGTTGTTTCCTTGGTGGGTGAGTCCAGGACAAGAGGGCACAGTCTTAGAATTAGAGGGTACCCATTTAGAACAAAAATGAGGAGAAATTTCTTTAGCCAGAGGGTCATGGATTTATGGAATTCTTCACCACATACAGCTGTGGAGGCCCGATCTTGGGGTGTTTAAGGAGGAGATTGATAGGTATCTAATTAGTCAAGGTATCAAGGGATATGGGGAAAAGGCCAGGAATTGGGGCTAGATGGGAGAATAATTTAGCTTATGGTGAGGTAGTGGAGCAGACTCAATGGGCCGAATAGCCTACTTCTGCTTCCTTTGTCTTGTGATCTTGTGATTTATTTGGGGTGGATTTTAACATCACCTGGTGTGAGGTGAACAGAGAAGTATTCCTTCCCAAAGTTCTAGAGAAAATCTAACAATTAAATTTCACAGACAGTCTTGTTTGTCTTATAAACTACTTCCGTTACTCTCATGAGAGAATACTTTACCTTTGGTGGGCACCTAAAAGACAGAAATGAGTGGAAAACAGATGGATTTCAACCCCACATAATTGTGCTCGAATAAAGGAAATTGAAATTGAAACTGGCAGAAAATCAGCCAAAAAAATATTGCTATAAAATTCTGATTACCTAACCAGGTAAACATTACATAGTTTGATTCAAGCCCATTTATTTCAAATCAAAACTCACAAATTGGTATTTAGTGGTACTGTATCTAGTTGTAGTCACGTAAATTATAATCCTGCAGTACAGCAGAACTGGGTAGCCCAGTGGGTTGGTCATTTCCTTTGTGGAAAGTGAGTTGGAGGACATTCTTCCAAACTGAGGTGAAAGACTTCACCAACTGCAGGGATCCGAAGTGAAGTGAATGAAAAAGTAGTTTCAACCCAGATCCACATGAGCATGGCCTCAATGTTCAAACTCACCTCCTGTCCTGATTATTTTTTTCATTCATTTTAAGGATGTGGCTGTTACTGGTAATCTTACTCACCGAGGTTGGCTGGCGTAACAAGTGTAAGTGAATCTAGTGTACTCCATTTTAGCTACACTTTATCATATTTTCTTGGTAGACTCTCCCACTCACATCCTAATCCAACCCAATGGGCAGCCATGATGGTCACACTGAAGGAAATAAATTTCTTTAGCAAGATTGTATATGTTATCCAGCTCCTTTCCCTTTCTGCTTGAAACACTGCAGATGATCTCATTATGATACAAGGCTTAGAGTTCCTGAATTTTGGCTCAACACCAATGAATATCTCAAAGTCAAGATGCCACTTGACAAAATTATGAGCTAAAGGGTGATGCTTAAGTAATTAGGTGCTAGGCTGGACTGAGGAACAAAGCCAGGAAAATATTCCACTTTCTTTAATACTTTGATTTCTCCACTCATTAATTGTTAAAAATGCACTCTCTGGAAGCAAGGTTTGCTTCTCAAAAACCCTCTAAGTAAAGCCCAAGGCCAGTGCAGTTTGCCCTCATTAGAAAGTCAAATCATCATCCTACAGGTGTGAACAGAATATAGATTGATCTTTGCTGAGATCTCTTTCAGCTCTATTCCTGCATCTCTCTCATATTTTCTCAATTTTTATATTACGTTCTCATATTTTCTTTCAACGTAGAAGGAGGCCATTCAGCCCATCGAATTCTCTCAGGTCAATCCCGTCAGTCCTATTCCTCCACACATTTCCCTGTAATCTGTTTCTTTTACACACAGCCCACATCTTCCCCCCGATTCTCCTGCCACTATCTATACTCGAGATAATTTACTGTGGCCAGTTAATGTACCAGCACATCTTTGGGATGTGGGAGGAAACTGGAGCGCTTGGAGAAAACCCACACAGTCATGGGGAGAATGTAAAAACTCCACATATACAGCACTGGAGGTCACGCTATACCATCCATCCTTCACTCTAGTTTGTGGATGTTATTGTGGCGTAAACCTTTCTCATATATTCCTCCTAAACTTGAAGGGTTTCTTTTCTCCCCACAGATGCTGCTCGACCCGCTGATTTCCTCCAACAAATTGTTTGTTGTTCCAATATTCCATCCTTAATCACTCTTATTCCCTTCTGATCTTCATTGCCTTGATTTCAGGTACAATTTCACCAGCACCAACTCACCCTCTCCTAAGATCCTACAGATCTCGAGTTCCTTACATGACTCATGCTTGTTATGCGTGAAGGAAATAAAATTAGCTACTGCAAGAAATTCCACATGAATTGAGAATATATAAAAAATTCACAGTGGTCAGATAAAGGGAAAAGACTGATGCTACAATGCAACCCGGAACTAAAAGTTGATTAGGTCATTTGGTAGTGTTTGAGCAATATTGAGGAAAGGAAAAAGGTATAAATCATTTATGTAAAGAGCAAAATAGATGAAATGACCATAGCCGGCTTAAATTAAACTGCTTAATGGAAATTAAGTGATTATCACAAAAGATCATGGAAGTATCTGGGCTGGTGAAAGGGCTTGAGGTGTAAGGAAAAAGATCAATAATGGAATGGTTATCAGAGCCTCTCCTTGCTTAATTCATGGGCATAATCTGAACATCTTTTCTTTGCATACATCTTCAATCTTGTTCTTTCCAAGTTTATTGTAGATCTGTGGAATTTATTGCCACAGTGGGCTGTGGAGGCCAAGTCATTGGGTGTATTCAAACAAGAGATTGATAGGTTCTTAATTGGTAAGGGGGTTAAGTGCTCCGGGGAGAAGGTGGGAGAATGGGGTTGAGAAAAAAATCAGCCATGATTGAATGGCGGAGCAGACGATGGGCTAAATGGCCTAATTCTGCTCCTATACCTTATGGTCTTATGGTTTATTTTCAATCATGGTTAAAGGTCCACACTCAAAATCATCCCACTGCCTTGAGTTAGGTTCCATTTGACGTGAACCTTATCTTGAATTCTATATAGGAACATGGTTCAATAATAAATTGCTATCAAATGCTCCTTGTGAGTGACAACATTCAACCATCTGCTCATCGACACTCCTTCGTCCATTCACAACATCCTCAAGGCTGCGTGGTTAGCCCCCTGCTCTACTCTCTTCCCACCCTGGACTGTATGGCTAAGCATAGCTCCAATACCACCTATAAATTCACCGACAACACTACTGCTATTGGCGGAATCATGGGGGTGATGAGTCAGTGTACAGGAGTGAGACAGAGCACCCGGTTGAGTGGTGCCGCAATAACAACCTGTCACTCAACATCAACAAAACAAGGAGCTAATCATTGATTTGAGAATGGATACCATGTACCATTTCTCATTGGTGGGTCAGAGGTGGAAAGACCCTACCTCAGCAGCGGAACACTTTGGGCCACCTCTTGCACTACCATGGACTTCAATTGTGTCTTTTTTTTACACTGTATGGTATAATTTTATGTATAATTTATGCATAATTTATATTCTGTGTGTTGTCTGTACCTATGTGCCTGTGATGCTGCTGCAAGCAAGTTTTTCATTGTACCTGGACCTCACCGTGTGTGCACATGACAATAAACTCGACTTGAACATAATGTCCGTGTGATCCACATTCAGGTATCTGGTATCCCTCAATGTGAAAGTCGCCAGGATCGCTGAAGGAACACACAAAAAGCTGGAAGACCTCAGTGGGTCAGGCGGCATCTATGGAAGGAAACGGTCAGTCGATGTTTTGATTGTCCATCTCCCTCTACAGATGCTGCCTGACTCACTGAGCTCCTCCAGCCGTTTGTGTGTTGCGCCAGATTTCCAGCATCTGCAGTCTTTCTTGTGTCTCTAGGATCTCTGAGGGTGTTTGATGGAGCTGGAAAGGGAGAACAACCCTCAGGAATTCCATTGCTAATGCAGAGCAAAACTCCGAGTGTGAGCGAAAAGGTGAATGCCTAATTCAAATCAGGACTTACAGCAACCTAGAATTTACAATAAAAATCAGCACTGTGGAATCTGTCCTACCTCCCAGACGTCCACACCCCATTAACGAACACCCCCACAAAAAAATGCATGTTATGGGAATTTGTTATGCAACCAATTTATGAAAGAAGAAATTCTATTAAATCCCTGAAAATGGTACATTACAGTGTTGCCTAAGGAACAGCCTCTTGAATCAGCTTTTAGTTGATTCAAATAGCTTCCATTATAGCTCGATTATGGGATATTTTTATGAAACAGATGGGTTCTTTCCTTGAACAATTAGGTGCAGGTGCAGTGCACTGGAAGGGCCACAGAATTAGAGGCTACTTTAGCATATATTGCAAAAATTTTACGTGCTTGCATAATTCATTTTCTGTCAGCCAAATAGCAATAAGCTATAATTCACCTTTTGCGTTCACTCAACATTTACAATTGCAAGATGTGCGCATTTTACCCACTGCTTACATGGTGCACTTAGGGGCATTTGGAAGGTCATTCCTAAACTGTGTACTTTTGAAACTCACAGGGATTGTCAGTGTTGATAGATCGACACAGTGGAGCAGCTGGAGGAGCTGCTGCCTCCTCCAGGAACCCCGTTTCCATCCTGACTTCTAAGTGCTGTCCCTACAGAGTTTGTGTGTTCTCCCTGTGACCCTGTGAGTTTCCTCTGCGTGCTCCAGTTTCCTCCCACATCCCAAAGATGTGCGGGTTGGTAGGTAAATTGGCCACTGGAAATTAACCCTAGTGTGTGGGTGAGTGGTAGAATCTGGGGGGAGTTGGTGAGAATGTGGGGAGAATAAGTGGGTAGGGTAGGATTAGCGGAAGGGTTGGTGCTTTGATGGTCAGCACGGACTTAGTGGGCTGAAGGGCCTGTTTCTGTGCAATATCCCTCTATGAAACTATATAGGTGAATGTGTCCACTCTCGCCTCAAACTGTTGTAACACCTTCAATTTCCCACAGTGGTTTGGTGCATGTAAATCAAGCACCTTGTAGATATATTCCTGTGACAGCCCACTCTGGTTGCCAGTACAGTTTCTTGTTCTTGGTGACTCTCCAAATAAATCCCAAACTCACTGAATATTTCACCTGCAAGAAGTTTAAACAGCAATCAACAAGTGTGAAGTATAGGGTATAAGAATAATCTTAAATAAAATAGAAAGCGCTCAGCAGGGCAAGCTGCATCTGTGTAAGGTCAACAGCATATTGAAGACTGGAAGGAGAAAGAAACAATTGAGGGGGAACAAGGCAGAAGGGACAGATGGAGAGCAGTAGAAAAGTTCTTCAAGGTTGGCCTTCCTGGAAGAGAACTGGCAGTGAATTCAGGAGGAAATGAAAATCAAAAAGAACTGCAGATGCTGAAAATCTAAAATAAAAATAGGAAATGCTGTAAACTTTCAGCAGATGAGGCAGTGTCTGTAGAAGATCGTTAGATCTTCATGAGATTAATCTCACCTGCAAATTGATGAGATTTCCTCTGCCTCCATTCTCCCATCACTGATATTATTACAGCCACTGTTCCTTTGAGCTTTCTTCTTCGAGAAGGCAACATCCATCATCAAGGATCTCCACCATCCAGGCCATGCCATCTTCTCACAGCTACCATCAGGCAGGAGGTACAGAAGCCTGAAGTCCCACACCACCAGGTTCAAGAACAACTACTTCCCTTCAACCATTTGGTTCTTGAATCAACCAGCACAACCCTCATCACTGCAGTTTAGCAATACTGTGACCATCTGATCACTTTGCACTAAAATTGACTTTGTTCGTTTTTGTTCTAATCATGTTTTTTCTTGTAAAAATTGTTTAATTTTTTTTGTGAATGCTGCTTATATGATACTATGTGCCTGTGATGCTGCTGCAAGTAGGTTTTTCATTGCACCTGTGCATACATGTACTCATGCACATGACAATAAACTTGACTTTGACTTTCTATCTTTAATCTTCCAATCTGCTACCTTTACTCACTTGCTCTTTTCCTGCACTTATATGGACTTGGTTTTTTAGTTTATAAAAAGGCTACGGTTAAAGCACACTTCATAATCATAAGGACAACACAAAGCACTTTACAGGCAATGAAGAACTCTTGAAATATAGCAGGTAAATCTGTGCACACCACCATGTCACTGAGTGCTGTGGTAATGAAAAGATAATCTGTTAGTTGAGGGATAAATGCTAACACAGTGCCTCTCTGAAATTGTTCTGATGGGGAATTTTCAAAGCAGAAATACTCCACAGTACTTGACTGGAGCTTCAAGTGTGGGTGTTAAGCCCAAATCCACAATTTTATAACTCACACAGGCATACTGTATGAAGACAGGCCCTTCGGCCCACTGAATCCATACTGACCTTTAACCACCCACTTACACTAATCTTAATCTAAACCCACTTCATTCTCCTCTCATTCTTATCAACCTCCCAGATTCTACCACCCAGCTACACACTAAGGGCAATTTACAGCGGCCAATTAACGGACTAACTTGCATGACTTTGGGATGTGGGAGGAAACTGGAACACCCAAGGGAAACCCACACAGTCACAGGGAAGAACATTGTCTGACTGGGAAGACAACCTGTACTTTGTGTTGTTTGATGTTCAAAGTAATTTTTTCTGCACAATATTCTTTTTCTGTTTCCTCCACACAGGCAGCATGAGAGGTAAGGACTAAACCTGGGTCACTGTGGCTGTGAGGCAGCAGTTCTGCTTGCTCCACCACTGTGTCGTCATTGCTTCTGGAGACAAGAGAGCAACCCACTGAACCATGGCTGACCGCATACAGAAAATTCAGGTGCAGGGAAATAAAGTCATGACCTTGTTCCAATTACAACATTGAAATGGCAGTAATGGGATCCTTGGCAGGGGGGTCAGTGAAAAGAGTGAAGATGATCCCTCTTTATTGAAGAAGTTTAAAGGTTCATGAATGTAACGATTTCCAAGAGTTGGGAAGGTGCTGCACAGTGCGGTAAATGGTAAAACCACTGCCTCATAGCACCGTCAACCTGGGTTCAATCCTAACCTCCAGGGCTGTAGGCGTGGAGTTTGCACGTTCTCCCTGTGATAGTGAGGATTTCCTCTGGATGATCCGGTTTCTTCCCACATCCCAATGATGACAGATTGGTAAATTAATTGGTCACTGTAAATTGCCTCTAGTGTGTACATGCATGATAGAATGTGGGTGGAGTTGATGGAAATGTGGGGAGAATAAAAGATGGGTTTAGTGTAGGATTGGTGTAAATGGGTGATTGATGGTCGGCATGGACTCGGTGGACTGAAGGGCCTGTTACCTTGTTCTTTCTCATTATGGTTCTATGACTCTATGTGCCTCCAGTTGGAGCTTTGGCAACTATGGTT
The DNA here is from genome assembly GCF_009764475.1 of Pristis pectinata. Taxonomy (NCBI): domain Eukaryota; kingdom Metazoa; phylum Chordata; class Chondrichthyes; order Rhinopristiformes; family Pristidae; genus Pristis; species Pristis pectinata. The sequence continues at coordinate 60,171,100 of NC_067410.1, forward strand.
GGCTGTTCATCAGCTTCTATTTCTTTCACCACACCTCTTGGGTCTGTGGTGATTCGATCTGTTCCTGGTACTCCGGCTTAATCGATTATTAAAATATATTGACGTTGTTGTGAACGAGTTTGCCTTCGACCACTTCTGCACTCTGATAGCATTTAAAACAAAATGAGTTGCAGACAAATAATCTTTGTGGGGATGTTATGAGGACAAAGGGTAGGGAACTTACAATTTGCATTGTGGTTCAAGTAAGGGAGAGACAGAAGATTTTGTACTGAATCCTTGCCAAATAGGCATTGTCTTGTGCAGGTAGATCTGCACACTTATCACATATGGAAGAAGACAGGACATGCTTGACAATAAATTATGCACTTTTGTACAGTTTTATCTAATTGCTAGCCATTAAATAATTAAATAACATCAGTTTACACCAGCATTAGCAAAAAAACACCTAAGTTGAGATCCTATTTGACTTTAAAGTGCAGTGGTTAAGTTACCTAATAACTCAAAGTCTTGGAATAAAAGTCTGGAAATCTGAGTTCAAATCTCACCAGTGTGAAAGTGCGGACAAGAGTTCTGACGATGACTCATTATGCCAGATGGTTTAGACAGTCTGCCCAGGGAACTACCCACAGTATCCATCAAGTCCTTGTTCTGCAGTATCTGCAGGATGATCCGTGCTGGCTACTGCCTGATGGACTTGTAGTCAAAGGTTTTAGTCTGGTAGAACTTTTCCATGAAAGACAGGTAGTACGGCAATGTCCAGCTGACTGAGACATTGTGGGGCAACAGGGCCAGACCCATCCTTTGCAACACCGGGACGGATAGAACCTCAGCATAGAACCCACATACGTTGGTTCCAAGCATAGCCTGACGCAGCCTCACACGAAGGTGCTCATCAGGATGAGGGTGACATTGGGTACAATTTTGCCTCTTTTTTTTTATCAAACTAAACTTTATTCATACTAAAAGAAACTATATACAATTATAAAACAGTGCAAGCCTTTACATTCTTGTACAGATCATTCATTAGTGTTACCTTTCTATATTAAAAAAACAGCACCAATGCCACACGTGTGGCTCCCTGGGGGCTACTCAGTCCCGTATTTACAATATTTAGGGGCTCTCTCACCTGACCCTGCCCCTCCCTCTCCAGTGGCAGAAGAACCGTAAACTGTAGTCCTTCCCACCGAGCTTTTGTGTTGGCTGCACCGAGCTTCAGTGCGTCCCTCAGCACGTACTCCTGCAGCCTGGAATGTGCCATTTGGCAGCATTCCCCTACGGACATCTCACAGTGCTGAAAGACCAACAAGTTTCGGGCTGACCAAAGGGCGTCTTTCACCGAGTTGATGGCCTTCCAGCAGCAGTTGATGTCCGTCTCTGTGTGTGTCCCCGGGAACAGCCCGTAGATCAGAGAATCCTCTGTTATGCAGCTGCTGGGGATGAACTGTGACAAGGACCCTTGCATCTTTCGCCAATTTTGCCCCTGTTGTCTCACATGGCTGGTGGTGAGAGGGGCCATCCCAGTCAGATCCTTCCTGCACAGTCAGAATATCATTGCCAATGCACATTGCCCTTGGGATGACAGGATTGAGGAGGACACGGTCGCTCACCTCTTTGCAAACTGTGGATTTGCTAAGAGGGTGTGGAGACAGATGCAAGGTTCCGTGTCCCGGTTCATCCCCAGCAGCTGCGTAACGGAGGGATCTCTGACCTACGGGCTGTTCCCAGGGGCACACACCAAGACAAATATCAAGTGTAACTGGAAGATCATCAACTCGGTGAAAGACGCCCTTTGGTCTGCCCGAGACTTGTTGGTCTCCCAGCACAGTGAGATGTCCATAAGGGAATTCCACATTCCAGGCTGCAGGAGAATGTGTTGAGGAATGCACTGAAGCTCGGTGCAGCCAACGGAAGGTCTCGGTGGGGAATAACCACAGTCTAGTGTTCTTCCGCTACTTGACATGGTGGGGTGGAGTCTAGTAGGGATGCCCCTCAAACAACAGAAGGGTCTATACCCCAGGAGGCCACTCAAGTGTCAAGGGTTAACGTATGGACTAAATGACACTAAGTGTAGTAAAGAGTTTTGCACTGTGTTTATTCCTTCTGTATATATGTTTAATTATGAATAAAGTTTATTTTTGAAATAAGAATAGCAAGTGCGGATGAGATGAGCATCCACCTCCTCATGGACCATGTTTGTCAAGAAAGTCTGGAAGAGGATGCGATGGTCCTTGTTGAGGCATGTCGCAAGTAGCTGTGTAACAAAGGACTCTCTGATCTACATGCTGTTCCCAGGGACACAAACTGAGGCAAACATCAAATGCTGTTGGAAGATCATCCACTTGGTGAAAGACACACTTGGGTCTTCCAGTGTAAGGGGATGTCAGCAAGCGAATGCTGCAAACTGGCACATACTAAGGTGCAGAAGTACATGCTGGGGGGCGCACTGAAGCTTGGTGCAGGCAAAGTAAAGGCTCTGTGGAGGAGGACCATGGTCTAGAGTCCTGCCACTAGTCTGGGCCCTGTGTAAAAGCCTCATGAATGCTTCACTGCTTTGTAAAAGGACATATGGAAACAAGAAAAGCTATCCTACTTCATGAAGGCTGCTTCTTCCACTGACTGAGTGTAGGACACCTTCTGAAGAACAGGAGCAACAAATAAAAGGAAATATTCTAAACTACTGACTCAATACGTCCAAGGTCAAGATCAAAGCAAAGCTCATTGGATTTTGAATATTAAGGGAATCTAGGATTCTTGCAAAAAGACGGCACTGAGATAAAAGACAAGCTCTGGTCTTATTGAATTACAGAGCAGGTGAGAGGGGCCAAATGGCCAACTCTCTGTTCCATTTCTCGTGTTCTTGTGTCCCCAAGGAGGAAACATGAGTGGCTTTGATGCATACAGGCTGGGTAACAAATAGGTTCCGTTTTCACAGATGTCCATAAGTCGATTTTGTCGTTAAGTCAGAAAGTACACTAAAATCACTCAATGTGGTAACCATACCTCCACAGTATTGTACTGAATGGCATCAAAAGCACATAAGACTGATAAGAAACAATGATTGCTAAAAGTGGAGAGAGAGAAGAAACCAGTTCTGTCATTTTTGGGAATGAATCTATGTATGTGCGTCAAACTTTTGAATTTAATATTTGTACTTAGGTGTATCTGTAAGTTGGGTGTTCATAACCCAGGAATGGCCTATAGTAAAAAAAATATTTTGAATATGGTACAATGAATGTAGAGTAAGATGTCTACTGATTGTATTTACAGTATATATTATGAATAAAGTATCATTTTGAAATAAAAAATGTGGGGTTTAGTTCATTTAGTAATCTAGTTTTGTTCTGAAAAAACAACTCATTGTAGTAATGGTGTCAGTATAACAACCAGATTGTTGCAAAAGTTCATCTGATGCACTAATATCCTTCAGGGGAGGAAATTTCCAGTCCTTATCTAGTCTGACCTACATGTGATTCTAGACCTGAAGCAATGGGAGTGACTCTGAAATAGCCATAAACCACCCAGGTGTATCATACGTGCTATGTTACACCAGGGAAAAAAAAATCTGTATGAACTAATTGGTAATTGGTTTATTATTGTCACATGTACTGAGATACAGTGAAAAGCTTTGTTTTACATGCCACCCATACAGATCATTCCAATCATAAGTACATCAAGGTATTAGAAAAGGAAAAGCAATAACAGAATGCAGAATATAGTGTTACAGTTACAGAGAAAGTGCAGTGCAGGTAGACAATGAGGTGCAAGGACCATGACGAGGTAGTTAGAGAGAGCAAGAGTTCAACTTTATCATACAAGAGCTCCGTTCAAGAGTTTTATATCAGCAGGATAGAACTGTCCTTACTGGCATTGACCTATGTATTTAATTCAGAAATGGCAAAGTCTTTTCCAGGCCAGTTGTCTATGCAAAATCCTCCTCACAAATGTCTGGATTCGAATTTGGGAGTTTGTCCCACAGACCCGTCTAGCAAAGACCTGATATAATTGCAGTCACAGAGCCATACCTTACAGACCATGTGCCAAAGTCCACCATCACAATCCCTGGGAGCAGTGGTATGCATCTGGAGAAAGTAGTCCTGGGAGTGCTCACATTGACTTCAGAACCTGTCAAGTCTCATGACATTGGGTGAAACACAGAGCTCATGCCTACATTCAGTAAGATCTAGACAACATTTAGGCAAGTTTTGATATGTGGCAAGTAACATTCACGCCACAAAAGTGCCAGGCAATGATCATCTCCAAGGCCTTTGTCATTCAATGGCATTGCCATGATCAGTTTACCCATCATCAACATCTTGGACACCAGAATTGAGCAGAAACTCATCTGGACCAGCTGCATAAATGCTACGGCTACAAGATCAGGGTCAGAAGCTGAGTATTCTGTGGATACCCCAAGACCTTGCCAATGTCTACCGCACGTCAGGAACACAATGGAATGCTATCAACTGGCTGGATGAACAGAGGTCCAACAACGTTCAAGAAGCTCAACACCAAACAGAAGATAAGTAATCACTTGATTAGTGCTCCATCCATCACCCTGAATATTCACCCTCTCCACCAATGGCCCACCTTAGCCACTGTGTCTGCCTTTTTAAAAATGCATCACAGTTCCTTGCCTAAACTACTCTGATCATACCTCTCAAACCCATGACCTCTACCATCGAGAAGAGCAAGGGCAGCTGGCACACAGGAACACCACCAGCTGTCAAGTCACACACTATCCTGACATGGAAGCATATCACCATTCCCTCTCCGCCGGTGGGTCCAGCTCTTGAAATTTACTCCCCACTTGCATTGCGGTAATACTTTCACCAGAAGGACTCCTGCAGTTCAAGAAGGTGATGCACCACCAGCTTCTCAAGGGCATTTAAAGATAGCCAATAAATGTGGCCACACGAACACTGTATCCTACAAGATGGAGTCAAATCTCCTCCTCTTTTCACACAAGATCAAAACATTCCTCCAAATTCCCACAGCCCACATCCTGGGGACGTCATAAACCAGAAACTTTACTGGACTAGCCATAAATATACTATGGCAACAACAACAGGTCAGAGAATAGATGTCCTGCAGCAAGTAACTCACCTCCTGACACCCCAAAGCCCTTCCACTATCTACAAGGTACAAGTCAGAAGTGTGATGGAACACTCTCCACCTGCCTGGCTAGTGCAGTTCCAATCACGGACAGAAATTCGACACCATTCAGATTAAAGCAGCCTGCTGAATCAGCACTCAGTCCCCCACTAATTAACTCCTTCCCCTCCTGATGGACCATGACTGCAGTGTGTACAGTCTATAAAATGCACTCCAGCAACTTGCCAAACCTTCTTTGACAGCACATCCCAGGTTCTTCCACCTACAAGGACAAGGACAACTGGTACGTGAGATAGCCTCATCCTGATTTGGAAATACATCATTGTTTCTCCACCATCACTGGGTGATGACCCTACCTGACAGTACTGTACATGGACTGGTAGTGGTTCAGGAAGAGAACTCATCCTCACTTTTCCATTGGCAATGTATACTAGCTTTGCCTTGAGCATGCCACATCTTCACTGAAAACAAATAACCTCAGCTTGGGAGTTTGGTTCAAACTTGCCTTTGAACTGAGTGCTTGACACTGGAACCAGGCCAACTGCAGACAAAGAAACGGTGAGTTGATTTGATTAGTTCAATGAGAGGCAGCCAACTAAGCAAGCTTTACTGAACTTCATGAAACCTTGAAATGATCAATTTCAATTAATGACTGAATATGTAAATAGGTGGATCCATACCCTGAGCATTTGTAGGGTTGAAATTTGTTTGGAAACATTACAGGACATGACAATGTTGAACAGTTAGACCTCATTGCCAGAAGAGATGAGATCAGACCTGAATATTCCAATGCTTCCTGACTGGCCTTCCATTGTCCAACCTGTACGAACTTGAGCTCATCCGACACTGCCTGTTTCCTGACTTGTGCCATATCTTATTCACTCTCTGCTCATTGAACTCCTCCAAGAACCCTTCAGTCTGGAACTTCTTATCAGTGCCTTTAAATCCCTCTGTGCTTTTATCCTTCCCAATTTCTGCACCCTCATCAAAACCTTCCAGATTCACACTGTCCCATATTTTCAGGCCTTTTCTACATCATGACTGCTTCTGCCAGATTTGCCAGCTGCTTGGGCCCTAAGCATTGGAAGTCTCTCACTGAGCTCTCAGCCTCTCTCGCTCCTTCTCTTCCTTCATAACTTCTTAAAACCTACCTCAGACCAAGCTTTCAGCCAACTGTCCCAGTTCTCCTTCACTGACTAGGCACCAGTTCCTTTGGTAATGCTTCTACAAAGCACCTTGAAGATGTTGCTATATCATACTAAGAAAGGGCAACAAAATGTGAATAGAGATTTTTCATAGAAGAATTTTCAGTCTCTTGAGCAAATGATTTGGCGAGTATGAATTTACCAAAGACCACTGGCGAAGCTCCTGACAGGAATTTTAGGATAATATTTCCCTGCAAGTTCCATTGAAGTCAATGTAGATTGCAAACTTGCCAAACTCTAGGGCTTCAATATGTGTTAATATCTGTCCCCTTGTCTCAGAATTCTCAGACAGTTGCAATCCCAAGCTTGTTGTCTAATCAGTGCTCCCTGTTTTCTGAATTATCTTGGCTTTCACTGTTGGCACTATCCTGTGCTATGAGTTCTGAGTTCTTTTATTATCTGTATAACCTCCAATCCCATTCAAAGCCAGAGCATTTATCCAGCTCCATTAGTGCACAGAGACTGCAAAGAGACAAATGCTTCTGGTTGAAGTTGATATGCTGTGTGACAATATTCTGATTATTTTCATTATCACCCTTATTTTACTGTCATTTTTCACAGACCACATAATTATGGCCATGGGGCATGGAATAAAATTTACTTCCTTTTCAAACCTGCTCTTAAAAGCAGGTAGAAAATGATTAAAATCAAACACTAGTAATAATAATAATTGCACCTTTGGTGTTTTGCGTAGCGTATATTATTAGTTCATCTTTATAGGCTCTGCAGATGAAAGAGAAGGAGAAAAATATCCTTGTTTAGCCAAATTATCTTCACCTTATTAGTCATCAAGGCATAGAACACTTGGGAGCAAACACTGAAGAGACTACAGCTATTAGTACGTACTGAAAGTGAGGAAAAGGAGAATTAAAAGGTTGTGCTTGTGTATAGTTTAATCAAAGGAAGGATGCAATAATTATTTCTGCACATTCAATTTGGGAGCTCCAAAATGGCATGCATTAGCAAAAGACAGCTTTCCTTAATTAAGCACAGATACCAACATTTTCTGTTGGTTTATATTTTTCTCTTTAACATAAATAGGAATAGGAGCCAAGGACAATTAAATGTTCAGTTGAAGGGCTGCTTGAAGTTGGACAATGAATTTCCTGCCCCCTCGTGGTTAGCTTGGGGATTTCATCCAGCCCAGCACAAACCAGCAGAATCCACCACTGGTAACGTGTCACTGTGGCAACATCCAAGCCTCTGAGCTCATTCTTCCCCATAATTACTAACATCACAGGATAAGGTAGGTTCACAGACCTTGTGAGTTGCTGCTCAGAAATATTCCGAAGCATCTATTTACAGGTCTGAGAAAACAAACAACCATAAACCATAGAACATGGAACCATACAGCAAGGAACAGGCCCTTTGGCCCATCATGATGCCAATTTAAACCACACATTTGCCTGTACATGGTCTACATCCATCCATTCCCTGCCTGTTCATGTGCCTCTGTAGATGCCTCTTAAACATTGCTATTGTATCTGCTTCCATCACTTCCCTTAGCACCTACCACTTACTGTGTAAATACTTGCCTCATAAAACTCTTTTAAACTTTCCCCATCTCACTTTAAACCTATGCTCTCTAATATTTGACATTTCCACCAGAGAAAAAGACTCTGACTATCTACCCTACCTATTCCCCTCATAATTTTATATCCTTCTATCAGGTCACCCCTCAGCCTCCAATGCTCCAGAGAAAACAATCAAAGTTTGTCAAACCTCTCCTTACAGCTTTTTTAAAATTTAATCTTTTAATTTTATTTACAGCGTGGTAACAGGCCCTTCCGGCCCAACGAGTCTGCGCCGCCCATTTTAAACCCCAAATTAACCTACCCGTACGTCTTTAGCATGTGGGAGGAAACCGGAGCACCCGGCGGAAACCCACGCAGACACGGGAGAACGTGCAAACTCCTTACAGACAGCGACAGGAATCGAACCCCGATCGCTGGCGCTGTAATAGCGTTGTGCTAACCGCTACTCTCTAATCTAGCTAACATCCTGGTGAACCTCTTCTGAGATCTCTCCAAAGCCTCCACATCCTTCCTGTAGTGGGGTGACAAGAACAGCACACAAACACTCCAAAGTTGGCCTAATCGAAGCTTTATACAGCTGCAACATGACTCCCTGACTTTTATGCTCATGGGGCTCACTGATGAAGCATGCCACACACCTTCTTTGTCACACTATTTACTTCTGTGATCACTCTTAGGGATCTATGGACTTGCACCCCAAGATCCCACTGTACATCAATGCTCCTAAGAGTGCTGCCATTTCCTGTACACTTTCCACTATTTACTTCTGTGATCACTCTCAGGGATCTATGGACTTGCACCCCAAGATCCCACTGTACATCAATGCTCCTAAGAGTGCTGCCATTTCCTGTACACTTTCCACTTTCATTTGACCTGACAAAGTGCAACGCCTCACACTTGTCCAGAGTAAGCTCCATCTGCCATTTCTCTGCCCATATGTTTCCGACTGATTTATATCCTGCTGAATCCTTTGACAACCTTCCTCACTACCCACAACTCCACCCAATTATTGTGCCTTCTGCAAACTTACTAATCAGCCTACCTATGTCCAAATCATTTATATATATCACAAACAACAGAGGTCCCAAGACCAATCCCTGCAGAACACCACTGATCACAGATCTCCATTCAGAATAACACCCCTCCATCACTACCCTCTATCTTCTATGGCCAAGCCAGTTTTGAATCCAATCGACCAAGTCTCTATGGATCCCATGTGCCTTCATCTTCTCTATCAACCCTTGCATTTACATCCTTGGGACAACTGCAAAGAGCTTTGTGGTCAATGAAATATATTCTCTCATTCTTTGAAGGCACAGTACGATCCCACAATAAGCAATGTGGCCAGTTGTTGGGATAAAATATTCTTCCCTCTCACTGGTGGTTTCCTGGAGAGCTGTCAGCAACTCCTCTCTTCTCTGACCTCTATACCTGTGGATTGTCCGCTCACCCCACCTTCTGCTGCATCGTTGGACTTACTCTGAGTCCAATGGCAGAATTCAAATGCACTTCACATCTGGCCCACACCTTTACGCCAGGGATGGTTAAGTGGATTTGTAACGTTGATTAAAAACTGGGTAAATGGTTTCCTTATTTTCTTTATATATGTAAATAATATCCAAGTATTTATTTATCTATTTTTTTAAATTGCTTATACTAGTGTTTTTAAATATCTCTGATTATTAGAGGCATTTAAAGACACTTAAAAGGCCATTTCACAGCAGCGAGCTGTCAATTGGTCAGCAGGGCATTCCAGGGGCGGGGCCTCGGTATGCAAGCTCCACTGAAACCGTAGATCCACCAATGGCAAGTGAGAAAAGCACATGGGGTGGTCTCAAGCTATACCTGGATTGAAGACAATTAGTTTTGATTGAGGAAAAATTGCTGAATGAATCCTCCTTCAAGAAGTGTTGCAGAATATTTGATGGGAATAGTATAATGGAAACTTGGTTCTTTGCAAATCATGGCCCCATGGGCAATGCAGTGCCACATTACTACTGCAGCTGAGGTTATGTGTTTAAGTCCAGAGGCCATACACACTGGTATCCTGAGTCCTGATGGTAGGAATCTGAGTTTCAGGGCAGCATGTCGAGATTATGTGACAATTGACAAAATGCTGGAGGAACTCAACAGGTCAGGCAGCATCAGTGGAGAGAAATGGACAGTCGATGTTTCAGGTCGAGACCCTTCAGCTGGTCTGGGTGAGGGGTTGAGGGTGGCATATGAGATCAGGGGTGGGTGGGGGGCTGCGGCATGATCGCTAGTAGAGGAAGATCAGCAGGATCCAGTGGTGGGAACTGGTGGCACTAACATCGCGGGACAAACAAGGGGACCCAGATTAAGTGTGTCGACCCAGAACGTCGACTGTCTATTTCTCTCCACAGATGCTGCCTGACCCACTTAGTCCATAGAACATAGAACATACAGCACAGGAACAGGCCCTTGAGTCCACGCTGTCTATGCTGACCATGATGCCAAATTAAACTAATCCCTTCTGCCTGCACATGACCCACACCCCTCCATTCCCTGCATATTCATGTGCCTGTCTGAAGGCCTCTTGAACGCCACTATCATATCTGCTTCCACCACTACCCCGGCAACCCATTCCAGGCACCTACCATTCTCCGTGTTCCTCCAACATTTTGTGTGTTGTCCAGATTCCAGCATCTGCTCCAGTCTCTTGTGTCTCCGTTATGTGGCAACAGATTGCCAGGGGTTCAATGTGACGCAGACCTGCCGTCACTTCTCAGGGTCGCAGGGTTCACATTGCCACCCCATCACTCCACCAGTGTCATTTGCTATTTTTGGCTACTCAATCCTGACTGCTGCAGCCCCGGCTCAGGTGTTGCTGTCTGCAGCTGGGTCATGAGAAATAATGTTACTGAACGTCCTCCTCTGAGACTACCTGACATTCACCCCACTGTTAACCACCAGGCTTTTAGAACCATAGAACACTACAGCACAGAAAAACAGGCCATTCGGCCCTTCTAGTCTGTGCCGAAACATTATTCCGCTAGTCCCACTTACCTGCGCTCAGTCCATAACCCTCCAGACCTCTCCCGTCCATGTATCTATCCAATTTATTCTTAAAACTCAAGAGTGAGCCCGCATTTACTACATCAGATGGCAGCCCGTTCCATACTCCCACCACTCTTTGAGTGAAGTTCCCCCTAATGTTCCCCCAAACCTTTCCCCTTTTACCCTAAAGCCACGTCCTCTTGCACTTATCTCTCCTAATCTAGGTGGAAAGAGGCTATTCGCATTAACTCTGTCTATACACCTCATAATTTTGTAAATCTCTATCAAATCTCCCCTCGTTCTTCTGCGCTCCAAAGAATGAAGTCCTAACCTGTTCAATCTTTCCCTGTAACTCAACTCCTGAAGACCCGGCAACATTCTAGTAAATTTCCTCTGCACTCTTTCAATCTTACTGATATCCTTCCTATAGTTAGGTGACCAGAACTGCACGCAATACTCCAAATTTGGCCTCACCAATGTCTTATACAACCTCACCATAACATCCTAACTCTTGTACTCAATACTTTGATTTATGAATGCCAGGATGCCAAAAGCCTTTTTTACAACCCTGTCTACCTGCGACGCTACTTTCAGGGAATTATGTATCTGAACTCCCAGATCCCTTTGTTCCTCCGCACTCCTCAGTGCCCTACCATTTACTGTGTATGTCCTACCTTGATTTGTCCTTCCAAAATGCAACACCTCACACTTGTCTGCATTAAATTCCATCTGCCATTTTCTGGCCCATTCTTCCATTTGGTTCAGATCCCTCTGCAAGCTTTGAAAACCTTCCTCGCTGTCCACAATGCCTCCAACCTTAGTGTCATCAGCAAACTTGCTAATCCAATTTATTACATTATCATCTAGATCATTGATATAGACAACAAACAACAATGGCCCCAGCACAGATCCCCGAGGCACACCACTAGTCACAGGCCTCCAGTCTGAGAAACAATCATCCACTACCACTCTGTCTTCTCCCACACAACCAATTTCGAATCCAGTTTACAACCTCTCCATGGATACCTAGTGTCTGAACCTTCTGAACTAACCTCCCATGTGGGACCTTGTCAAAGGCCTTACTAAAGTCCATGTAGACAACATCCACAGCCTTTCCTTCATCTACTTTCTTGGTAACCTCCTGGAAAAACTCTACAAGATTCGTTAAACACGATCTACCACGCACAAAGCCATGCTGACTATTCTTAATCAGCCCTTGGTTGTCCAAATACTCGTATATCCGATCTCTCAGAACACTTTCCAATAATTTACCCACTACTGATGTCAGGCTCACCGGCCTGTAATTACCTGGCTTACTTTTAGATCCTTTTTTAAACAATGGAACAACATGAGCTTCCCTCCAGTCCTCCAGCACCACACCCGTGGCTAAGGACATTTTAAATATATCTGCCAGGGCCCCTGCAATTTCTACACTAGTCTCCCTCAATGTCCGAGGAAATATCTTATCTGGTCCAGGGGATTTATCTACCTTTATTCACTGTAAGGCAGCAAGCATCTCCTCCTCTTTAATCTTTATATGTTCCATGACTCTATTGCTTGTTTCCCTTCCTTCCATATCCACTATGCCTGTTTCCTGTGTAAATACTGATGCAAAAAAATTGTTTAAGATCTCCCTCATCTCCTGAGGCTCCACACATAGACGACCGCACTGATCTTCTAGGGAACCAATTTTGTCCCTTACTATCCTTTTATTCTTCATATACTTGTAGAAACCCTTCGGATTTACCTTCACGTTATCTGCCAAAGCAACCTCATGTCTTCTTTTTGCCTTCCTGATTTCCTTTTTCAGTATTTTCTCACTTTGTCTATACTCTTCAAGTACCTCATTTGTTCCTAGTTGCCTAGACCTGCTATACACCTCTCTTTTTCTTAAGCAGATCGCCAATATCCCTTGAAAACCAAGGTTCCTTATGCTTTTTAACTTTGCCTTTAATCCTGGCAGGAACATGCAAACTCTGTACTCTCAAAATTTCGCCCTTTGAAGGCCTTCCACTTACTGAGCACATACCTTGCCAGAAAACAACTCATCCCAATCCACTCTTCCTAGATCCTTTCTCATTTCCACAAGATTGGCCTTTCTCCAATTTAGAACCTCAACTCGAGGACCAGACCTGTTCCTTATCCATAAGTAACTTGAAACTAATGACCTTATGGTCACTGGACCCAAATGCTCCCCTACACATACTTCTGTCACCTGACCTGTCTGGTTCCCTAATAGGAGATCAAGTATTGCCTTCTCTCTCGTTGGTACCTCTATATATTGATTTAGAAAACTTTCCTGAACACATTTGACAAATTCCAAGCCATCCAGCCCTTTCACAGTGTGGGAGTCCCAGTCAATATGTGGAAAGTTAAAATCCCCTACTATCACAAATTTCTGTTTCTCACATCCGTCTGCTATCTCACTACAGATTTGTTCCTCCAATTCTCTCTGACTATTGGGCGGTCTATAATACAACCCTATTAGTGTGGCCACACCTTTCCTGTTCCTCAGCTCCACCCATATGGCCTCTGTAGACGAGCCCTCCAGGCTGTCCTGTCTCCACACAGCTGTGATACTTTCCCTGACTAGTAATGCCACTCCTCCCCCTTTCATCCCTCCCCCTCTATCATGTCTGAAACAACGGAACCCCAGGACATTAAGCTGCCAGTCCTGCCCCTCCTGCATCTAAATCTCACTAATAGCAATAATGTCATAATCCCACGTGTCAATCCACGCCCTGAGCTCATCTGCTTTACCTACAATACTCCTTGCATTGAAATAGATGCACCTCAGAACATTTCTATCACATACAAACCTTTGATTTCTGTTTATACTTGCAGTCCTCACATGACCTTTTTCCTCCTCCACCTCACTATCTGTTCTAACAGTCTGGTTCCCCTCCCCCTGCAAATCTAGTTTAAACCCCCCCGGAGCAGCACTAGCAAACCTACCCGCAAGAATGTTTGTCCCCCTCCAGTTCAGGTGCAAACCGTCCCGTCGGAACAGGTCCCACCTTCCCTGGAGCAAAGCCCAATTGTCTAGAAACATGAAGTCCTCCCTCCTGCACCATTTCCTTAGCCACGTGTTTAGCTGCATAATCTTCCTATTTCTAGCCTCACTAGGTCGTGGCACGGGTAGCAATCCTGAGATTGCAACCTTGGAGGTCCTGTCCTTCAGCTTTGCACCTAATTCTCTAAACTCTCTTTGCAGGACCTCCTCCCTTACTGGAAACATACCTTGTAAGAGATATCGCATGGAATGAGAGGGTTGTCCTATCAAGAGAGGCTGGACAGTTTGGGTCTGTATTGCTTAGAGTTTAGAAGAATGAGGGGTGACCTTATTCAAACATATAAGACACTAAAGGGTTGACAGGGTAGATGGTGAGATGGTTTCATTAATGGAAGAGTCACAGACGAAAGAGCTACAAAATAAGGGGCCACTTATTTAAAACTGAAGTGTGTAGAAGTTTCTTCTCTCACAGAGGGTAGTGAATCTTGGGAACTCTCTGCCCCACAGGGTGGTGGTGGCCAGATCATTAGATATAGTTAAGTTGGAGATGGATAAATATTTGAAAGATTGAGGAATTGAGGGTGATAGGGAACTGGCAGAGGAGAGGAGTTGAGGCCTGGGGTAGATCAGCCATGATCATAGTGAATGGGAGGGCAGGCTTGAGGGGCCGAGTGGCCTACACCTGCTCCTGTTTTCTTGTGTTGTCTGGAGCAGACAGAGGCATGCGGAAGGTGTGTGCCAAAGATTTGTGATTTTATCAGCACAAAGGAATTTCTTCTTCTTTGCGTTGTTATGTTTTAATTTATAAATTCAGATTGGAATGTGTATTTTGAGCTGGTCTTTAGTTTTTGGATAATAAGGCATTGGAGGAGGTCCAGAAGAGATTCACTCAGCTAATCCCTGGGATGAGAGGTCTTTCCCTATCATGACCGGCTGCAGAAATTAGATCTGTATTCTTTGGAGTTTATAAGAAGGAGGGTTGATTTCTTGAAACGTAAGATCCTTAAGGAGCATGACAGGGTGGATGTCAAGATATTTCCACTCATGCGAAAATTTAGAACAAGGGGACATAGTTGCAATATTTGGGGAAAGTCATTTAAAACTGAGGTGTACAGGAACTTCTTCTCACAGAGGGCGGTGAATCTCTGGAATTCTCTGCCCTGGAGGATTACAGAGGCTGGATCAATGAAGGTATTTAAAGAGGGAGTAGATATATTTTTGAAAGGTCTGGAAATTGAGGGCTATAGGGAACTGGCACAGAAGAGCTGAGGCCTGAGGCAGATTAGCCATGATCATAGTGAATGGCAGGGCAGGCTTGATGAGCCAAATAGCCTACTCCTGCTCCTATTTTCTTATGTTCTTATGCACTTTTGCATTGTTGTAAAGAGGATGAGGTGAGTGGGAAGGGTTGAGGTTGGGCTAGTGCTAAAGATTTATTAGTTACGTACGGCCTGGTCACAATGGGTTCCACAGGTTAGGACCTCCCTTATCTACCTCCTGTTCTCTCACCTCCTTCACCTTCATCTTCCAACATTGCTTCTCCTCTGCTCACTCCCTCAGTCATATTGAGTGTCACAAGAAAACCCAATAGGACAATATCTGGAAGCAACTGGTTTGTAATAAATTCACTGCCCAAATATACTGTATGGTACAGTACAGTGGTTGTTACATTACCAGATCAGGAGCCAGAAGCCTGGACAAAACAATCCAGAGATGTGAGTTCAAACCTCTACACAGGCAGCAGTGGAATTTTAATTCATTTAATAAGTTTGGGAAACAACAACTAATCTTAGTAGAAATAATCACAAAAAATACCAGGTTGTTGTATTTAAAAAAAACATTAGGTTCACTAATGCCCTTCAGGAAAGGAAATCTGTCATCCTAACCTGGTCAGATTTATATGTGACTCCAGACCTACTCCACGTGACTGCCTCTGAAACACAGCCACTCAGTTTGCACCATCATCACAGTGCTCAAATGGACTTGGACAGCAACGGTTCAAGAAGGCTGCTGAGCAGCAGCTTCTCAAGAATGGGCAATGAATGCTGACCTTGCCAGTGATTCCAGATTCCAAAAAATGAAAAAAAAAACATCCTGACCAACTTCCTGTAGATAGGTGAACTGCTTAACAAATACAATGGCACTACCGTCAAATTCTGGCATCATGACCTGCCTGCTTTACATTCTGCTGGTGGTCACTGCTCAAACAGGAGTGACACAGGTGCCCCCTTTTCACTTTAAGAGGCCTTTCAGCAACCAAAAGTTGGTCGTAACCATTCTCTATTTCACCCTTCACGTCCTTTTTGCCTTCTTACTTGCTTTGTGCGCACCACAGCCTGTGATCAACTTCTCTCTCCTACAATCGGAAATATGTGCAATTTTCCAGTAGGTTTATGAGACTGGAATAAAAATTAAAGCAGATGCCAATATATATGACCCCCTAATGACAAGCTAACACACAGATGAATGTAAAGTATGGGCGGATGTATGCATTGAAGTGAAAATGCAAAGGGTTTTAAAATGAAGGCTTCACTGATGTGGTGGAGAGTTGAATTATTGGTTGTTGAAAACAAGTAGCTTCAAAGATAAAACTCTGACATCAAATTGAGTCTAGAAAAGATGCAAAAATGTTAAGTGTTACTTCCAAGATTAAACAGATCTGCAAGAAGCAAAATAAAAGAGGCAGATCAATGCTAAGGAGAGACTGAAGGAATGACTAACATAATGGAAGAGACAGATTCTCCTCCCTTCTTCTAGGTAGCTGTTAGTGGATTGGATGGGCAAGCCTTGGTTGGTTAGTTTCTAAAACACCTGGACGTAAGGCAGCCTTCCAGTGCTTTCATCTTATCTTCACACATCAGTCTAGAATACCATACACCCGGAAAAGCTACTGTTGGAAAGAGGAAACTATATCCCAGGTTGGACAGTACACCCGGCCACTGCCATCATGTGCTAAACAATTGTGGCATCTTCCTCACAAATCTGGGCATTGCCCTTTAAATATACAGAGGAATATATTTCACTGCTTTGGAATTCTTCCAGCTCTGCTTTCTAGTATCACCCTACATCGTTGCTCTGCATGGAGATACATGGAATGAGCATGACTGAAACAGCCTCATCATCCCAAGTGATCTGTGCCAGTACTTACGGTGCATACTACCTTCCTCCAACCCATTTCATTTAACCTATACTTAACTAGATTGCTCTTAAATGCACCTATGCTATTCACCTGAGTTGCTTCCTGTGGTTGCAAGTCCTATATTCTCATAGAGTCATACATCACAGAAACAGGCCCTTTGGCCCACTGAGTCCACATTGACCATTAACAACCCATTTATACTAATCCAACACTGATTCCATTTTTTTTATTCTCCCCACATTCCCATCAACTCACCCCAGATTCTACCACTCACCCAATTTTCAGTGACCAATTAACCTACCAACCCACATATCTTAAGGATGCGGGAAGAACCCAGAGCACCCAGAAGAAACCCATGCAGTCAACGTGCAAACTCCACACAGACAGCACCCAAGGTCAGGATCGAACCCAAATCTCTGGAGCTGTGAGGCATTGGCTCTACTAGCTGAAGCACTGTACTGCCCAAGACATTCTTAATGTGACTAGTGGCTTCTCAGTACTAGGTAAAATGATGATCATGGTGGTGGATTGGTTTAATTACTGAACTAGTCATCCAGAAGCCTGAACTAACAAGCCGGAGATATGACTTCAAATCCCACCACACCAGTTGTGAAATATAAATTCAGTTAATAATCTGGAATTTTAAAAGAAATTAGAAATATTTTAAAAATCAATCTGGTTTATTAATGCTTCTGTGGGGAGGAAATCTGCCATCTCTACCTGGTCCGGCCTTTATGTGACCCACCAATCAGTTTGATTTTGGAATGGTCTGGGATGCAGAGGGTTCAAGGGCAATGAGGAAGGGGCAATACCTGCTGGTCTTGCCAAGGATGGCCAGATTCCCAAAAAAACTTTAAAAATTAAGTCAAAATTATCCCACTAGAAACAGATCTCTGAATCCCCCTCAAAAATCCACTTTTGTTGAACAAAAAACTGGTTGACTTAAAAAAAAATTAAATGGACCCTCCACCCACTGAGACAATGAATTGTAGGTTTCCAAACCCTTTGCATGGAAAACGTACTTTGTAACTGCATTGCTAAATGACCCTGGTTTAATTTGAAAGTGGTGCTCCTCTTCGAGAGTTCCTAACTAGTGCATGTAAGATTTATACTTAAGCTTTAGTTACCCAACTGAATCCTTAGAAGTTGTTATTAACGTTGTATAGCAGGGCATTTAGAAAAATTCATGGTAATCATACAAAGTCAACATGGGGTTATGAAAGGAAGATTATATTTAATCGATTTGAGTTCTTTGAAGTAAAGTACTGTGCAAAAAAAGAGAAACTGGTGGGTGTTCTAAAATTTTTTGAAGATATTTAATATGCGACCTTTCTAGAGCTAAGTGGAAACTAGAAGTTCATGGTACAGGAAGAACATATTGGCATAGACAGAAGATTAAGTTACAGGGGAAATAAGGGGGAAAAAGGGATTGCTTTGTGAGCCAGCACAAACTCAATAGGATAAAATGGCCTCCTCCTATGCCATAAGGAAATAAGGAAAATATGGTATTGGTCCTGGTTTATTATTGTCACATACATTGAGATACAGTGAAAAGCTTTTGCTAGGTACGGTAGTGCAGCGTTTAGCATAACGCTATTACAGCGCCAGTGACACGGGTTCAATTCCGGCCGCTGTCTGTAAGGAGCTTGTACATTCTCCCCTTGACTGCATGGGTTTCCTCCGGGTGCTCCAGTTTCCTCCCACATTCCAAAGACGTACGGGTTAGGAAGTTATGAGCATGTTATGTTGGCTCTGGAAGCATGGCAACACCTCCAGGCTGCCCCAGAACATTCTATGCAAAGATGTATTTCACTGTGTGTTTCGATGTACATGTGACTAAAAAAATCTTATCTTTTGCATGCCATCCAGACAGACCATGCCATACATAATTACATCAAGGTAGTAAAAAGAAAACTGAAATGCAGAATATAGTGTTATAGTCAGAAAAAGTGCAGTGCAAGTCGACATATAAAGTGAAAGGGCTATGATGAGGTAGATTGGAAGATCAAGAGTTCATCTTTAGCGTATGAGAGGTCTGTCAAGGGTCTGATAATGGTGGGTAGAATGGTGGTGAGTCTGAGGAAGATGAGTTGACTAACAGGAAACAGAGAATAGGCATAAAAGAGTTTTTGCTAGCTAACAAGATGTAATGAGTGGTGTGCCACAGGGAATGGTGCTGGGGCCTTAACTTTTTACAATTTATACAAATGACTTGTATAAAGGTATGATTTCTAAATTTGCTGATGACACAAAGATAGATAGGAAATTAAGTTAAGGGCACATCAGAAGGCTACATAAAAAGGTTATGTGAGTGGACAAAGATCTGGTAAAAAGGGTATAATATGGGAAAATATGAAGTTATCCATTTTGGCAGGAAAAATAATAAAGTATGCTATCTAAAAATTGAGAGAATGCAGAGCTCTGAGATCCAAAGGGATATGTATGTCCTATTGTAAAAGGCCAGTATATAGGTACAGTGAGTGATTAGAAAAACTAACAGAATGTTATAGTTACTGCAATGAGAATGGAATGCAAGAATCAAGACGTCACACTTCACTTACATAGAGTATGCAGTAGTAGTCTCCTTATTTAAGAACGCATGTTAATATATTGGAAGCAGCTCAGAAAGGATTTACTTGAAATCAAATATTTATCTTATGAGGAAACACAAAAGACTGCATATTCTGGAATCTGGAGTAAAAAAAACAAACTGTAGAGGACCTTAATGGGTCAGGCTGCATCTGTAGAGGGAAATGTTTCAGGTTGAGACCCTTCATCTGGACTGAAAGATAGAGGGGAGATGACCAGTATAAAGAGGTGAGAGGGAGGGATGGAGTAAGAGCTGGCAAGTGATAAGTGGATTCAGGTGAGGAGGGATGATAGGCAGAAGATGGAGAGGAGAGTAGAAATAACGATCCCCTTATAATAACCTTTCGATTTAGAGGAACGGAGTTGACGACATAATATTGCTCTGTTTCTATTGAGAAATTTTAGTCCAGTTTGTTTTTTTTTATTCTTTGAATATTTTTTTGAATTTTTTTTCTTTAGCTTAGTTTGGTTTGATATATTGTTTATAATTTTTTTATTGTTTTGGGGATTTTTTTTCTTTTATATTTTATAATAAATCTTTTTTCTTTTATATTATATTCATTCACTAACATTGTTGGATCTACAGATTTTTTTTATACTTTATTGTTCTCTATGATTATCTATGTCATGATTGTTCTCCTGATCTCTTTGTATTACATGTATAAACATTGATATATTAATCTGTATTAATTTGAAAACTAATAAAAAGATTGAAAAAGAAAAGAAATAACGACAAAGGCTGGGAGGTGATAGGTGGATGCAACAAAGAGTTCCAGACGATGGAATCTAATAGGAAAGGAAGTTAGAGCATGGAACCAAATAGAGGAAGTGGGGAGGACGGATGAGAACAGTAGGGAGATGGGACCCATTGGGGGGTGGGGGTGGGGGAGTGTGTGGGTGATGGGCAGATAGAGTGGATGGAGGAGGGTAAAGAAACTGGGTGATAGGGGGCTGGTAGGGTTGGGGTGGGTGTAGGAGGAACTGGGTAGATCAGGGGGAGACAGAAAAGGGACAGAAGGGGAGCAGCTTACCTGAAACTGGAAAATTCAGCTCCAATGCCGCCGGGTTGTAGACTACCCAGGTGGAACATGGGGTGTTGTTCCTCTATGAGGAAATGTTGGACAGGCCAGATTTGTATCACTGGAATTTAGAAGAGTGAGAGGAGACTTGATTGAAACCTATAAGGTTCCCAGAGGTCTTAGCAGGATGAACGTGGAGAGGATGTTTCCTCTTGTAGGAAAATCTAAAACTAAGGGTCACTGTTTAAAAATAAGGAATGAGGTAAAATGTTTCTCTTTGAGGGTTGTGAGTCTTTAGAACTCTCTTGCTGAAAGGACAATGAAAGTAGAATCTTTAAGGCAGAGGTGGATATATTCTTTGTAGCCAAAGTTGGGAATGTGGTGTTGAGTTTACAACAGAATAGCCAAGACATTATTAAGAGGCTGGGTGGCCTACTCCTGCTCCTAATCTGTATGTTCATATGTTCATCTGTAAGTATTTTAAACACATTGATTTGATCACTTTTCATATGAGATTCATATGAAAGCCAATCTTGCTTCAAAATTTAACCCTTTCAGCCCACTATTTTTTCAGGTAGATCTGGAACATTCATCTTCAAGACAAAATATTTATCCTGGGGTTAGATAGGCAAAACAATGAGAATGCCAGGCACATTACGACCAGCACTCTATGAGGCTTTGACATCACTTCTGTGTCATTGAGCAACAGGCCATAATTCCATGTATGAATATTTTTGAAACTGTGCAAAAGCTGTTTGTCACCTGTGCAGCTGGGATCCGAAACATGTCAGTTTATCTGCAGCCCTAGTGAAGGTATGCTTTGTTTTTCTCAGATCCAGTTTAATCATCCATTTAGATCAATAGATCTTCCCAACATTAGCTTCATATACTCACTCATTTTGCCTCTCTAACTCCCTCTGTTGTTTGCATTTGCAGCAACACAGTAGGAGGCCATTTGACATGTTCAGTCCCTGCTTGTCCTCGTTAGTCCCATTAATCCCATTCTTTTTCTCCTTATCTCCCTTACCTCTGCGATTTAATATTTCTCATTCCTTGACTTTTTTTGTTGTTACCCTATAGTAGGAGTAATTTACAGTTGGGAATTCATCTATCAGTGCATCTTTGGGAGGAAACCGGAGCACTCAGAGGAAACTCACATGGTCACAGGGAGAACGTGCAAACTCCACACAGAGGTCAGATTGAACCTGGATCCCCGGACCTGTGAGGCAGTAGCACTACCTGCTCTTTCACCCATACCTTCCTGCTCTAAACTCATGACTTGCTGCAAATTTGGTTATCCAACTGCTCCCATGGAACTTTGCTGCACAGCTATTTATTCGTTAAACATTTGTAGTAAGTCTGCACACTATGAAAAAAATTACTTAAAACCAGCAATCATTTTAATGAGACTTGCAATCTTACTGCTGTTTATTGTCTTGTTTAACTGAACATAATTTCAATTAAAAAGAAATTGAGACACCAATATGATTTTTAAGTTAATGTTTTTAATGGATGTTTTTCAAAATTAACTTACATTGCAATGTATATTACCTGAGTTCAGAGGCCCCATTAATTTCAAAGGGGAAAAACTGTTAAGAGGTGATTGTTAAGTTATCTTTTATTTGATTTAATAGTTGATTTAAGTGTAATTAATCATTTTTGTGTTCTAAACAGCAATTTTTATTTTTGGATCATTTTGGGGTTTGTTTGCATGTTAGATACTTTCACAGAAAGAGGGATGTAAGATGGTAACTCATTACTGTTGAAAGCATTCTCAGAGAGCTCTAAGCATTGTGTGGAGTTAGGACTGTAGCTGGTTGGACATTGCACATCATCTTTAGGTCAGTGTTAGTGCTTTAGTTTGAGAGACTTCCAAAGAACAAGGTGGAAGGAAAACAAAGATAAAGAACAGAATGTGAAACAGAGAAGAAAAATAGTCATAAAGCTCACTTCTGCCTGCATTCCTTCGAACAACCAATTATTTGAAAGGCCACAAACACTCTGAAGCTTGGAGATGTATAATAATAAGGAAATTGGCAACATCTCAAAGACACTGTCTGCAGTTGTACAGCACCACCCTCTCCAAACTGCCAATTACAGAAACCACAGTGTTACAACTCAGATCTGGGAACCATTTCTCAACAGTGCTTTATTAACACTGCTGAATAATTAGGGGGGGGGGGGGGGGGAGAAAAAGGACCAACACACCACAAAGTCTCAATAAGTGTCTCCAACTCTGCTTGAAGATGCAGACTATATTGCATGCCAATCTGACACCATCTACACCACTTAATAAATATTAGTATTGCCTTAAAGGCAATTTTGTCTGTTTGTAATTTTGATTGTTTTGATGTTGTAGTACATACACGTTCTTATATTATTATACAGTTGGGCTCTGGAAGTTTTAATGGCTTCTTATTAAAAATAAAAAAGGATGATTTCCTTCACTTTAAATCTGTCAGCAGTGACACCTGCCAGACTTTCTGAGACCATGTGTGCAGGAGGATAAGAAGGTATATGTTAAGGGAATGAGATTTTAGGTTCAGGTTTCATTGGAATTTCTACCTCAGCTTTCAGTGGCAACACTCCCCATTTTATCTATCCCATATCGAGTGATTAATTGGTGTTGCAATCCTTTGAAAATCCCATTGAATCCTGTAACACCACTGTGGTAACCGCAGGTACTTAGAACTTAGTGTTGTACTGATATTTTGTTTAGAATAGTACCATCTAATGTGAGGAGAGTCATTCAATAATAATAAATACAAAAAACAGTGACTCACAAAGCTCATGCATGTAGCTCTGACTCACAATGAGTTAGGACCTTGTGTTGTTGCTACATGTGTTTGGCTGAATTAAATGATGCTGTTCCACCAATCACGATGGGACAATTTGTACCACAGGAACAGATTTTACAGCAATAAGAATGAGGACAAATGGACTTGCATTTACATAGAACATTTTTCCCAAAAATATGGTTTATTCATAATATCTTTGGGACATGTCTTTCTCTACATTCATTGTATCATCAATACATTCTCTTGCACTGTGTCAATGACACTCCTGTTTCTCCTTTAACAATGCATCTGTGAAGAATTCACCAGGCCAGCCCCTCAGTGTTCAGTGGTGGTAGAACCCTACACTGTGCTCCTTTCTACTGAGGCTGCACCAAGCTTTAACATTTATATAGTACATTTAAGATCTTTAGGTTGCATTAGCACCAGAACCCAACACAAGAGCAGAAGAACACAAGAAAATAGGAGCAGAGGTAGGCCATCTTCCCCACCATTTAACATGATCATGGCTGATCCATGGCAGCCTCAACTCCTCCTCTGTGCCAGTTCCCCATAACCCTCTGCTCCTCAATCTAGCAAATATCTATCCACCTCCATTTTAAATACTTCTGATGATCCAGCTTCCACCACCCAGCGGGCAGAGAATTCCAGAGATTCACCACTCTCCATGAGAAGAAATTTCTATGTACCTCAGTTTTAAAGGACCAGCCCCTTACCTTGGAGTTATGGCCCTTAAAGTGTCCATTAAAGTTCTTCACAATCTATTACATACTTCTAATCTTTTCTGATATATGCAGTTTACACACAGTAATATCATAATGAACAGATGATTTATCTTTTACTCATGTTAGTTGAGGGATAAATATTTGCCAAGGCGTTCCATGTAAGATTTTCTGCTCTTTCTCAAAACGCAACAGAGCCATTGGCATTCTCTTGGGAGAGTAGACACGTCCTTGGTTTAATCTCTATCCTGAAGTCAAAGCTCCAATAGTGAGGCTACCCTTTGTACCCTTCTGAGGCACAAGCTGTATAATTTACTGAAGATGTCGTACAATGCAGAGTTGAAAGCACTGCTCATCAAGCTATGGCTGTGATTACGTTGCTTTTTGTGGCCATGTCATGAGGTTGAGATGCTAAGCATGAAATAGAGCTGACAAACAAGTCGATCTTTCTCTCTCTTATACTGTCCTGTTGGCAAATGCCCAGGATAATATTACATTTGTGACTGGCAATAAGTACATGGCATAAGATCCCCTCCTCCAGAAACAAGAGCTGATGAACATACTTTTAGAACAGCTATTAGTCATAGAATAGTGTTGTACAGCACAGAAATAGGCCCTTCAGCCCATCGTGTCTATGCCAACCATAACACCTATCTATACTAATCCCAATTGCCTGCATTAACTCCATATCCCTCTATGCCCTGCTCATTCAAGTACCTATTCCAGATGCCTCTTAAATGTCACGTGCACAAGTACAGTGAGCTATGGATACAATGAAAAAATTACTTGCAGCAGTATCACAGGCACATAGACTCAGACAACACACAGAGCATAAGTTATACATAATTGTACATAATTTATGCAAGACAGTGAAAAAAAAGACTGTTCAAAACAAGACATTACTGCAGAAAACACAGCTGGAAACAAGTCCATGGTAGTGCAAGAAATGGTCTTGGTGTTCCATTGTTGAGGTAGGTTTAGTGTTGTGCAGGCTGGTTCAAGAACTTGATGGCTGTAGGAAAGTTGCAGTTCCTGAACCTGGTGGTGTGGGACTTCAGGCTTCTGTACCTCCTGCACCAAGAAGAGGGCATGGCCTGGATGGTGGTGATCCTTGATGATAGATGCCACCTTCTTGAAGCTGCTTTTGATGGTGGGGAGGGCTGTACCCATGATGGACCGTGCTGTGTCCACTACTCTGAAGCCCCTTGCATTCCTGTGTGTTGGAATTTCTGTAGCAGGCCATAATGCAACCAGTCAGGATGCTTTCATTAGTGCCTCTGTGGAAGTTTGAGTATTTGGTGACATGCCAAATCTCCTTTAGCTTCTAAGAAAATAAAGATGCTGGCACGCCTTCTTCATGATTGCATCTATGTGCCGGGCCCAAGACAGGTCATTCAAGATGTTAACGCCCAGCAATTAGAAGCTTCTAACTCTCCCCACCACCTCTTTAAACCTCCTTCCTCTCACCTTAAACCTATACCCTCTAGTTTTTGATACCCCTACCATGGAAAACTGCCACTAGCTGTCTACCCTATCAAAGCCTCTCTTAATTTTATGTACCTCTATCATGTCACATCTCAGCCTCCTTCATTCCAGGGAAAACTGATATAGCCCATCCAATTTCTCCTGGTAACTCAAACCTTCCAATCCAGGCAACATGTGTGTGAATCTCTTCTGCACCCTCACTATCTTAACCATGTCTTTCCTATAGTGTGCTTACACTTAATGCTTTAGCCTGTTGTTTCTTTACCTTGTCTTTCTTCCTTCCGGCTTGCTTTCCATCTGGTTGATATACCTGCCGTCTCACAGAACCACACACAGAGACAGATGACATTTTCTCTCACTCTGCTGTTGACATCATGTCTGGCAAAATAAAGCTGCACATATAAGCACATACCTTCTCAATGAGCCAGTCAGCATTATGTGCCAGCCTCTCTGCTGATGTACATTCAGTCTGTGGGTACAAACATGGTGACTTTTCTCAGAGATATTTTTCAGCAAGAGATACAAACAAAATGTGAAAGAAGGAAATCTGTTTATACATTCCCCAGAAGATCATCTTTCATCCCCACCATCCCAGAACAACTTTCTGGATCATCTTTCTCAAGAAATACTTCAAATTGCTGCTTTGATCAATTTGGTTTTGGGCTCCTCTGATAACAAGTTAAAAATCTCCCATTCCCCTCTATGTAAAATAGCTCACTATGAATTGCTTAACTTCTGCATTTTAAATCATCTTCCTGTAAATTTTCAAGCATTTACCTGCACAAAAAGACAATTAGTTTGTACAGTTCTTCACGATTCCTCTACCTGAATTTCTAAGAATATTAATCACAGTCAATAGCCTTCCTCAGATTACTTGTTGTACAACAGGATTCATAGCTCTCATGCTATTGATCATAACCCACTCATACATAAGCCTGACTGAAACCTTGGGTAAGGAATACTCTGACTGAGAAAGAGGACTTTAGAGGATAATGATGAATATTAAATGCTGGACCCCAATTACCTGGAACAGTCCTTCTTTCACTCCTACCCAATCCTCCATGTGTATTTCCAGTGAGTGGGTGATTAGATTGGTGCTGCTTCCTGCCCTCATATAGGACTCAAAAGCTTTATAACTCATGGCCACTAATTTTCACCATGTTCTCATTTTCCCAAGTCCATCTCTGTCTTTTCCCTTCTCTTTCTGGACATCCCTACGTCCACCTCAGTGGAAAGCTTTGCATCCAATATTCAGAATGAGACTGCAGACTCCCACTTCTATCTTGATTTCATCTCCTCCCTCCCTGTTTCATGCGAAGACTCCAGTTCATTCATTTACTTTTCTGATCCTGTATGACACCTTTGTACTTCTGAGAGATCTTCCTTTTTCCATAACTGTGGCTTCACCGCCATCATAGTTGAGAGAGCTTCCAATTCCATCTTCCACAGTTCTTCTCTCATCCTTCTCTTCCCACCCAGAACAAAGATAGGAAGATCTCTTGTCCTCACCTTCTACATTCAACAGTTCATAATTTCCACCACTGTCAAGGATCCCCACCATCCAGGTCATGCCCTCTTCTCACTGCTACCAGGAGGTACAGATGCCTAAAATCTCACAATGGTGACACCTCCAGGCTGCCCCCAGAACACTCTTTGCAAAAGATGTGTTTCGATGTGATTACTGTGTGTTTCGATGTACATGTGACTAATATATCTTAATCTTCAATACCTCTTGCACTACTATGGACTTGTTTCCAATTTTTTTTGCACTAACGTCTTGTTTTGCTCAGTCTTTTTCCCCCTCCCACTCTCTGGTATAATTTATGTACAATGTATGTATTATTTATGTTCTGTGTGTTGTCTGAACCTACATGCCTGTGGTGCTGCTGCAAGCAAGTTTTTCATTGTATCTGGACCTCACTGTACTTGAGCACATGACAATAAACTCAACTTGGCCCTTCTCTTTTCTCATTATCTATCTATTTACACCTCCTCTCGAAAATCAGCAGCTATTACAAAGCATTCTCACACACATACCTTTTGTCTTTTTGATCACCTCCCTATCACAGACAGTCCCCTGGTTCACTCCACCCCTTCCCTTTCTCTGCAACATAAAGCAAGTTGGAAATTTAGCTTTTCGTAATTCTGAGGACACATTAACTGATTCTCTCCAAACCAATGCTACCTGACCTGCTGAATATTTCCAACATTTTTGGATTTTATTTCAAATTTCCAGCTACCTCAGTTTTTGTTCACTTTTTGATAAGTAACCTGGGCTCATTTAACAGTCAAAATGCTGACTTCACTGCTATACCATTATGCAACTTTATTTCCAACATGTTTTAAAAGGCCACCTTCAAACTAAAGTTGGGTGTTCCCAATCTGGTCAATTAATAAGAGCCCTACGTGGTAATAATTGCTTAAACTGGAGTTAGTCATTTAATTGATACCCTCAAAAGTATGATTAATAGCTTGTAAATAATGCTGGGTACATGACATTAATGCAGGTTTTACATTATTGCAAGTGTGAAGATAACTATATTGGCCCACAAGCTAGGGAACTATTATTTCCAGCAGCAGATAAAATAGACTGCTTGCAAGAGAGGTAAATGCCGAATTGTGCATACTTTAGTGAATAACAATGCTGATGAAGCTTAAGCCCTGCCTCTCTGTAGCAACTGTCTTGCCTTTGCAACAGAAGGTTCAAA
The DNA here is from genome assembly GCF_009764475.1 of Pristis pectinata. Classification (NCBI taxonomy): domain Eukaryota; kingdom Metazoa; phylum Chordata; class Chondrichthyes; order Rhinopristiformes; family Pristidae; genus Pristis; species Pristis pectinata. Next base: position 60,199,440 of record NC_067410.1, read on the forward strand.
TGTCTACCCCAAGACTTGAGGACATAATCCAGGTCAAAACTACAGTGTAATTTTAAGATGAATTCTGCACTGTTGGAGGTGAATGACATTTTAAACCAAAGCCCCACCCCACCTCCTTGGGTGGGCATGGAGTATCTTTGCAGAAGAACATGGGTGTTCTTTTATTGTCTCGCCCAACCGACAAATGATTTGGTAATCCAGCTCATTACTGTTTTTGTGATATTAATTGACTGCTGTTCTCACACTATGGTGGGAACTGTTCTTCAATATTATTTTATTGATTGTAAGATACTTTGTCATACATTGAGATCACAAACAATGTTGGAGAAATCCATTGAAAGTAAACAAGGCAGTAATAGAAGGTAAAAAATAAATATTTCAGCCAATCTCATCAATGCAACAGACAACCTGCTGGAAGAACTCAAGAGGGGCAAGCAGCATCTGTGGGAGGAAAGGAATTGTCGACATTTCGGGTTGAAACCCTGCATCAGGACCTTTCCTCCCACATATGCTGCTTGACGCACTAAGTTCTTCCAGCAGATTGTTTGTTGCTCCAGATTCCAGCATCTGCAGTCTCTTGCGTCCTCATCAATGCAATTGCTTCACTGGCACCAAGTAGAAATGTTAAAATATGTCATAGAATCACACAGCATGGAAACAGAACCTTCATCCCAACCAAAGTCAAAGCCAAAGTCAGAGTCATGTTTATTGTCATGCACAATTACATGTATACAGTTGCAATGAAAAACTTACTTGCAGCAGCATCACAGGCACATAGCATTAGAGACTTAGCAACAGAGGATGCTGGAAATACTCAGCGTGTCGTAATACTCACCATCTTTTTCCTGGGTAAGGGAGTCTAAAACCAGAAGGCATGGGTTTAAGGTGAGAGGGGAGAGATTTAAAGGGGACCTGAGGGGCAACTTTTCACACAGAGGGTGGTGGGTGTGTGGAACAAGCTGCCAGAGGAAGTGGTAGAGGTGGGTACAATTACAATGTTGGAAAGACATACAGATAGGTCCATGGATTGGAATGGTTTAGAAGGATATGGGCCAAATGCAGGCAAATGGGACTAGCTCAGGTAGGTAACTTGGTCAGCATGGACAAGTTGGGCTGAAGGGTCTGTTTTACCTATAGTAAGACCTGTGCGTCTTCAGTCCTTCCTCTGTTGTGATGGGCATTTCCACTTTCAGGCTAATAATAATCAATAGATCAGTCACTTTAAAGGCACAGCCCTCCATTACACTGCATAACATTTCAAACAACTGCAATCACTTCCTGCTTCCATTCTTATCTCACCAATCTGAACTAGAGAACAACCTACAACGGATTCAATCCCTGCTCACACACTGTTCCCTCTGGATCTACCCTTGGCCCTTGCCAAAGTTTCATCCATAATCCTAAATATTGGAAAGATTGAAGCATTTGATGCTGGTCTATCAGAATGTAATCTGCTGCTCACTCCAAGGAAGCACCTACTTTACATATAAATCACCTAAACCCCTTGATTAGACTGCATCAAGTTGATTCCACTCTCATCAAGTCCATTCCACTCTGAGGCAATATTTCCACTGTATGATAGGCAGAGGGAAATGTATAGAATGCAGGGAAAAATACTCCCCTCATCTCGATCCACTGTTAATGAAGATGCATGGATCTCAATCACATACATGATGCAATCCCCCCTCATGTTGCACAGTGGATTCTGCATGAGGAGGAAAACATTCTTGAAAGTGCTGAATCATTGATGCTTGAGTGCAGTGCCTAGAATCATTCTCAGCTGCAGTAACATGTTAAAAAGTGGGTGTGGTGAGTTTGCTTACCTGCCTGGCTTCTGGTGACTGCATTCCTGAGGCTGCCTTGATTGACAGGTGGTGGTGACAGCCTGTCTGTCCATTCTCTGTCTGTCACAGAGGATTTGATTGTCCTTTGATGCTTTTGTGGTATAATCTTCCCCCTGTCACATCTTTCCTTTGTAGTTACTTCATTTTGTGGTGGGGAGACTTTGATCAGCATTCTTTTCTGTAAAGACTCCCATTCCTTTGTTTTGCTAATCCATCTTGCTGTGCATATTCACTCGATTAACATGATATTACATGTTCTATGTCTAAATAAATACTGCACATTTAGATTACAGTTAGGCAAATGAGCCAAGGTCTTAGAATACCTGGGGCCAGGGGTGGAATGAATCTTTTTGACACATTTAAACAAAGGCTGAACAAGGACCACAGGTAATAAAGAGATCCTGTGCTCCCAGTAAACACACGAGAGACCGCAGACGCTGGAAATCTGGAGCAACACACACACACACACACACACACACACACACACACACACACACACACACACACACACACACACAAAGCTGGAGGAACTCAGCAGGTCGGGCAGCATCTATGGAGGGAAATGAACAGTCGACGTTTTGGGACAAGACCCTTCATCAGGACTGCAAAGAAAGAGGGTAGAAGCCAGAATAAAAGGGTGCGGGAAGCAGAAGGAGCACGAGCTGGTGGGTGATAGGTGAATCCAGCAGAAGAAGCGGAGGGAGAAGCAGTCAATGGAATTCAGATAAATGTCCAGTGGGAGAAGCGGAGCTTCGGAGAGCATCTTCACTCTGTCCGCTGGAACAGCCAGGATCTCCTGGTGGCCAGCCATTTTAATTCAGCTTCCCATTCCCACACTGACATGTCTGTCCACGGCCTCCTCTACTGCCAGGTTGAGGCTAAGTGCAGATCAGAGCAACAACACCTTTTATTCCATCCTGGTAATCTTCAACTTGATGGCATCAACATCGATTTCTCTAATTCTTGGTAACCACTCCCCCTGCTCCCCTCTTTGTTTTCCCTCAACTCTCTGGCCCCTTTACCCCTTCTCTTTCTCCTACCCTCCCCTCACGTCCTGCCCACCACACATTCCTCCCCCTGGTTCCCCACCCCCTTCCCTTTATTCCATGGTCTACAATTCTCTCCAATTAGATACCATCTTGTTCAGCACTTTGCCTCTTCCGCCTATCACCTCCCAGCTTCTCACATCATTCCCACATCCTCTCCTCCCCCACCTACCTACCTACCCACCACCACCACCACCACACCCCTCCTCACCTGGATTCACCTACACCCACCAGCTCATGCTCCTTCCACTTCCCCCACCCTTTTATTCTGGCCTCTGCCCTCTTCCCTTCCAGTCCTGATGAAGGATCTCAGCCTGAAACATCGACTGTCCATTTCCCTCCATAGATGCTGCCTGACCTGCTGGGTTCCTCCAGCGTTCTGTGTGCGTTGCTCCCAGTAAAAAGCCTCACGCAGTGGAATTGCAGATGTTATCAGGACCAAATGGTTGCACCTTGATCACTTGCAAACTTACCTAGCAGAGAGGATCCAGATGAAGGGTCTCGACCCAAAATGTCAACTGTCCACTTCCCTCCACAGATGCTGCCTGACCCACTGAGCTCCTCCACCATCTTATTTGTTGCTTCAGCTTCCAGCACCTGCAGTCTCTTGTGTCTCCTAGCAAAGAGCATGCTCGGAGTACAGCCCCCTTTTTCCAGGGGAAGGAAATACATGGTGATTACATCAGTGAGCTGTTCTTTCAGCCCAACCAATGCTTATTCTTCAAAAGAGCAAACAGCCCTTATCATGATTATCCAATCAGTTCAGTATTCCTTTAATGGGATTCCTTCATTACCCTATCCTAACCACTTTCCAGGTGGAAATGATTTCTGTCAATGGCCTGGGAGTGAATGTCACAGCCTCGCAAGTCTGCATGAACCAAATTCTTGGAGATATAAGAAGTTGCAGATGTTGCAATCTGGGAGCAAAATACAAACTGTTGGAGGAACTGATGAAGGGTCTCGACCTGAAATGTCAATGGTCCATCTCCCTCCACAGATGTTGCCTGACCTGTTGAGTTCCTCCAGCAGTTTGTTTTTTGAACCAATTTTCGGTCCAATTCTCCGTCCAGGCTATACAACCAATATTTGTCCAAATTTCGGAGAACAGAAGAGACTGTTTCAATTCCTCTATAATCATTTAGTGCAGATCAGGTTTATGACAAAGAAAAAAATGAGTTTATTTAAAGTAAAATAAGATATCAACACTCGACAACAGGCATGACCAGATTTCTTTGTTTACTACCTCACAGGGGAACACCCAAGAATTCACTGGAACAGTGTTTACATATGGGTTACTGCCCTTCATTAGCCAGGGCATAGAATATAAGACTATGGAGGTTACAGCTTTGGTTAGGCCACACCTTGAATGTTGTATGCAGTTCTGGTCGGCACACTATAGGAAGTTCATAAGTGTACAGGAGAGAGTGCAGAGAGATTTACCAAAATGTTGCTGGGGATTATTATTGTACCAAGATACAGTGGAAAGTTGTTTGCATGCCATTCAGACAGATCATGCCATACTTAATTACACTGAGAAAGTAAAAAGAAAAACAGAATGTAAAATAGAGTGTTACAGTAACAGAGAATGAGCAGTGAAGGTAGACAAATAAAGTGCTAGGGCCATGATGAGGTAGGCTGTGAGATCAAGAGTTCAAGAGTTCATCTTTTAGCTTATGAGAGATCCTTCAATAGTCTGATAACAGTGGGATAGAAACTGTCCTTGAGCCTGGTAGTTTGTGCTCTCAGGCTTTGTACCTTCTGCCCGATGGAGAAGGGAGAAGAGAGAATGACTGGGGTGGGAGGGGTCCTTGATTATGTTAACTGCTTTCCCTGAGGCAGTGCGAAGTACAGACGGAGTCAATGGGAGGAGAGGCTGGTTTGCTTGACAGACTGGGCTGCATTCACAACTCTTCATAATTTCTTGCAGGGCAGAGCAGTTGCCATACCAAGCTGTGATGCATCTAGATAGCAAAACACAAAACTTCAAAATAATAAATCTGATTCTGATTCTGAAAATGGTGGAGGAACTCAGCAGGTCAGGCAGCACCTACGGAGGGAAATGAACAGTCGATGTTTTGGGCTGAGACCCTTCATCAGGACTGGAAAGAAAGAGGGCAGAAGCCAGAATAAAAGGGGAGGAGCCTGAGCTGAGGGTGGTAGGTGAATCCAGCGGGAGAGGGGGAAGGTAGGTAGGTAGATGGGGGAGGGGGGGAGTGGGAATGATGTGAGAAGCTGGGAGGTGATAGGTGGAAGAGGCAAAGGGCTGAACAAGATGGAATCTGATAGGAGAGGACAGTAGACCATGGAATAAATAGAAGGAGGTGGGGAACCAGAGGAGGAAGGTGTGGGTGATGGGCAGGTCATGAGGTTGGGGGAGAGGAAACAGAAGGGGTAAAGGAGCCAGAGGGATAAGGGAAAACAAAGTGGGGGGGGGGCAGAGGGCAGTGGTTACTGGAAGTTAAAGAAATCGATGTTGATGCCGTCAGGTTGGAGACTACCAAAACAGAATATGAGGTATTATTCCTCTAATCTGCATCTAGCTTCAATTTAGCAGTAGAGGAGGCTGGGGACAGACACGTCAGTGTGGGAATGGAAAGTGGAATTAAAATGACTGGCCACTGGGAGATTCTGGCTGGTATGGCAGACGGAGCAAAGGTGCTCGAGAATCATCCAGATAGGATGCTTTCTATGGTGCATAAGAAGTGGTAGAGGTAGTAAGTCTCTCAATATTTATCTGGATGAGCATTTGAATCACCAAGGCATCAGAAGCTGTGGAACTAGCGCTGATAAAAGGGATTCATAACAATGGGCACCTAGTTGTCAGCATGAACAAGGTGGGCTGAAGGGCCTGTTTCCGTGCTGTGTGTCTCCATGACTGTATGACTGTAACATAAGTTCCAAATGTGATCAAATGACCTTGCTTTCAACCACCTCTGCATTTACAAAGTGATATCATCATCATTCTCCTCTTATAAAACATTTCACTGCTTAACCAACAATGCTTCCATATTGCCTTATGAAATAGAAAGAGGACATTGGCCCATCGAGTCTATGCCAGCTTACAGAGCAATCACACTCACCACTAATATTCTCTATAGCCTACCTGTTCCCTTATTCCCATCATCTCCCTGCAGATTCTATCCCTCACCTACACACTAAGGGCAATTCACAGAGCACAATTGCTTTACCAACCAACATGTCTTTGGAACATTAGAGGAAACCAGAGCACCCGGAGGAAACCCATGCAATCACAGGGAGAACATGGCCACACATACTGCACCGGAGGTCAGGATCAAACCAGGATCACTGGAGTTGTGAGGAAGCAGCTCAACAAGCTGTGCCAGTGAAGCACATAGTCCTTCTGTCTCCCTGTCAGCAGACACTGCCATTCAGGTCCATGATCGCCAACTGCTGTGCAGCTCCTGAGATTGGCAGCTGTTGTTTTAGTTATTGTATCCTGCTTTGGAGGATCAAGACAGTTCAGAGAACCATTGGGGACCCTACACTTTAGAACGGAACTCAAGCTCAGGTGGTTCTTTCATCTCAACATAAAACAACTGAAGCAATTTCTTCAGCATAAAACAAACTGCTGGAAGAGCTCAGCAGAGACGCTAGAGACAGCAGATGCTGGAATCTGGAGCAATATGTGTGTGTGTATATATATATATATATATATATGAATGAAGTGTATTTTTGGCTAAAAAAGATCAGATCAGAGCTCTGCAGTCATGCACACCTCATCATGAATGATGGCAGATAATTAAGCAGCCAACAGTAAATTTTTTAAATTTTTTAATTTTATTTACAGCGTGGTAACAGGCCCTTCCAGCCCAACGAGTCCGTGCCGCCCATTTTAAACCCAAATTAACCTACCTGTACGTCTTTGCAATGTGGGAGGAAACCGGAGTGCCCGGAGGAAACCCACGCAGACACGGGAGGAATGTACAAACTCCTTACAGACAGTGACGGGAATCGAACCCCGATCGCTGGCGCTGTAATAGTGTCGCGCTACCGCTGCACTACCATTGCCCCAAGAACATTCCTATCCCCAGTGACGGCTGGACTGAGAATTTGCGTGCAAAAAGTACAACAGAACAATTCACAACCATGTCAACCAGATATGCGGAGTGAATATCTATCTCAGCTCCCTCCAGAGATCCTCACCATAACAGAAACCTGTCTTCGGCCATTTCAGTTTATTTCATGTACACAGGACAGTACAGCACAGGAATAAGCCATTCAGTCTGTGCCAACCATGATGCGAAGTTAAACTAATCCCATCTGAGAGCTCATGATCCACATCTCTCCATTCCCTGCCTGGTCATGTGCCTACTTAAAGGCCTCTTAAATGCCACTATTGTATCTGCTTCCACCACCACCCCTGGCAGCTCATTCCAGGCACCCACCACTCTCTGTGTAAAAAGACTTATTCTGTACCTCTCTCTGAAACTTTCCCCCCTCTCAACTTAAAGTTATGCTCTCTAGTATTTGACATTTCTACCCTGGGAAAAGGACTCTGACTATTTACTCTATTTATGCCTCTCATAATTTTATACACTTCTATCAGGTCTCCCCTCAGTCTCAATGCTCCAGAGAAAACAATCCGAGTTTGTCCAACCTCTCCAATCCAAGCAGCATCCTGGTGAACCTCTTCTGCGCCTGCTCCAAAGCCTCCACATCCCTCCTGTTATGGGGCGACCAGATCTGCACACAATACTCCATATGTGTCCTAACTAAAGTTTTATACAGCTGCAATATGACTTCCTGACTCCTATGCTCAATGGCCCAACCGATGAAGGCAAGCCTGCCATATGCCTTCTTTACTACCCTATCTACTTGTGCTGCCACTTTAAAGGAGCTATGGATTTGGACCCCAAGATCCCTCTGTACAGTAATGGTCTTAAGGATGCTGCCATTTTCTGTATACTTTCCCCTTGCATTTGACCTCCCAATGTACAACACTTCACACTTGCTCGGATTATACTCCACCTGCCATTTCTCTGCCCCTACCTACAAGTGATGGGTATCCTGCTGTATCCTTTGACAACATCCTTCACTATTCACAACTTTGCCAATTTTTGTGTTGTCTTGAATTCCTCTCAGAGAGAAGGGAAGAAATTCTTCAAGCTGGACATTCCTGAAAAAGGCAGTGAAGTAAACAGTGAATGAAAAGTGACATCATTACATGGACTAATAGCTGAATCCCAAATGTGAGGTGAGACGTGACTGCCCTTGAAAGCAAGGCAGCATTATATCTAGTGTACTATTACGGTGCCCGGTAAAACTGGTCAATGGGCATCACAGGTAAAACATTCAAATGGTTTGAGTCATATCCCACACACAAAGGAAGATGGTTGTGGTTGCTGGAGATCAGTTATCCCAGACCCAAGACATCACCGTAGGAGTTCCTCAGGGCGGTGTTTCCAAGCCCAACCATTTTCAGCTGCTTCATCAATGATCTTTCTCTCATTGTAAAGTCAGAAAAAAATAGAGGTGTTGCTGATGGCTGCACAATGTTCAATTCCATTCACAGTTCCTCACTGAAAACAGCCCATTCTTGTACGCAACAGCAAGACCTGGACAACATTCCGGCATGGGGCTGTTAAGTGGCGGTTAACATTTATGTCTCAAAAAGCACCAGGAAATGTCCACCTCCAAAAATGGAGGGTCTAATCACCTACCCTTGACATTCAATCCATCACTAGACCCCTCATCATCAGCAACCTAATGATCAGCATTGACCAGATGCCAGGCATATAAATACCATGCCTATTAGAGTAGGTTCTGCGGAGAGTGATTTTCCTCCTGAAGTCTTTCCACCATCTACAAGCCGTGAGATAGGAGTGGGATGAAGTCCTCTCTGAGAACAACTCCAGCAACTCTCAAGAAGCTTAATGCCATGCAGGACAAAACAGCCAACTTGACTGGTATACCACCCACCATTCCAAGCAGTTACTGCCTCCACCACTGGTGTACTGTGGCTGAAGTGCACTCCTTCTACAAAATACTCTGCAGTAACATGGAGACAACTCTCTCTTGCCTGAACAATAACTCACAGATGCTTCTCAGCTTGATTAATCGGAGACGAGTGAACAACTTGTTCCCAACAAGTTTCTCCAACTGGAAATGTTTTACAGTAATCAACGTGATCCATCTCATGTATAAAATGAAGGCATTAAGCTCTGGTAGGTGTGGTCTACTCAATGTATCTGCCATTGCCAGTTATCTTTATCATAACTCCTTTTAATAATTTGTTCATAATCTCAGCAGAATTCTTTGAAGTTTCCCAATTGCACAATTTAGTGGTTTGAGGACAATTGTTTACTATTGATAATAATTTGTCATAGAAATCATAGTCATAGAGACGTAGGGCATGGATACAGGCACTTCGGCTCACCGAGTCCACACTGACCATCAACCACCCATTTACACTAATCCCACATTAACCCTATTTTTATTCTTCCCACACTCTCATTAACCCCACCTCCAGATTCAACCTTCACCATGTCTGTTTCATCCATAGAAAGAGCGTTCAAACTTGTCACATTCACTAGAGACTCCACCTTGTTTTATCATGTCTCTGCCTCTGTTAATGCCTTTGAGGGACTGGCAATTGGGTATTCCACTCTGCATCAAGGTTATTCCAAATTCAAAGAGAGAAGTTTCACATTGTAAAGTTACATCTTCCTTAAGACTGGAATATCTAAGGCTACTAGTTTTTGCGGTGTCATATTTGGAATTCATTGAAGAACCACTCTTTATCTTTCCACATTAAGTCCGATGGAAATCCGAGGGAAATAATTAATCAGACTCTGATCATGCCAGCAATTGCTGGATCCTTGCCATATCTGTCAATGTTGGTATCTCTGAACCTGCTTTAATTTTGGATGGATCTGCACAAAACCCTCAGCCTATAGCCATATATCCAATAAAAGCAACTCCTTGCCTTCGAGGATTCACTTTATTCACCACTATGCCATGGTCTCTGTGCCATTAAAGAAATGATTCCAGCTGTTTTTCATGGTCACGGGTTGTTTCCAGAATTTATCCAAAGCCAACAACAACAAAAGGCACAGAATTAATTCCAAGTGACATACACTTCCTGCAGTACTGCCCAAACTGTGTGAGGAAGTTAGTCTGACAATTATTCATCTAACTCTTGTGCCAAAACCAAACTGAGAATGTGAAATTGCGAAATCCTTGGTTCTGTGGAGGTGTGCAGACACATCTTCTGCCATTGACAGTGGATAATGCCTTCTTTTTATAGATTTATTCAAGAGATTATGAATGACAATGTATCTTATTGCTACAGTGATTGACTGTCTCTATCGCAGAATTGATCCAAGCAGTCAGTTGATCTTGAGTGAACAGACTATGCAGCTTTCAACATACCTCTTAAAGACACCTGCACCTGATAGGGGATAAATTGGACCACTCTTTCCTCAACCCTGATTCAGTGCTCTCCTCTCCATTATCAATTCTGTCACTAAACCCTTCTACATTAAACACTCCTTGGTTACTGGCTTGGTGTCACTTTAAGTATCTATCAAGACTCCTGGGGATGCTGTTTCATTGATTTCATTAGCACCAACATGTTTGCTAATTCCTGTGCTTACACATTCCTCTCTCTCCAGCTGAGGTCATCTCGAAATGCTCTCTGCAAGCTTACAGTCCAATTTACAACATTCCTACCCAACAGAAAGACGTGCTTCATACTTAGGTGCAATTGCAAAGTTAAATGGCTCCATCTTTGCAGATTTATAAGTTCTGTTTGCTTTCATGTATAAGTGGATCTGAAATACATTATACTGGGCTCCTGTGTCTATTTAGAATCTCAGCGTGTGGCCTGACTCCTCATCATAGAGTTCATAGAGTTATAGAGTTACACAGCATGGGAACAGGCCCTTTAGCCCAACTGGTCCATACTGACCAAGATGCCCCATCCAAGCTAGTCCCATTTGCCAATGTTTGGACCATAACCCGCTAAACCTTTCCAATCCATGTACCTGTCCAAGTGTCTTTTAAAAGTTGTTATTGTCCCTGCCTCAACCACTTCCTCTGGCAGCTCATTCCACATACACACCACCCTTTATGTAAAAAGTTGCCTCTCAAGTTCCTCTTAAACATTTCCACTCTCTCCTTAAACCTATGCCCTCTAGTTCTTGATTCCCCAACACTCGGAAAATGACTGAATGCATTCACCCTTTCTATGCCCCTCATGATTTCATACACCTCAAAAAGATCATCTCTCGGTCTCCTGCGCTCAAAGGAATAAAGTCCTAGTCTGTCCAACCTCTCCCTATTGCTCAGTCCCTCAAGTTCTGGCAACATCCTTGTAAATCTTTTCTGCATTCTTTCCAGTTTAATAACATCTTTCCTGTAGTAGCGCAATCAAAACTGAAGAAAATACTCCAAGTGCAGCTTCACCAGCGTCCTGTACAAGCACACCATGACCTCTCAACTTTTATACTCAGTGCCCTGACCAATGAAGGCCAGTGGGCCAAAAGCCTTCTTCATCACTCTGTCTACCTGTGACTCCACTTTTCAGGGAACAAAGTACTCCAAGGTCCCTCTGATCTGTAACACTCCCCAGAACAGTGGGACCCTAGAGTACAAGTACATGGCTCTGGCATCATCCAGACCAAATGTGACAACAAAAGATGTTCTTTATTTGTTTCTCAGCAATTGTTACATTTATCTGCAGGTGATTCTGTCCTACAGGACTTCTTTGCTCAATAATTACTCTTTTCCTACTGGTTTCATAGTTTAACATAAGCAGGGTTTACATTGACTTCAGGAAATGGAGTGGTGCACACAGTCTGTTTACATCAAAGGTTCCGAGGTCGAGATGGTTGAGAGCTTCAAGTTCCTCAGAGTAAACATCACCAATAGCCTGTGCTGGTCCAATCACATCGACACCATGGTCAAGAAAGTGCACCAGCGCCTCTACTTCCTCAGGAGGCTAAAGAAATTTGGCATGTCCCCGATGACCCTCATCAATTTTTGTAGATGCTGTCACGAACCAGCAACAAGAGAAACACATAATTCAGTGTTAAAAACTATTTTATTAATCACTACTTATGATAATACGTAAAATAAAAGTAAAAATGTTAGTATGTTAGAATTCAAAAATGTTAAACCTTGAACGTTAACCCCAAAACTAAACTCGTCGTGTGTGTGTGTGACAAAGTCCAAAACTCCCAGTTCCGGAATGGTTCTTAAAGTTCAGTTCCGCAAGCCATAAGGTGAAACATGAGCAAGGGCTTCTTCAACAACCACCGTTGTCTGAAGATAAGATGTAGATGTAGAAAAACATAGAGAGAGTACATACGAAATCCAAATGTTCCACGATGGAACCCAAACGACACTTCAGTGTTTACTCGGTAGTGACTTCCTCACCCCGAAATGCATCCGAATCGTGGTCGTCCACACACAAATACCTGTTTCCTTCTACAGGTCAGCAACAAAGTGAACTCCACCGGATTACTTCCAACTTCCATACATGGGTTTCAGTGGCAAACACAGTTATTTTTTCTCATCCATCGATAGAGAAAACTAGCAGGCTGGTGTCTCTCTCCCTTCTCTCTCTCTCTCCTTCGTCTTCTTCTTCTGCTGACTTCTACAACGTCATTACATCCTTTATCTTCTATTGACGTAAGCACGCCCCACACACACATACACACACACTCTCTACTTTAAAGGGACTTTCACTGAGTCCGTAACAATGCATCACAGAAAGCATCCTCTCCGGATGCATCATGGCTTGGCATGGCAACTGCTTTGCCCGGGACCACAAGAAAATGCAGAGAGTTGTGGACACAGCTCAACACATCAAGAAAACCAGCCTCCCCTCCATGGACTCTGTCTACACTTCTTGCTGCCTCGGCAAAGCAGCCAACATAATCAAAGACCCCCCCCCCCCCCACCCCAGACATTCTCTCCTCTCCCCCCTCGCATCGGACAGAAGATACAAAAGCCTGAAAGCATGTACCATCAGGCTTAAGGACAGATTGTATCCCACTGTTATAAGACTGCTGAACGATGTGCTTACCCTAGTATGGTAAGATGGACTCTTGACCTCAGAATCTACCTCATTATGGCCTTGCACCTTATTGTCTGCCTGCACTGCACTTTCTCTGTAACTGTAACATTTTGTTCTGCATTCTGCTTTGCTTTTCACTTGTACTACCTCAATGTACTGATGTGATGAAATGATCCATATGGATGGCATGCAAAACAAAGTTTTTCACTCTACCTCAGTACATATGATAATAATAAACCAATTTACCAGTTTAATTTCCTTTTATAGAAATTATGGTCCCTCCCAAAGTTCCAAGGCTCTTGAGTCCTTAACGTTAGCTTGAAGTTTTGCTCGTGCTCCTCCCCCTCCCCACACCCTTTTATTCTGACTTCTGCCCTCTTTCTTTCCAGTCCTGATGGAGGGCCTCAGCCCGAAACGTCGACTGTTCATTTCCCTCCATAGTTGCTGCCTGACCTGCTGAGTTCCTCCAGCATTCTATGTGTGTTGTTGTCAGTACAAAGCCAAAGTGGAAGCTTTTCTCTGTCACTCCTGAAGATTTCCTTAGATTTGCATGCTGCACTCAAATTCTGTCCTGTTAACTCGCTGATGACAACAAGTTGAACCTGCATGCTCAAACGACAAAGCTCATCTGTTTTTTCGAAATTCAATTCAGTTCCTCAAAACGAATTCATACGCTTCAGTCAGCAGCTTCAAGAAGAAGAATATCTCTGGTAGAATTACATGAAACACATCATAACAAAGTAGTTCTACAGTAAAACTCCAATAATCTGTCACTGTTTGGTGGTGCCAGGACTGGAAGATTTTCCGGACTATTGGATGTTCCTCTTGTTAATACAACACACTTCCAGTAATTTTTTTAAAAGATCTTACACAGCTGTATAATATATTTTCCAATGGACTGGTAAGTTCAAAGGGAGCAAGGGAATCAGGGCCCCAGTGTGTTAGAGGGAGCATGGAAACCAGAACTCTGGTATTGTTAGGGGAAGTGCAGCATTCAGCAATCAGAGAGCCAGAGGACAAACAATTGGTTTCTCTGAACCATCAGACAGTGGATTATCTGAGTTTTACTCTGCATTGATTCCAGAATTCACAAGTCTCTTCCTTTTCCTGTTAACTCCATAGTTCACAAAGGGATAGAACATAGAACACAGAGCAGTACAGCACAGGAACAGGCCCTTCGGCCCACGATGTTGTGCCGAACTAATACAGCTGATGATGCCGAATCCCTTCTGCCGACACAATGTCCATATCCTTCCATTCTCTGCATATTCATGTGCCTATCTAAGAGCCTCTTAAACAGTTCTGTTGTATCTGCCTCCACCACCACCCTTGGCAATGTACTCCAGGCACCCACCACTCTTCATGTAAAAAAAACTTGCCCTGCACATCTCCCTTGAACTTACCCCCTCTCACCTTAAATGCCTGCTCTCTAGTATTAGATATTTCGACCCTGGGAAAAAGATACTGGCTGTCTACACTATCTATGTCTCTCATAATTTTATAAACTTCTATCAGGTCTCCCCTCAGCCTCCACCGCTCCAGAGAAAACAACTGTAGTTTGTCCACCCTCTCCTTATAGCACATGCCCTCTGATCCAGGTAGCATCCTGGTAAACCTCTTCTGTACCTTCTCCATAGCCTCCACATCCTTCCTGTATTGGGGCGACCAGAACTGAATGCAATACTCCAGATGCAGCCTAACCAGTGTGTTATAAAGCTGCAACATAATTTCTTGAATCTTGAACTTAATACCTCAACTAGTAAAGGTAAGCATGCCATATGCCTTCTTTACTATCCTATCCACTTGTCAGAATCAGAATCAGATTCAGATTTGTTATCACTAACTTAAACGAGGTGAATTTTTTTGTTTTGCAGCAGCAGTACAGTGCAAAGACATAAAATTACTCTAAGTTACAAAAATAATTAAATAGTGCAAAGAAAGGAATACAGGGGTAGTGTTCATGGATTATTCCCTTTTTTGTACTATTTATTTATTTTTGTAATTTATAGCAATTTTATGTCTTGTGCAGCCACTTTCAGAGAGGTATAGATTTGGACCCCAAGATGTTTAATCGTGGCCAGTGTTACTGAGAGAATTTCCTGAGGGTGAATCCTGCCTTGTTATTTACCTTCCTCATAGGCCCAGTGAAACAAACTTCACACCCTCCTTCCCATCTCGGTATAAAAAGGTTGCCACAAGGACTCATTTCATTGCCTGAATGAACTCTACTCATTCCACTCCATTGCCACAGCAGAGTTTTGCCAAGCTAGTGCAGATATCATCCACTTTCCTGCAACATTTCTATCATTATTTTGAAAACTTATTATGCTGGTAGGGGTATTTTTGAAGCACTGATGAAAGGTCACAGATCCAAAATGTTGACTTGTTTCTCTCTTCACAGATGCTGCCTGACTTGCTGAGTTTTTGCAGCATCATGTGCTTTTGGTTAAGATTTCTGGCATTAGCAGTTTTTTTTAAATGTTTACATTTTTATTCCCATTGTGTTCCATTCACATCCATCTCAAGCTGCTAACGAAAAGAAGTCAGCTGTTCAGATTTAGGATTTACCCAGTTCCTTCCAGACGAATGGAATATAAACAGAGTAAACCAAAAAAGAGGAAAATGTTGACACAGTCAGAGACGTGGGTGTTGGTACGAAGTGGGATGTTGGTGAAAACATCTGCCTGAATGTCATCTCAGCTGGACAACCTCCGTTTAGTCAAATCTGTACTGTTTTATTAACTACGATGTAAAATGTCACTCACAAAGCCTCAGAATATTTATTTATTGTCATTGCACCCTTGGGATGAGCTTTTGGTTTAGTTGAACTGTTTGAAGTCCTCGGTTAGGAGCTGCCTAGCTTGAACCTTTATTTTGTCAGTCCGAGAGACTGGGAACCAGAGCTTCAGCCATGAGCTCTGTAACGTTGTAATGTTGTCCAAGTCTGTGAGTGACTCGCTCGCCTGGACTAACAATCTCACCACGAGGTTGTGCTGTTCTCTTCAGGCGAGTGTCAGAAAGATAAAACAGCAGCGAAAAGAAAAATCTGTCCCTCTAACCTCTCACTCATGTCCTCGAGAATATTTCATCAGCTCATTTTGTGATTACAATGTAGCCTCTAGACATCTATCCAGACGTTTGAAGGAATTAATTGTCACAACTGGTTCTGAGTGGAAGTGACTGTTGAACAATTGTGAAATTATCCATTTTAATCCTGCATATTAACTCGTCTTACCCTGCCTGCAGCGCATATAATCATTATTCTCACCAATCATTCAAGAGCTCTTGTGCTGTCCCAGGAAAGAGTTGACAGTGTGGAACAACACTTTGTGAATTTCCTAGCGCTTCCTCATCTCCTTTATGAGATGGAAACTTCATTCACTCTCTTGTGTAGCAATTTTTAAATCTATGACTGGCGACTGTCTTCCAAAAGTCCGCATAGGAATATTTGGCAGAACAACAATTGTTCATCCTTTACATCAATTGTCCCAATTTATTGTGCAAAGGTTTCAAAAGTTAACAAAGAGGAGCACTGAGGATTCTGCCTGAAGGGTCGACTTTGAGTGCCATCCACAAGAATGTATATCATCTATTCCTATTTATTGTCCTCGCAGAGGTTTCAGTTCTTTCCAAAAAGCACCACGGGTTAGTACCACATTTTCTTAGTTTCTAGCTGTTGTAATTCTCAATAAAAATTGGTAAGTTGGTAAAATAGTTTATTACTGTACAGTGAATACAGTGGTAGAGTGAAAAACTTTGTTTTGCATGCCATCCATACAGATCATTTCATCACATCAGTGCATTGAGGCAGTACAAGGGAAAACAATAACAGAATGCAGAATAAAGTGTTACTTACAGAGAAAATGCAGAGCAGGCAGACAATAAGGTTCAAGGCCACAATGAGGTAGATTCGGAGGTCAAGAATCCATCTTATTGTACAAGAATTTATCTTATTGTACAGCTTCTATCCCGCAGTGATAAGAATATTGAAGGGTTCCCTTATACGATGAGGTGGACTCTTGACCTCACAATCTACCTTGTTTGACCTTGCACCTTATCGTCTACCTACAATGCACTTCCCTGTAGCTGTGACACTTTACTCTGTATTCTGTTATTGTTTTTTACCCTGTACTACCTCAATGTACTGTGTAATGAATTGATCTGTATGAACGATATGCAAGACAAGTTTTTCACTGTACCTCCATACAAGTGACAATAATAAACCAATACCAATACCAATACCAAGGGGGCCATTCAATAGTCTTATAACAGTGGGATAGAAGCTGTCCTTAAGCCAGGTGGTATGTGCTTTCAGGCTTTTGTATCTTCTGCCCGATGGGAGGGGGGAGAAGAAAGAATGTCCAGTATGGGTGGAATCTTTATGTTGGCTGCTTTACTGAGGCAGCAGGAAGTGTAAACAGAGTCCATGGAGGGGAAGCTGGTTTCTGTGATGTGCTCATGCTCCACTGTTATTGATCTTTAGACAATAAATCATATCCCTGATGTAAATGAAACCATTATCATTTGTTTCCTGTCGATCTACAACATATCCTGACAAAATGTCATCTGAAATGATAATAGTTTTCTTTCTCCACAGACACTGCCTAACCTGTTGAGAATTTCCAGTCATTTTTTTTCATTTATAACTTGTATTCACATAGCACCTTATTAACCTGGAATTACCCAGCAGTTTTGAGCTACCCACTCTCATTTCTCCCCTACTTTTTAGTGTTCTACTTTGAACAGATTAAATTTCCTGACCAAGCCAGGCTCAACGTGGTTACAGAGACTTATACAAGGCCTTTCAAACATGAATAGTGTCACAAGGTTTGAATGAGCCCTGATTGGTTAGAATCACAACTCATATCCATCATACACAAAATGCTGGAGGAACTTAGCAGGTCAGGCAGCATCTGCAGAATCTCTTGTGTCACATGCCATCATGTAGCAGATATAGTGTGGAGATGTATTCCTGAGGGCAGCCAAATTTGAAAAGGGTGCTCCACAATCCCTTTCAATTAACAGATCCAAAAGCCTTTGCAAGGTCAACAAAGGCCATATATAATGGTTAACGTTGCTCCCTGTATTTCTCTTGGATTTGTCAAACATTTAAGATCATGACCACTGCATCTCCACAGTCCATTCAGGGACAGTTGAAATCATCAAGTCACACAGCACTGAAACAGACCCTTAGGCCCACCGTGTCCATGTCAACTCATTGACACTAATTACAATGGCTGTTGTTATGCAAGTATATACAACAAACGATTCGCTCACAGCTGAAATGCGTAAGCAGCATCTTTATGAATGTGTTAAGGGGAATCAGTAAAGGAGGAATGTTGGCTCTGACACTGAGAGAGCTCCATCCTCAGGGATAAGGTCTTCTGTACCCAACTATGCAAACTGAGGGGGTTTAAATCTCCTCTGCATGAGTTGCCAGAGATTTTTATGGCACTAAACCCAGCAGACTGGGAAGCTCCCAGGCAGGAGAGGGAAGTTTATCCTTTTCAATGTAAAGTGACTGGTGTTGTTATGTATTTGCATCTGAATACTGGATGATGCTAAGGATGAATTTGCAAAGAGGCAACTCTAGTTTCCAGTGAGCCTCCTAGAAAAGACTCCTGTCCACACTCAACCATCAAAAGGAGACGGATGGCCTTGGAAGAAATTCGGACCTTCAAACAAAGGAAACTGACAGAAAACCTGACAATAGGTTAGGTTATGAGGGGCATAGATATGGTGAATGCACACACTTTTTCCCAGGGCTGGGAAATAAAGAACTATACGGCATAGGTTGAAGGTGAGAGGGGAAAGAGGGAACCTGAGGTGCAACTTTTTCACCCACAGAGTGGTCAGTATATGGAATGCGCTGCTGGAGGAAGTGGTTGAGGCAGGTACAAGCCACCACCAAGAAAGCTCACCAGCACCTTCACTTCCTCAGGAGGCTAAAGACATTTAGCATGTCCCCTTTGACATTCACCAAGTTTTATCGATACACTATATAAAGCATCCTAACTGGATGCATCGCGGCTTGGTATGGCAACTGTTCTGCCCAGGACCACAAGAAACTGCAAAGAGTTGTAGACACAGCTTAGCAGATCAGAGAAACCAGCATCCTCTCCATGGACTCTGTCTATACTTCTCGTTGCCTTGGTGAAGCAACCAGCATAATCAGAGACTCCACCCACCCGAGTCATCCTCTCTTTTCTCTTCTTCCATCAGGCAGAAGATACAGAAGCCTAAGGGCACATGCCACCAGACTCAAGGACAGCTTCTATCCTACTGTGATAAGACTATTGAACGGTTCCCTTACACGATGAGATGGACTCTTAACCTCAGAATCTACCTTATTATGACCTTGTACCTTATTGACTACCTGCAATGCACTTCCCTATAGCTGTGACACTTTACTCTGCATTCCGTTATTGTTTTTACCCTGTACTACCTCAATACACTGTGTAATGAATTGATCTGTATGAACAGTATGCAAGACAAGTTTTTCACTGTACCTCAGTACAAGCAACAATAATAAACCAATACTGATACCAATACATTAACAACATTTAAAAGCTACTTAGATAGGTACATGGCTAGGAAAGGTTCAGAGGGATATGGGCCAAACATGGACAAATAGAACCAGCTTAGATGGCAACCTTGGTCACTATGGACCAGTTGGGCCAAAGGGCCTGTTTCTGTGCTGTATGACTCTATGCCTCTATAATAGAATCGCATGATGTTACAGGTTTTGGTTGCTAATCTTATGGGCATACCTTAGACCCAATATTCATCGCATTGTATTGGGGATAAAGAAGCAAAATGCTTCGAACATTAACTGTTGTTCAACAAATCACTAACCTGGTAACCTGTGTGGTTACTACCCTCCATAATTAGATTGTGGTCTGCTTCTCTGGGGAAAGCTTTGTTCTCCAGCACCTCACTAACTGGTACACTGCAATAACCAGCACTTCAGAGGAAGCCAACAGGCTAATGCCGAGGCAAAAACATGGAAGACCCCAGGTTAATAGCAGGGTAATAATGAGGGAGCCCCTGGGCTAATATTAGGGCAACGGTGAGGGAGCCCCTGGGTTAATATAAGGGCAACTGCAAGGGACCTTCTGCGCTAATATTGGTGCACCATCAAGAGAGCCCCTGGATTAATAGCAAGGCAACACCAAGGAAGCCCCCAGGTTAATAGTTGGGCAACACTGGAGATCCCTGGACTGACATCAGGTTAACCAGGATATTTGATTCACTAGCACCTGTCAAGATTAGCAGGTGCTAGATCAGGGAGTTCTTGTAATTGGAATTAACCTGTCCTAACTAAAACTGATCCAGCTCCATTGCTGGACGTGAGCCGTATATTCTGTGTGAATGAGTGCAGACACATGGTGGAGGCATTAGTCTGCTGAAAGCTCTCGCTACACAATTTACATTTAGTGCTGGTACCTTCACAAAGTCACAGTTTTATCACTGAAGGATTGGTATTATCACTGAAGGAAACCAAAACCAACTGAGAACTGGATGACTGAAAGATTGAGTGGTCAGGATAACAAAAGCAATCTTCGGTGTCATGTCAAGCCAAGCAAGAACTTGTGTCAATGGAAGAAGGGCATGATATGTGAAAGAGAATGCACGTTTGCTGAGATCTTTTGGGTTATTCAGTTGCAATGAGCAATGATGGATTTGGGACTGAGAGATGGTAACTTCATGTACTCTGCCCACACAAGTATTATATAGAATACACCACAAGCCTGGAACATACAAAGCTGTTCACAGGAGCCTGCTGAACGTTCTGCTCTCTGATGGAATGGATTCTGTGACAGGAGAGAACCTGGAAACCCGGCAAAACCCATGTCATCCATTTCCCCACTACTGGATAGCTGCTGTGTTAAACATCAAAGGAAAATACCGCAGGTTAATGCAGAATTATCCCAATGGATCAGTCTTCCAGCAGAGCTGCATTATAACTCAATAGAGCAGTGAGATCCTGCAGACACAACTGGTAGTTGCTACTGGAGCTCTGACTCCTTCTGATCTCACCAGAGTTTCTGCTGTTGGTGGTTTGAGGCCATTTAGGCTCGTAAGCCAAGCCAATCCTTTCTTGGTTGATGTCACTCCTTCATACATTTAATATAGGAAGTCACAGGTCTCCTTGTCTGAAGGTAACTTTGTTCCCTTCATCCAGAATCACCTATGACACAGAATTGGCCTCTGTCCTGGATCAAGAAGAAAGCTGGAGTTCTTGTTGCATTTGAAAGTCCAACCTTAGTAAGTCAGGATGAGGGCAGCACAGACAATTCATTACCTTGGAAGGGACTGGTCTTGCTTTATATTTCCACATTGTAATCGAGACAGCAATCAAATTATTAATCAGTCATCATCCTGAAACATTGGTTCTGTTCCTCCTCACTAATGATGCCTGATGCACCGAACATTTCCAGGATCATCTGTCTTTATTACCACTATTAAGGTTTCAGCTTTCATCGCTGGAAGATCACAATACAAATAATTCTGTACCATTCTGTATGACACAAAGAAGTCTTTATTCAATGAACAATGGACTCACCTGCTTCTCAACTTTCCCAATGCAGCCAATATTTGCTTCTTAGATTACTCCAGGGAGTTTACTTCCAAAGCTCTATCTGGAAGTTTACTTCACAAGACCAAGGACCATTGTAGACTTCAGGAAGGTGAAGTCAGGAGAACATGCACCAGTCCTCATTGAGGGGTCAGCGGTGGAAAGGGTGAGCAGCTTCAAGTTCCTGGGAGTCAACATCTCAGAAGATCTATCTTGGCAACACATTGATGAAATCACAAAGAAGGCAAGCCAGCAGCTGTACTTTGTTAGGAATTTGTGGGGATTTGGTTTGTCACCAAAGACTCTTGAAAATTTCTATAGATGTATGGTGGAGAGCGTTTTGACTGGTCGCATCACAGCCTGGTATGGAGGCTCCAATGCACAGGATCACAAGAGGTTTCAGAGGGTTGTAGACGCAGCCAGCTCCATCACGGGCACAACCATACCCACCATCTTCAAGAGGCAATGCCTCAAGAAGTTGATATTCATCACTAAGGACCCTCACCATCCGGGACATGCCCTCTTCTCATTACTACCATCAGGGAGAAGGTACAGGAGCCTGAAGACCAACACTCAATGATTTAGGAACATCTTCTTCCCTTCTGCCATCAGATTTCTGAATGGTTCATGAACCCATGAACACTACTTCATTATTCCTTTTCACTATTTATTTATTTTTGTAATTTATAGTAATTTTATGTCTTTGCACTGTACTGCTGCCACAAAGCAACAAATTTCATGTCATATAAGTCAGTGATAATAAACCTGATTCTGATCCTGATTCTGATGTTGATCACTTTTTTGAGTGAAGAGAAACCCTGAGATATCACGACCAAGCATCAGTCCTTTGCTGGCTTGAACCTACGTCACCAGGTAGAGACCATCGAACAGTACAGCAGAGGAACAGGTTGTTTGGTCAAACTAATTAAACTAGTAACTAACCACCTAACTAGACTAGTCCCTTCTGCCTAAGCAAGGTCCATATCCCTCCATTCTCTGCAATATTCATGTGCCTATCTAAGGGACTCTTAAACACCTCTATCATATTTGCCTCCACTACTCCCCTGGCAGCTGATTCCAGGCATAAACTCTACACAGTTCTACCTCCTCGGTTGAAAATAATTTTCTGCTTTAACTTTCTCTACATTCGGAACAAGTTTATATGTTACTTGTCACCAGAGTGAAGCTTTCATTGACTGATTGGTAATAGGTCTGATGATACTGGGAGTCTAGCTGTGGAACACCATGTGTGCATGATTTTGATACAGGAATTCAGAATTGTCTATTATAGATTTGTGCAGTTATCAGATTTGTTTCATATCATTCATTTTCCAAAGGGTTAAATTCTGACATCAGAAATAGTTTTGTTTTCTTGATATGCACCATTCAGGTACATCAAACTCAAATGCACAGGCACTCAGAGAGCACTCCACTGCCAAATCCTTTTATCTGATCTCTTTATCCCACTGCTGCTGATAATTGGCACTCAACGCAATGCAAATCTGACCATTCTGGTCCATGCCAGTCACTCGTGACTTTTTGCTTGTTTACTTTCCAAGCAACAGACCACCTGATTCACATCTGATATAAAATCAAACAGGAAGGAAAACAAATTTAAATCAGGTCTATGCAAATTCACACAAGTCCTGGCAGGTGATACAGGTGCATATTACTGTATATTGACATTGCTTTGGTGAGTTGGAAAATAAACAAAATAGGTGATCTGTGAAATTTAATCTGCATTGTTCTAAATCAAATATTTAATTTTACCTTTATCTGGACATGAATGTTTGGTTTACAAAATCTTCCAACCCACACAAACACTGCACACACTCAGACTCCTTGTTCCCAGACACTGCACCCATAGATGAGATAGAGACCTGGACACCTCACTCAGAGAGTCTGCACACACTCAGACCCCTAACCCACACAGAGACCAGCCTGCTCCTACTTCTATTTCTTGTGACATGACTTATGAAGATGCACAACAAAGTGTGCAGTTTATTATCAGGCTTGTCTGAAAGCTTGCATATCCGGTGAAAGAACAACTGCCAATTGTTCCAGAGCTCAGACAGGTGCCTTTGGTTTTGCTGGCATTAAGTGAGAGGAAAATTTGGATCATTTGCTCATAATATGAGACATTTAGTTAAAGACTTCAGGAGTAGCCTTCTGGATATCATTAGGAATATTGTTATCTAACGAAGAAGAATGAAAGTAGAGCTCTGGGGCATTTTAGGCAAATCCCTCAAAGAAAATGTCACGACTATATTGTGATAAACATGAATGGAACCATGAGTAAACTGGTGTGGCAGAGGAGACATATCAGAGAAGATTGCAGCCTAGAAATTCTATCATGGAGCATAGAGTTTTATGTGCCAAGTTTAACAAAAACCTGATCTCCAAATGTGTTCAGGTACATGATGTGGTGTGGCAGGTTCTCTGGGAGGATCTGGGATTAGATCACCATTTAAAAAGAGGGGGTTATCCATTTAAGACAGAGGTCAGAGCTTGGAAACTTATGGGTTTGTGCTGTCCACCAGCTTCCCTGAGGAGTCTGCTGGCACGCCACAGCAACAGCAGCAAGTGGAGGATATACTGCCAATTTAGTCCACCACAGGAACTGGGAACAGAAATATCCATGGGGATACGTGGGATCAGTGCTGGCATCAGGTCAGAAGATTTATCCTGTCACAACCCTGAGTGAATTTAGTGCTGTAGGTGAAAGTCAATCTGGAATCCAATTGTAAAGATGGGAACACAGCTTTAAGTATGTTCTGACGTTAAAGGAAAGGATGGATGGGGTATTGCATGATAATTGATGATTTAGGTCAGTTTTCCCTGGAGCATAGGGGGCTGAGAGGTGATATATTGAAGGTATATAAAATTATGAGGGGCACAGATGGGGTAGATAGCCAGTGTCTGTTTCCCATGTTAGGGGTGCCTAAAACCAAAGTGCATAGGTTTAAGGTGAGAGGGAGAAGGTTTAAAGAGGACCTCAGGGGTAACAGTCACAGAAAGAGTGTTCGGTATCTGGAATGAGCTGCCTAAGGAGGTGGTGGAGGCAGGACCATTAACCACATTTGAGAGGCATCGTTACAGATACTTGAATGAGCAGAGCATAGAGGGATATGGAATTAATACTAGTAAATGTAAGGTAGTATGGTATAGACAGACCTGCTGGTCAGTATAGATGCGGTAGGCTAAAAGGACATGTTTCTATGCTCTACAGCTCTATGGTTCCATCACTCATTAAATAATTAAACATTAAATATTAAATTAAAAATTCCAGAGTTTGGCAAAATTCAACCATAGCTTAATTTGTGTAACTCCTGCCCATTCACACACAGTAAGTGTATGTACTGGGTCAAATTCACCCATCAAGGTCACTCTCATTCTCCCTCCCCTGTCGCTTGGGCAAGAGCATTGCTTTTTTCTCACCTCTACAGATCAGTGACTCTGACATAAGTCAGAAAGGAAGAAACGTACACATAGAAGCTCTGACTAAATGACTATCTAAGCAACCACACAAAGTGACAAAAACCTGGTTCAGGATGTTCAGGAGGAGTTCAGCTCTTTTACCAAATAAAAATTGGCACTGAAACATATTGGTATTGGTTTATTATTGTCACTTGTACCAAGATACAGTGAAAAGCTTTGTTTGCATGCCATCCAGACAGATAATTCTATACATAAGTACATCAAGGTTGTAAAAAGGAAAACAGAATGCAAAATGTAATGTTACAGTTGCAGAAAAAGTTCAGTGTAGGCAGACAGATAAACTGCAAGGGCCATAACTAGGTAGATTGAGAGGTCAGGAGTTCATTCTTATCGTATAAGAGGTCTGCTCAAGATCTTATAACAGTGGGATAGAAGCTGTCCTTGAGCCTGATGGTACCTGTTCTCAAGCTTTTGTATCTTCTGCCCGACGGACAGGGAAGAGAGAATAACAGGGGTGGGAGGGGTCCTCAATGATGTTGGCTGCTTTCCTGAGGCAGCGGGAAGTGTAGACAGAGTCAATGGAGCGGAGGCTGGTTTGCATGATGGACTGGGATGCGTTCACAACTCTCTGCAATTTCTTGCAGTCTTGGGCAGAGCAGTTGTCATACCAAGCTGTGATGCATCTGGATAGGATGCTTTCTATGATGCATCTATAAAAATTGGTAAGAGTCTTTGGGGACATGCTGAATTTCCTTAGTCACCTCTACCTCACCAACATCGATACAGAAAGGGGCATGTATTCCACCCCCCCTTCCTGAAGTCAATGACCAGCTCCTTCATTTTGCTGACATCGAGGGAAGGTTATTGTCTTGACACCATGCCACCGGGCTCTCTATCTCCTTCCTGTACTCCGTCTCATTGTTGTTTGAGAACCAGCCCACTATGGTGATGTCATCTGCAAACTTGTAAATGGCGTTAGAGCAGAATTTGGCCGCATAATTGTGAGTGTACAGGGAGAATAGTAAGGAGCTGAGGACGCAACCTTGGGGGGGGAACTAGTGTTGAGGATAATTGTGGAGGAGGTATTGTTGCCTGTCCTTACTGATTGTGATCTATTGGTCAGGAAGTCAAGGATCCAGCTGCAAAGGGGGTGACAAGTCCTAAGTCTAAGAGTTTGGAGATGAGTTTGTTTAGAATTATGGTATTGAAGATGGAGCTATAGTTCATAAATGGGTGTTTGACGCAGGTGTCTTTGTCATCCAGATGTCCTGGAAATGAGTGTAGGGCCAGAGAAATGGCATCCGGACCTAGTTTGGTGGTAGCTGAATTGCAGTAGGTCGAGATTGTCTGGGAAGTTGGAGCTGATGTGTGCTATAACCACCCTCTCGAAGGACTTCATGATGACGGAGGTGAGAGCCAATGGGTGGTAGTCATTAAGGCAAGTTACATAGAACATAGAACATTACAACACAGTACAGGCCCTTCGGCCCACAATGTTGTGCCGACATTTTATCCTGCTCTAAGATCTATCTAACTATTCCCTCACACATAGCCCCACATTTCTCTGTCATTCATGTGTCTATCTAAGAGTTTCTTAAATGTCCTTAATGTATCTGCCCCAACAACCTCTGCCGTTCCATACACCCACCACTCTCTGTGTAAAAAACTTACCCCTGACATCCCCTTTATATCTTCTTCCAATCACCTTAAAATTATGTCCCCTCGTGTTAGCCATTGTCACCCTGGGAAAAAATCTCTGACTGCCCACTTGATCTATGCCTCTTATCATCTTGTACACTACTATCAAGTCACCTCTCATCCTCCTTCTCTCCAAAAAGAAAAGCCCGAGCTCACTCAACCTATCCTCATAAGACATGCTCTCCAATCCAGACAACATCCTGGTAAATCTCGTCTGCACCCTCATTTTTCTTTGGAATTTATGGATGTGCTTTGATGGATGACCAAAAGACCAGTCAAAGAGAGAAAGAGCATCCTCCAGGTGAAAAGAGAGGTGGAGAAGGATAGGAATGTCAGAGCTTCAGGCCATGCATTTGATGGCAAAACATTAACGCAGAGTGCTTAAGGTTAAATTTGATTTTGAGTCCAGATATCTCAAAGGGTTACAGGACTGAGGAGGTTGCAGATAAGGAAGGACAAGTCTATGGAGGGGTGTGAAAATGACTGGTAATTTCAAAAGTGAAATGTTTTTTAACTGGAAGCCAAAGTATATGAGCCAGCACAGTGAAGATGAGTGACTGGGAGAAGTTGTGAGTTAAGACATGAGCAAGAGAACTTTGCTGTCAACAGTTTACTCTTTGAAGTGTAATTACAGTTATTGTCTAGGCAAGTCAGTACAAAGAGGTATGATTTAGTGGCCATTACAGAAACATGGTTGCAGGGTGGAGATGAGTGGGAATTAAATATCCAAGAGTATAGGGAAGGATAGGCAGGAAAGTAAGGGAGGTGGGGTAGCGCTCTTAGTTAAGAATGAGATCAGGGCGATAGTGAGAGACGATATAAGATCTAAAGAGCAGAATGTTGAGTCCATCTGGGCAGAGATTAGGAATAGTAAAGGAAAAATATCATTGGTGGGAGTTGTCTGTAGGCCACCGAATAATAACATTGCAGTGGCATAGTCAATAAACCAAGAAATATTTGATGCATGTAAGAATGGATTAGTAGCTGTCATGGGGGACTTTAACTTCTGCATAAATTGGGCGAATCAAGTTGGTCAAGGCAGACTTAAGGAGGACTTCATAGAATGCATCCACGATAGTTTTCTCGCACAGCATGTTAATGACCCTGCAGGGGAAAATATTATCTTAGATTTGGTCCTGTGCAGTGAGAGAGGTAAAATTAACAATCTTGTAGTTAGGGATCCCCTTAGAAAGAGTGATCACAGTATGACTGAATTTCTCATACAAATGGAGGGTGTAATAATTGGATCTAAAACCAGTGTATTACGCCTAAACAAGGGAGACTACAATGGGATGAGGGAGGAATTGGCTAGCGTAGACTGGGAACACAGGCTATATGGTGGGACGGTGGAAGACTTTCGAAGAGATTTTTCACGTTGCTCAACAAAAGTATATTTCAGGTAAAATGAAGTACAGTAAGGGTGGGGAGAGGCAGCTTTAGATAACTAAGGAAATAAATTAAGGCATCAAGCCAAAAGCTCATGCATACCCAAAGTCGCCAAGAGTAATGGAAAACTGGAAGATTGGGAAAACTTTAAAAGCAACAAAGAACCACTAAGCAAGCTATAAGGAAAAGGAAGATAGATTATGAAAGTAAACTAGCACAAAATAATAAAACAGATAGTAAAAGCTTTTATAATTATATAAGGCAGAAAAGGGTGGCTAAAGGTCCCTTGGAAGATGAGAAGGGGGAATTAGTATTGGATAATGTAGAAATGACCGAGGCCTTGAACAATTATTTTGTGTCGGTCTTCACAGTGGAGGACACATCTAACATGCCAAAGAGAGATATTATGGATGCATTGGGAGGTGAGGACCTTGATACAATTGCTGTCACTAAAGAGGTCATGATGAGCAAACTAGTGGGCCTGAAGGTAGATAAGTCCCCTGGTCCTGAGGGGATGCATCCCAGGGTACTGAAAGAAATGGCAGAACTTATAGTAGAGGTGTTTGTGATAATTTACCAAAATTCTCTGTACTCTGGGCAGGTCCCGGCAGATTGGAAGACAGCGAATGTCACGCCACTGTTTAAAAATGATATAGGCAAAAGGCAGGTAACTATAGACCAGTTAGCTTAACGTCTGTAGTCAGGAAAATGCTAGAAGCTATCATTAGGGGAGGAACAGTGAGACATCTGGATAGAAGTGGTTCCATCAGGCAGACACAGCATGGATTCAGGAAGGGCAGGTCCTGTTTGACAATCTTACTGGAGTTCTTTGAGGATATAATGAGCACAGTCGATAGAGGGGAACAGGTGGATGTTGTGTACTTGGATTCCCAGAAGGCGTTCGATAAGGTGCCACATAAAAGACTTATCCATAAGTTAAAGATGTATGGAGTTGAGGGTAATGTATTAGCATGGATAGAGGATTGATTAACCAATAGAAGGCAGAGAATTGGGATAAATAGGTGTTTTCCTGATTGGCAATCAGTGGTGAGCAGGGTGCCGCAGGGTTTGGTGCTGGGCCCCGCAACAGTTCGCAATATACATTAACGATTTGGAAGAGGGGACCGAGCATAGCATATCTAAGTTTGCTGATGATACTAAATTGAGCAGAAAAGCAAATTGTGCAGAGGATGCGGAGAGCCTGCAGAGACATACAGATAGGTTATGTAAGTGGGCAAGGGTCTGGCAGATGGAGTACAATGTTGGCAAATGCAAAGACATCTACTTTGGAAGAAAAAATAGAAGATCAGATTATTATTTAAATGGTGAAAGATTGCAGCATACTGTTGTGCAGAGGGACTTGGGAGTGCTTGTGCATGAATCGCAAAAGGTTGGTTTGCAGGTGCAACAGTTTATCAAGAAGGCAAATGGAGTGTTGGCCTTCATTGCTGGAGGGATTGAACTTAAGAGCAGGGAGGTTATGCTACAACTGTACAAGGTACTGGTGAGGCTGCACCTGGTCTCCTTACTTGAGGAAAGATATACTGGCTTTGGAGGCAGTGCAGAGGAGGTTCACCAGGTTGATTCTGGAGATGAGGGGGTTAGCCTATGGGGAGAGATTGAGTCACTTGGGACTATACTCGCTGAAATTCAGAAGAATGAGAGGGGATCTTATAGAAACATATAAAATTATGAAAGGGATAGATAAGATTGAGGCAGGAAGGTTGTTTCCACTGGGAGGTGAAAATAGAACTGGGGAACATAGCCTCAAGATTTGGGGGAATAGATTTTGGATGGAGATGAGGAGAAACTGCTTTTCCCAGAGAGTAGTGAATCTGTGGAATTCTCTGCCCAGGGAAGCAGTAGGAGCTACCTCATGAAATATATTTAAGACACAGTTAGATAGATTTTTGCATAGTAGGGGAATTAAGGGTTATGGGGAAAAGGCAGGAAGGTGGATCTGAGTCCACGGCCAGAT
The DNA here is from genome assembly GCF_009764475.1 of Pristis pectinata. Classification (NCBI taxonomy): domain Eukaryota; kingdom Metazoa; phylum Chordata; class Chondrichthyes; order Rhinopristiformes; family Pristidae; genus Pristis; species Pristis pectinata. Next base: position 60,229,450 of record NC_067410.1, read on the forward strand.
CAGCCATGATCTAACTGAATGGCGGAGTAGGCTCAGCAGGCCAGATGGCCTACTCCTGCTCCTATTTCCTATGTTGTAATATTCTAAGAGCAGCAGCTAATTTGCATATTGGAAGATCCAGCAAACAACAGACGAGAGGGCTGGTTGATCTGTTCTTGGTGATGTTGTTAGAACATAGATTATAGGACACTACAGCACAGGAACATGCCCTTTGGTCCAAGATGTTGTGCTGAACTAATTAAACTGATAATTTAAACACCTAACTAAACTAATCCCTTCCTCCTACACAATGTCCATATCCCTCCATTCTCTGCACATTTATGTGCCTATCTCAAAGCCTATTGAGCACCTTTATTGTATTTGCCTCCATTACCACCCCTGGTAGCACATTCCAGGCACTCACCACTCTCAGTGAAAAAAGAACTTGTTGATAAAGAAATATTGGCCAGAATGTCAAGGGAACTCTTCTTCCTGTGGATCTATGGGATCTTGCATGTCTGCTGAGACAGACAGACAGAACCTTTGTTCAACACCTCATTGCATCCTAAAAGTTGTTGTTGGTGAGACGTTGGCTAGAACTCTGTGTTTATGTTCCATCAAGCCTTCATTATTCGTTGTAATGAATCATGGGCCAGCAAACAGGCACAAAGCTTCCTTCATCTGTGCACTACAGAAACTACAGTTAACTGAAGATTACTTGCTGATCTGAGTTGACACTTTCTTGGTTCTTCAGCATTGGTGATTGTGCCATGACGTATGTTTTGGATTAGAAGGTGAGAAAGGAGATATTCCTCATTTTTAAGATACGTTTAAAAGGCACTTGGACAGATACATGGATAGGAAATGTTTGGTGGGGTATGGGTCAAACGTGAGCAAATGGGACTAGCTTAGATGGGAATCTCAGTCAGTATGGACCATTTGGGCCGAAGGGCCTGTTTCTGTGCTGTACAACTCTATGTTAATGTGGCTGAAGGAAATGTGAAGTACTTCTCAGTTCAGAAAAATTTTATAAAGCAATAGAGATTCTTGAAATAAGGATCAGAGCTGAGGTAATTGAACCCATTGTGGATTGTATATTGACTGGAACTCCCCCGGTTTGCTTTTGTTTGGAATTGATCAGCCTTAGAGCATGGAGTTGTTCAACAAGGGAACAATCCCTTCCACAAAATGTCTGATCTGTAGTTTCATCCTTCTTAACACCAGCTTCTAACTTTTTTCTTTTTATATCTGTTTGCCTCCACCTGTCTTCCCAATAACTGTCTCTTACTTTCCCCACATTTCCTCCAAACTTTTGTCTAAAACTCAAATCCTGCACTAATGGAAGGATTCAATGGGGCTGTGTGTCACTGTTTGACATAATACAAATACTAATATCCTCCCTGCAGTAAGATCTCCAGTCAGAAGAACATCCACAGTACAACAAGCAGTACAGTGGCATAGAAGTTAACACTTCTGACTCACAGCTCCAGCAACCCAAGTTCGATCCTCTGGTGCTGTCTGTGTGGAATTTGCACGTTCTCTCTGTGACTGCGTGGTGTGGTTTCCTCCCACGTCGCAAAGATTAATTGGCTCTCTTGGTAGATTAATGAACGTGAGAAGGAGAATAAGATAGAGGGATACAAGGAAAAAGGAAGGGGGTGGGGCTAATGGAATTGCACTACTTGGAATCAGCATAGACTTAATGGTCTGAATAGCCTGGGTTGTGTCATCCTAAGATACAACACAAAAAAAAAATTCCCATAAGTGTAACATGGAAACAGAATGCTGGAAATACTCAGAAGGGCAGGCAGTATCTATGGAGAGAGAAACAGAGTTAATGGTTCAAATCTGATGAAAAGCCAACCGCAGTAATTGGGCTCCACCAAATGGAGCCACCTACCAGCTGGGAGCTGCCCTGACCAAGCATATACATCTCCATTTAAATGGTCAAACATCACTACCACACTCGAGATTCCAGAAGAACTCAAAGTGTAAAATCTACTGGTGATTCCACAAGTCCCTCGAAGAATTTAATGGTAGATGCTTTCAATGAACCAACCACCCATGTAGGAGTTACCCTTGTGACTACTCATGTACAAATGTACCTTCAGCACAGGGGCTAATGCTGAACTGGGGAAGAACGGGCTATAATTGAGAAGTGTGATGACTTGACATAAATAGCATGAGGAGATGAAGGGAGGTGGAAGAGCACATAGGACAGAGTTTTTGGAATAAAGTTTGGAAGCATGTGTGGAAAGGGGAATATGGTTATTGGGGAGACAGGTAGAGATGGACAGATATAAAGTGAAGGAAAGTTAGAAGCTAGTGTTGCAAAGGATCAAACCACGGATCAGACATTTTGTGGAAAATTTCTTAAGGCTTGGCACTTTACCTGAATGATTATTTTGCTGTGATCCAACCTGATTTATATCTCCTCTGTTATAAATTTGTACAGCATCAGCCTCCCTAGCTCGTGTGCATTCCCATACCAAATAAAATTGGTCAAAAATACGACAATTTCAGATAATCCCATAATATGTGGCTTCACTGCCCTGTATCTCCAGTGTCGCTTAATGGTTGCATCTCATCTGATTAAGGTGTGATGTTATATGAGCTTTATACTAAATTTTCTGATGGATTAACATTAAGCTGGTGGCAAAGGGTGACAGCCCTTATATGGGACTGTAATGCGATCTATGTTGTCAAATTGAATTGAAATTCCAACCAATTCGTCCTCATGGTTCATGTCACAGATCAGGTAAAAAGTTGCTCTGGTTTCCAGCCTTTTGCCATCACACAGTTCTGCGGTTTACATCCCAGCTTGGTTGTAGAATTTCATTGCCAATAAGATGTGGAATATTTCAAACTGCATGATTCCTCGGCACCATTAACCTGCCAACTTAGCCTTCTTAAACAGTTTGAAGTTCCAAAATAGGCAAATCAATTGGGAATAGTCCATCTAAAGAGAAGTTCACAAGAACACAGTCTTCACCCTCATGTGTTATATACAGTGAGACCATTGACAACTATTGACCTCCACCAGCAGTTCCTATTTTGTTGGTTTTGTACTAGGTACACAGTAGTAACAAGATTTGTAGGCAATTGCTACAATAAGCTTGTTCATATTGTACAGCCAGCCTGCTGAGTATTTCTAGCACTTTCTGTTTTTATTTCAGGTTTCCAGCACCTGTAGGTTTGTTTTGCTTGTTGGTTTGCATAGTAGCAGAGCCTGGTCTTTGATTGTCTTGCCATTGTGCTGAGACTTTGCTCTTCAAGACTGTGCAGTACCTGGTAAGCAATTGCTACCCCATGTTAAAAGGACACGCACAGACAACTTCCTCTCCTCAAGCTGATCAGGCAGTTTGAATACTTTATGGTTATGTCATGCTGTATCCTGTATTTCAAGTTGTTAACAGCCTTGGTGCATCATACATTGTTTGCATATCATTTAAGTTCAATATTGCACCATGTATCCATTAACAATGTGAATGTTTTGGGTGAGAGCTATTTGGGAGTGCAACAGTTTGTACTGGTGTCGAAGAATCAAGCAGTTTGTACCTGCTTCATGGAACTATAGAGAGATCCAGCACGGAAACAGGCCCTTCGGCCCATCAAGTCAAGCTGACCATCAACCATCCATTTACATTAGACCTACACCAATCCCATTTTATTCTCCCCACATTCCCATCAGCTCCCACAACATTCAACCGTTCACTTATACACTTGGGGCAATTTACAGCAGTCAATTAACTTACTGACCTGTACATTTTTTGGGATGTGGGAAAAAACTGGAGCACCTGGAGGAAATCCATGCAGTCACAGGGAGAACATGCAAACTCCACACAGATAGTACAGGAGCTTAGAATCAAACCCAGGCAAATGAAGCTGTGAGGCAGCAGCTCGATTAGCCACTGTGTCACCCCAATTTATACACTGTATGTCTAAATCCTATCTGGATGCATCACAGCTTGGTATGGCAACTGTTCTGCCCAAGGCCACAAGAAGTTGCAGAGTGTTGTGAACACAGCTCAGTCCATCAAGAAAACTAGCCTCCCCTTCATTGACTCCATCTACACTTCCCACTGCCTCTGGAAAGCGGCCAATCACTTAATCAAGCCCTCCCACCCCAGTCATTCTCTTCTCCTCCCTTCCATTAGGCAGAAGGTACAAAAGCTTGAAAACATGTATCACCAGACTCAAGGACAGCTTCTATCCTGCTGTTATAAGACACTTGAACAGACCTCTTATACGATAAAGATGAACTCTTGATCTCTCAGTGTACCTCGTTGTGGCCCTTGCACTTTATTTGTCCATATCCACTTTCTCTATAACTGTAACACTATATTCTGCATTCTGTTATTGTTTTTCATTTTGTACTACCTTGATGTACTTGTGTATGGAATGATCTGTCTGGATGATACACAAGGCCAAAGCTTTTCACTGTATCCCAGTACATGTGACAATAATAAACCAATTACATATCTATGTGAGCATGGTGTATGAAGTGGCTATACACAGTGAATCATACACATGTGCACTAGTTTTTTGATATTCAAATCTTTTTGTCATGCTTGTACTTAATCAGTTAAATTTCATATTCATATAACCTACAACAAATCGCAACCAAATAGGAAAATATCATGTCAATTGCAAATTGGAAATATAAATGAAATGCAACATCATAAAGTTCAAAAGATGTGAATCAACAACAGGAAGTCAGGAGTAAATAAATAAGCAGGTAGCTAGATATAAATGAAGGGTCAGTTTACTGAGAATACTGGTTGGAGTATTTTTTCAGCTGTTATCTTGATTCCTTCATGAAGTTGAGAACAAACCAGCTGTGGCTCAGTGTCCAGCACTCTCACCTCTGACTCAAAGGTTTTGAACTCAGATCTTACTCCTAAGATGCACACACATAACAGGACTCCCCAATGGCACTCCGAGGGAATTCTGCACTATTGGAAATGCTGTTCTTCAAATGAGACTGAGGCTCTGCCAGCAACCTAAAGTTTTATAAGTGATCCCTTCCAAATGATCATGGAAGGAGCTACTTTGGAGCTTCCTGAACATTACAGAAACCGAGCAAAAAAAACAAACTACTGGAGGAACTTAGCGGGTCGAGCAGCATCTGTTGGGGGGAAGGAATTGTCAATGGTTCAGGTCGAACTGAGAGTGGAGAGGAAAGACAGCCAGTATAAAGAGGAGAAGGGGAGGAATGAGACAGAGGCCAGTAGGTGATAGGTGGGCCCAGGAGGAGTGAAGGATGATGGGCAGATAGATCAAGACTGGGGATGGAGAGGGGTGGAGTTGAGAGACAGAGACATGACTTAATAAAATCAGATATCTTCTCGAGGGCAATTAAGGATGACCAATGAATACTAGTCTTCCAGCAATACCTGTAGTTGTCCAAAATTAATTCATTGAAAACAGAGAAAAAATATTCCTCATTTATTTCCCTTCTAACCTTTCTTAAATATCATAGAACTTAATTAATAAACAATCAAACCAAATCAATATTCCAAACTGTGTTCATGTTTCCAGATGTAGTCTATCTTTAGCTTTCTGTATCTACATGGGTAAATCCTGTGACCCTGAAGGAATATTTTATGCTTATATTAGGCTGTATCCCATGTTTCAAGTTGTTAACAGGCTTGGTGCACTGTCTATTTAGCATGAAGGTTCCAAATTGCAGCTTGTATCAATTACATTGTGAGTGTGTGCCCATTTTACAGTAATGTATCATTGTCACAGACAGTCAGTCTGCACCAACAGCATAAAGACTCAACATATAATGAACTCAGGTAATCCACCTAGCAAATTAGGTATTCCCTCTTTTGGATATATTTATACATGCTGTGTCTCAACATATCTGTGACCAATCAGAAGAAAAAACATACAATTATACAATAAAAACAGAAAGTGCTGGAAATACTCAGCAGGTCAGGCTGCAACTGTGGGAAAGGAAACAGAGTTAGCATTTCAGAATGAAAACCCTTCGCCAGGGGATGAATTAATAATTGTTAAGTCTTTACCCCTGCTTTCCATGTGTCTTTCCAGTCCACTGGCTTATGCAGTGTCGCTCCGTGGCACAGCCTGGGACATCTTTGTCGGACAGCCTCGAGCAGCTTTTGGGGCTTCACTCTCAACGTAATGGTCAGCAGAGCAGCACGGGAGACTGATGGACAACAGCAGGGGCACCAGCAGAATAATGGGATCACAAATACACATTTTCCCTCTATTAAATTACTCCCACTTCCTCCAGGAAAGTGTCTCAAAGATCCCGGCAACCTAATGAAAGATGCATCACTGGAGTGTGAAACATTAGCGAAAATCACAAAAACTGCAGATGCTGGAAATACATAGAGACTCAACATATAATTGATTTAGGTGTTCAACCAAGCAAATTAGGTATTCCTCTTTTGGATATATTTATACATGTTGTGTCTCAATCCACCTGCGACCAATTAAGGCAGAAAAAAAACATACAGTTACTAAAATTAAAAACAGAAAATGCTGGAAATACTCAGCAGGTCAGGCTGCACCTGTGGGAAGAGAAACAGAGCTAGTGTTTCCGGTTTTGAAGACCCTTTGTCAAATTGTCTTTCAACACGGGTCACAGAGACAACATGCAGACAGAGGATGACCTTCCACGATAATACTTGGGGAGGAGAGGGGCGGTGGTCCTTCTTCTTGTACTGCAGCGGAAGACGAACAAAGATTGGAGATAGACACCCCACCAGCTCCTTGACATTCCACATATTCCACGCACAGTCATTACCCTGAGCATCTTGCTGTGTCCATCAGCCTTTGTCCACAGGGCACTGGATCATGGAGTTTATTCGACATCCTCTGGAGCAGAATCTGTGTATACGTTTGATCTCCTGGATTTTCCTGTCTTCTGGCCTTGCCTGAAGGCCACTCCTCCCAGTGACTCCCTCACCTGCAGATTCTGCCTTGGTATTTGAGCAGAGATCAAGAAACAGAGTGCTCCTGTCATCTTCTTGCCTTGGCCTAGCTTATGAGCCCCTGGCTACTTGAAAGAAGAAAGAAGGGAAAGTAAAGTTTTATGTTACAACTGTAGAAGTTGGTGAGACCACACTTGGATTATTGTGTGCAGTTCTGGTCGCCTGGGAATAGGAAGGATATCATTAAGCTGGAAAAGGGGCAGAAAAGATTCATGAGGATGTTATCAGGACTGGAGGGCTTGAATTATAAGGAGAGGCTGGATAGGCTGGGACATTTTTCCCCTGGAGCATAGGAGGCTGAGGTTTATTAAATCATGAGGGACATAGATAAGGTGAATAGTCAGTCTTTTTCCCAGGGTAGGCAAGTCTAAAACTAGATGGAATAGGTTTAAAGTGAGAGGGGAAAGATTTAAAAGGGAACTGAGGGATAACTTTCTCACATAGATGGTGTTGCACATGAGGAATGAGCTGCCAGAGGAAGTGGTAGAGGCTAATAGAAATATAATGTTTAAAATAAATTTGGACAGGAAAAGGAAAGGTTTAAATGGATATTGGCCATATTCAGGCAAATGGAGCTAGCTCAGGTAGACAACTTGGTCAGCATGGACTAATTGGGCCAAAGGGCCTGTTTCCTGCTGTATGGGCGGTGTGACTCTATGACTCTAATAAACATACTTACATCATCGGCAGATAGTAAGAGATCTGAGGATAAGGGAAAAGTCAGAATCAGTGGGAGCACCCGATCCTCTTCAATGATCTTGTTACCACTGTTGACCACTAGTTCAGTGATAGCCCCTGCAACAGTGGGCAGTAATATCTCACAGTTTGACTACTGCTAGCCTGCCTCTGGCACTGGGAACCTCCTGCAGGAAAGAGTGAACTGTGTCAGTGAGTGTGTTACACTGTGTTTGGAATAGATGGCTTCTCTGGCTGAGCAACCAGCAGTGCATGGAAGCTGAATGCCTTGGAGTAACGGTACATGTGTGAGGCTGTGGGGTGTGTGGGTGCTGGGTAAAGGCTCATATTGACTAAGATTTCCATGGCTATCAGTAGTGTGTGAAGCTTGTGATGCAGTTGATTGGACTGGGCAATGCATTCACTGATACTAAGATCATTAAAAAGTCAGTGGTGCTACTTGTAATGCTCCATCTATGTTCTTAGGACTTCATTCCTGGTGCTGGGCTCGGTGACCTCCTGCCCCTACATCCTGACTATGGAGCTGAGGCAATCGAAGGTTGGAATGCCACTCCAGATTGTCCACCAAGGTGTCCAGAGTCAGGGCAGGTGGTGGTGAGGGGAAGTGTGCCCAACATCTGTCAGTTATTGCAGGTAACTCTCTTCAAGAGTAAGTGTGCTTCAGTCAGGGCAAGTTAGCCACCCATGGAATTGGGTCCTGTGACTTGTATTTGGACAGCAATGCAGTTCACAGAATCACAGAGTCACAGAAAGGTTACAGCACCACCTGAGGTCATTTGGCCTGTTGATTCCATACCAGATTGATGCAATAGTAATCCAACTAATCCCACTCACCCCACACCCCCTCTCCCATAGCAATTTCCCTTCTAAGAGAAACAATGTTAACAGTTCAGGTTGAAGGCCTTTCATCACAGAGAGAGGAAACATGTTGGTTCTTAGCTGCCTGAAGATTAACTTTTCTCTCTTTTTCCATTCTGACAAAGAGTCTTTCACCCAAAACATTAACTCCGTTTCATACTCCACAGATGCTGATGACTTACTGAGTGTTTCCAGCATTTTCTGTTTTTATTGAGGGCAAAGGGAGATTTAATAGGGCTGAGGTGGTTGGGGAGAATTTGGACAAATTTGGACACAAAGCCATCTAAAAGCAACTGGCAAGGAACATTCCTGTACTTCCCTAGGCATGGCCTCTGACAAGGACTGTGGGATCTGTGATATTATCTGTGTATCACTCGCACAAAGAAATGCACAGTACGTGCCAAGTGTTTCAATACAAAGCTATACATTACAACTTATTTACAAACGGCAGACTTGGCAACATCATCCTTCTTTATAAAACAATAACACTGACAACTTCCATCGTTGACAAAACAAAAGGCACAGATGTGAACATTGATGCTTACCTCTGCCAATATTCAGGTTTAACACCAGCAGAACAGGTATCATATCCTATTGAATCAATGCTCCACCAATCCTATTGTTTGAACTTCCTTGCCATAGATGGGAGCCTGCTGACATATTCAAGCTGTGGTCTTCCTGAACTTTAATATAAAAACACCATTAGGTCTGAGCTTTTATGTTCTACATATTTTGTTGGAAAACCCAACATTCCTTAAACTTTCTTCATTGCATGAATGACTTCAGACAATGATTTTAATGTTGCAGGAACCTGAAACACTTCCAATACTCGTGCATCTTCACAGAGTTTACCCTATCCGAAGGACTTTCAATCAAGCTTTCTTCTTTACTTGTGCTTTCCCCTACCTCAGCACTTCTCCTTCTACCCATGCTGAGACCACCAATCACAGAGGCTTGAATCAGTGAGAGCACCACCCCCACACCACCCCACCATGAACCTGTCTCCCAGGGACACTCACCCTCCGCCACTGCCCAACACACATCTCCGGCAAACTTCATCCAGACTGCACACAAAGGTCAGGCCATTCCCTTGTGTAGGGGTGAATCAATAGTCCACATGTGTTAAGCCTCAATGATACTGAATTTTTAAGCAGTAGACCCACAGAAAAATGGTCATTGCCAAACCATGCAGCATGGATGAACACACCTCTGCAGATATCTATAAATTCCTAGACCAACATTCCAAGTCTGAAACCATCTTCATTCTATCTAAATTCTATAAATCTTTCTGAAAGGTTATAATCATCTTTTATTTCACATTCACATTTCAGGGTCTGCAAGTCACAAGTAAGGCCTGCATTTATTGCCCATCAATAACCATCCTTCAAGTTTAAGTTTATTGTCATAGGCATAGGTATAAATGCCATGAAAATTGTTGCAGCAACAGCACAGTACATTGCAAACACAACAAACATAAATTACAAAAACTTAAATTAATGTAAATTATGCATAATTTACATGTCAAAATAAACAAAAATAAACATAACGACATCAGAGCAAATTGAGAAAAATATAGTCCGAGGTAGAATTAGGGTTTTTAAAGTCCCTTGACCTTTTAGGGTTTTTTAGATTCCTTGAGAAGTTGGTGGTGAGCTGACTCCTTGAACCACTGCCGTCCGTTTGGTGAAGGTTCTCTCACAGTGCTGCTGGCTGGGAACTCCAGGATTTAGACCCAGTGACGATGAAGGACTAGCAATATATTTCCAAGTCAATATTGTATGCAACTTGGATGAACCCATAGGTGGTGGTGTTCCCATGTACCTGCTGCCCTTGTCCTTCTTCACGGTGGAGGTTGTGGGTTTGAGAGGTACTGTTAGAGTAGTCTCATGTGCAACTGAAGTGCATTTCATAGCTAGTATGGAGTGTTTTCCTTTTTGCTCCCTTTGTCTTCGGATTTATCTGCAGAGAGTGGTTAACACAACCCAGTCCATCACAGGCTCGTCACTTCCTTTCATCCAGTCCATCTTCTTGGTGTATTGCATCAGGAAGGCTAACAGTATCGTCAAGGATGCCTGCCACCCTGGCCATTCCCTTTTCTCTCTTCTACCTCCTAGGAGAATATACAGGAGCTTGAAAGCCCAGACTCAAGAATTGCTTCTTCCCCACTGCTATCAGACTTCTGAACCAACCACCGCTTTCACATCATCTTCCCTTCATTCGAACCCTTCATTCTATTTTATCGTCACTTGAGCATTTCTCTTTGCACTATTTCAGTTTGCATTTCTAAACTTTGCACCATTCTATTGTTTTTGCACTCATCACTGCATTTGTTGCTGTATTTATTATGACCATGTACACTGCTAACGCTGTGAGCTTCACGAGAGCATGGAATTTCATTGCACCCTGGCATATCTGACAATAAACTAATCTGAAGTCTGAAATCTGAAACCCTGTTGTCAAGAGCAGTCACTCTCACCTCACCCCTGGGACTCAGTGCTTTGGTCTGCATTTGACTAAGTTGCAACCCATGCAAACCAAAAAGTACAGAATTTTACATCCAAGTTACATTCAGTATATGTCGAGTTCAGAAGTGTCTAGAAATTCAACCTCAATCAATGAATGCAGTAGATTCACATTCTATTCTACTTCTGGAATTCGGTTTTATTGGTTTCACTTGAAACAAATTTCAGAAAAAGACCAGAATGCACAACTTTTACAAAGCAAGGCATTTAGTACCGCAACCAGGGATGAATTTCAAGGACCAAGGTCTTTTGAACTAGTTTGAAAGGAGTGGGCTGGAAGAAAGTCCTGCCCATGTAAGTTAAGCCCCCAGGAAGAATTAATCATCACCATTAATTGCGTTCAGTAACAGGTCTCTGAGGAGGCTCTAAAAATTAAACTGGCTCTTTTTGACATAAGAACACTAATAGACATGTCTTAAAAGCTTTTGAATGTAATTTTTTTTTAATTTGCCAAAAAAATTGATTGGTGTAGACTAATGTAAGGAGCAAATGGCATTTTCATATTTTGTAAAACTAATTTTCAGTATTTTAAAATTGAGTTTCTCCCAGGTGGTTGATTGACACTGTGATTAAAGTTGCTTATTTTTTGTGATAAATCCATTTTCAGCTGCCTTAGTCAAACTGCACCAAGTCACCACTCAAAGGTATATCAACAAATATACAGAAAATAATTTTGTTTCAAGAAAAATGCAGTGTTTTAAAATATGTTCCAATTGTACTTTTTTTTATTGTTTCCTACAAATGATATTAAAATGAATTTAAGCAGGAATTTGAGATCAACTCAAAATGGGTGAAATTTGTACCCTGACTGCAAAGTAAACCAAAAGTGAAACCTCGACTTTTACTTTCTCTGTACAGCAAGACTACTTCAATCCGAAATCCTTGGGACTGTGGTGGTGCCGAACTAGTAAATTTTCCAGACTGTTGGATGTTACTCCTATTAATACTCAAGCACACTTTCATTTCATTTTTTCTTCCTGTTATGCAGTATTATAATAAATTTTGGAATTGGAATCGGAATTGGTATATTATTGTCACATGTACCAAGATACAATAAAAAACTTAGTTTTAAAAGCCATCCATACAGATCATTTCAAAAGGTAAGTACAATGAGGTAGTGCAAGGGAAAAGCAATAACAGATTGCAGAATATAGTGTTACAGTTATAGTTACAGAGAAAGTGCAATCCAGGTAAACAAAAAGGTGCAAGGGCCATGACAAGGTAGATTATGTCAAAGGTTCACCTTTAACATGCAAGATGTCCGTTCAAGAGCTTTATAACAGCGGATAGAAGCTGTCCTTGAGTCTGGTGGTGTGTGTTTTCAGGCTTTTGTATCTTCTGTCCACTGGAAGCAGAGAGAAGAGAGAATGTCCAGGGTGGGAGGGGTCTTTGATTATGTTGGCTGCTTTTCTGAGGCAGCGCGAAGTGTATGCAGGGTCCATGGAGGGGAGATTGGTTTTTATGACAGACTGAGCTGTGTCCACAACTCTTTTTTAATTTAATTTTTTTTTAATTTTATTTACAGCATGGTAACAGGCCCTTCCGGCCCAACGAGTCTGTGCCGCCCATTTTAAATCCCCATCTTAATCTACCCGTACGTCTTTCTCTCTGCAATTTTTTACAGATTCGCGCAGAGCACTTGCCATACCAAGCCATGATGCAGCCAGATAGGACGCTTTCAAAAGTACATCAATAAAAATCAGCGAACCCGGTGAGTTTAAAGGGAGTGGGGAAATATACTATCATTCCAGACCCTGGCTCCTGCTACAAACCCACTGGTGTGTTCCTGACCCCTGGTGCTCAGAACTCACCCCAGCTCTGGCTCTAGCTGCTCATTCGGCCTACAGTCCAGACTCCTGGGTCTGGCCACACTTCAGACCCCCAGTTCACATTCCAGACTAATGAGTGAGCCAGATACTGGGCCATCAGGATTCTTGAACAATCGCATGCTGGATTATTGGAGTTTTACTGTACACTGTTTATCACTTTCTTCTGTCACTCAGTGCTTGGGTAGTTAAAGATCTGCCAAACAATAATTTTGTTATTCTTCATTATCTTGATGATATCTCCATTGAACAGCTAAACAAAGGAGGATGTTCCAAGAGCATTTTCATCTTCAATGACTCTGTGACCCAGCACGTGAGCGCTAAAGACGAGACTGAAACACATGCAACTACCTTCAGCCAGAACTGTCAGGTGGACAATCGATCACAGCTTCCTCCAGAGATTCCCACCAGCACAGAAGCCAGTCTTCAGCCAATTCACTCCACATCATGTCTCGAAATGGATGAGAGCACTAACTGCAGCAAAGGCTCTGGGTCCAGGCAACATCCTGTCTGTAGTACTGAAAACCTGTGCTCCAGAACTAGCTGCACCTTTAGCCAAGCTTTTCACGTACAGTTACAACACTCGACCATATGGAAAGTTGCCAAGGTATGTCTTGATCACAAAAATCCAATCAATGATGGCCCATTCAGAATACTCTCAATCATCAGCAAAGTGACTGAAGCTGTCATCGATAGTGCTGTCAACTGGCATTTACTCACCAATAACCTGATCACTGACAACCTGTTTGGGTTTTGCCAGGACAACTCAGCTCCGGAACTCATCACAGCCTTCACCCAAACATGGACCAAAGAGCTGAATTCCAGAGGTGAGGTCAGAGTGACTGTCCTTGACATTAAGGTAGCATTTGACTGAGAGTGGCATCAAGATGCCCTGGTGAAACTGAGGTCAAAGAGCACGAAGAAGAGCACACATCGATGGTTGAAGTCATACCTCACACAAAGGAAGGTAGTTGTGGCCATCAGACATCAATCATCCCAGCCCCAGGAAACACTGCAGGAGTTTGTCAGAGAAGTGCCCTCGGTCCAACCATCTTCAGCTGATACATCATTGACCTTCTTTCCATAATACAGTCAGAAGTGGGGATGTTTGCTGAGAATTGTATAGTGTTCAATTCCATTCATAACTCTTCAGCAAATGAAGCAATCCATGCCAAAATGCAGTCAGACCTAGACGACATTGAGGCATGGGCTGATAGGTTGCAAGTAACATCTGCACTTCAAAATTGCTAGCCAATGACCATCTCCACCAAGAGAAAGTCTAACATTGACATTCAATGGCATTACCATTGCTGATTCCCCATCATTTATCAGAAACTCAGCTCGACCAGCCATATAAATACCATGACTACAAGAGCGGGTCAGAGGTTAGGTATCCTATGGTGAGTGACGCACTCCTTGACACTCCAAAATCTTTCTACAGTCTGCAAGGCACAAATCCAGAGAGTAATGGAATACTCTCCACATGACTGGACAAGTGCAGCTCCGACAATAGTCAAGAACCAGATCAGATCAGATTAGTTTATTGTCATTTACACCAGGGTGCAATGAAATTCCTCACTCATGTGAAGCACACAGAGTAAAGAGTGTTCAGGGTAATAATAAATACAGCAATAAATACAGCGGTAAGCTCAAAAACAACAATGGGTGGTGCAAAGAAGTATCATAATGAAAACTAAGATAGTGCAAAAACAGATGCTAAAGTGACAATAACGGAAGAGGCTTCGAGAACACGGCTGCGCCACCAGGAAGGGGATGTGAAAGAGGTGATTGGTTCAGGAGTCTGATAGCAGTGGGGAAGAAGCTGTTCTTGAGTCTGGTCGTCCGGCCATTCAAGCTCCTGCATCTTCTCCTGGAGCCTAAACACTATTACCTACCATCCATGGAAAAGCAGCAGCTGGATTGGCACCCCATCTACCAGCCTATCATCCATTCCCTCCACTACTGCTGCATGGTGGCAGCAGTGGGCACTACCTACGAAGTGCACTGCAATTACTCTGACTGCACATCCCGAACCTATGACCTCCACCACCAGGGAGAACAAGATCAGCTAGCGCACCGGAACACCACCACCTGCAGGTTCCCCTCCAAGCTATGCACTATTCCTGACTTAGAAATATATTGGCATACGTTAATGATCGCTAGGTCTAAATCCTGGAATTTCCTCCCCAACAGAACTCCAGGAGCATCTTCATCAGAAGGAATCCAACTGTTCAAGAAGGTGATTCACCATCACATTCTCAAAGGCAATGAGGGACAGGCAATAAATGCTGGTCTTTGTTGTAACAACCAGATCCCAAAAAAATGAATTAAAACAAAGTCTTGTTTCCATTCCTCTCTCTTCCTGTTTGTGTTTATTTTGGGTTACCTCTGCCTAGACACAGTAGAAACCACAGTTTTTCTTTCGTGGATTCCTTTCACATTTGACCAAGCTACAATAGACCAGTGTAACCACGGCAACAGAAAACCGCATGAAGCTGACACAATCCAGCAGTCTCATCATTCAATTAAACATGCCGCGTTCAATCATTTCTCCAAACTTTCTTTGTGTTACTTAGGCCGGCATCTCCATGGAGATCAAAAAACCTGCAGATGGTGGAAATCTGAAATAAAAACAGAATATGCTGGAAACAGTTAGCAGGTCAGGTAGTGTCTGTGGAGAGAGAAACAGGGTTAAAATTTCAGACCACCATGGATTGCCAAAGTGCTTTCTTAATGAAGAGGCCATTACAATTTTTTGGGCTCTTTGAAGAAGATCAAGGGAGTACTCCTTCCTCAACTGAAACTTCCAAGAGCAGATTAAATGGATAATTATGTTCACTGTTGTTGTTGGATTTAGCTGTCCACACACTTGTAATGAGGCCAAATGATCCATCACCCTAACTAAGAACCTTCATGATTGGTCAGTATTGAAACTGGAAAGACTGACTTTAATATAGCAACTTTTATGATAGCCCTAGCTTATTTTTTTAACACAGCCAATTAAGTACTTTTAAAATCTAGTCAATATAGTGGTATAGGAAATACTGCTATCAGTTTAAGTACAGGAGGCTCTGCAGACAGAGTTGTGATAATGCTTCAGTGTTATAAGGAGAGGTTGGATACACTTGGATTGTTTTCTCTGGAGCTTCGGAGTTTGAGGGGCAACCTGGAATAAGTATATAAAATTATGAGAGGCATATATAGGGTAGATAATCAGAGTCTTTTTCCCAGGCTGAAAATGTCAAATACTAGAGGGCATAGGCTTAAGATGAGAGGGGAAAAGTTTAAAGGAGATTTATGAGGCAAGTTGTTTTACACAGAGGGTGGTGGGTGCCTGGAGCATGCTGCCAGGGGAAGTGGTGGAAGCAGATATGATAGCAAGGTTTAAGAGGCATTTAGACAGACAATTGAACAGGTAGGGAATGGAGAGATATAGGCTGTATGTAGGCAGTTTAAATTGGCATCATGGAAAGACCTGTTCCTGTACTGTATTGTTCTATGTTCTATGTGTTATGTTATTGGTTGAAAGATAAATACATCCCAAACAAACATGAACCCTAGAGATAATTACCCTATTTTTCTTTGAAGTAGTTACATACATGCTTACTATGACAAAAACACAGGCCCTTTGGCCCAGTGGGTCCACAGTAGATCCTAGCAGAGCAATCCCTCTCATCTTACTCACCTTTAACTCTGCAACCTATTCTCTCCCATATGCCCATCAACTTTCACGTTGATTCTTTTCTGTCACCCACTATACTAAGGCCAATTAGAGCAGCCAATTAACGAGCCGCCAGATCTTTGGGAAAGGAGAGGAAACACAGAGCACCCATATGGTCACAGGGTGAGCACCCAAGCTCAGAACTGAGTCTGGGTCACTGGAGCTGTGAGCCACCAGCATAAGGTATTGCACCACTGTGCCATCCTCACATGATGACCCTTTATATGCAGAGTAAAAGAAGCTTTGGTCTAATGTCTTGCCGAAAAGATGGCTGTATCAGTGGGTCTCTCATTGCCGAACTGCAGTCACAGATTAGGTTTCCCTCAGTCCGGTCACAACCTTCCCCCACAGAAGCAGAGCCATCTTTTGCATGAGACATTAGTCCAGAGCTCTGCTGACTCCGCATGCTTGTAACGTTTACACTTGAGACAAAGAATCCTAGCTTGAAGCCATAGCATCATCTGAGTTTAAACAGAGGTTTGCTGGAGCATGGGGAATCATATTAAATATATCAATTTCAAAATTAATAGATCAATCTCAGAAGAAACTGCAAAAATGTTTAAATACATTTATAAATTCATAAGTAGCTTAAATCAATTTACAAACCTGCAGACTGATATAAATTGAGCAATTGGTTTTTAAAATTAATTTTCTAATTATTTATAACCAGATAATCCTTTTTATCATTAATATTATTGCCAAAATAGCTGGTTCCTCTGAAAATTATGATTAAACTTCATTTCAAGATATCAAAATGAAAACTTTGCTAAATTGAATTTTAAAATTATGAATTGCTCACACACTGGCCTACTAGTTTCAGCATCACTGGTGACAGGTCACAGACAACGAATATAGATGTGGTTTCAGTCTCAAGGGCTATTGTTGGAAGTGTATTTAAAGAGGCCTGGTCTTTGGATAGTACGATTTGCAATGACCGGATACATTTTGCTTTTCAAAGAAAGGAAGAACTTGTACCTCTTTAGCAACTGACCACTACTTCACCTCAGAAATACCCTTCAGTTTGGTCACTATTGTAATACAGAAAAAGACAATTCTACAAAGCAAGTTCCCTCTACCAGCTACAAGATAATGACCAGATACCAGATAGTTTGCCTTGGTATTGGTCGAGGGATAAACACTGGTCAGAACACCTCCCACACTTTCCTTAAATTTTCCTCAGGCCCTCAGTTTAAGATAAAGCTATCGTGACTTACAATAACCCCTAAAGCCTTCCTGAAGATACATCAGAGCTGTGTTAATATGCTATACAAACAAGACTTGGACTGTGCTAAGTGGGCTGATGCCGGTTGAGATGCGTGCAGGGAAGTCCTTACGTGAAAGAAGAATAAAAGCAGTCAGAATTTTATTCCAGATTTAAATTAGCTTCCTAGAGATTAGACAGACAGGCAGACTTTAGGGCTGGATCCTATATCACAGCCTCTCAAACACTTCATCAGTGTACTGTTTAAAGAGGAAACATAAGTGGCATTGATGCGTTGTAAATGGAATGTATTGGTTTGATGGCGCAAGGACTGCAACAAAAGATGTAGCAATTGTAACATATTTCCTTATATATTTCTATGAATAAAGTACAGTTTTGAAATAAAATTTAAAAAAAAGCTGAAAAGAAACTTGGGCTTGAACAAGATAAATAGCTTTACAACGCTCATTAAGTAGGCTCCCATATGAAGGACGACCACTTGGTTTAGGGTGCAGCATTGTCAATGACCTTGATAGTAGCAAGTAGCATTAGCCATTTTAATTCCACTCCCCATTGCCACAGCAACATGCCTGTCCCCAGCCTTCTCCACTGCCATGATGAGGTGAAACGTAAACTAGAGGAACAGCACCTCATATTCCACTTGGGTAGTCTGCAACCCAGAGGCATGAGCATTAGATTCCAGTAAATTGCTCCCCCTCTGTCCCTTTTCTCTTTCCTCCCGATCTACCCAGTTCTTCCTACACTCACCCCAGCCCTCCATCACCCTGTTCTTTCTCCGCCTCCACCCAGTCCATCTGCCCATCACCCACACACTCCTCCCTCTTGTTCCCCTCCCCCACTGTTCCCATCTGCCCTCCCCACCTCCCTCACTTGATTCAATGCTCCATCGTCCTCCCCTATTGGATTCCATCATCTTCAGCCCATTGTTGCCTCCACCTATCACCTCCCGGCTTCTGTCACTATTCCCACTCTCCCCTTCTCATCTGCATATCACCCCTCCTCACTCTAACCCCTTCCCTCCACCTCTTTATACCAGATATCCCCCTTCTTTCTTTCAGCTCAGATGAAGGGTCTAGAAGAAAGGTAAGTTTCAAAGTCAAGTTTATTGTCATATGCACAAGTGCATGCATGCACAGGTGCAATGAAAAACTTACTTGCAGCAGCATCACAGGCACATAACATCACATAAGCAGCATTCACAAGAAAAAACATAAATTAAACATAAATTATACACAATTTTTACAAGAAAGGGCAATTAGAACAAAAAAAAACAAAGTTCATTTTAGTGCAAAGTGATCAAAGTGGTCATAGTGTTGCTAAATTGCAGTGATTAGGGTTGTGCAGATTGGTTCAAAGAAGCAAATGGTTGAAGAGAAGCAGCTGCTCTATAACCTGGTGGTGTGGGACTTCAGGCTTCTGTACCTCCTGTCCAATGGTAGCTGCAAGAAGATTACATGGCCCGGGTGGTGGGGACCTTTAATGATGGATGTTGCCTCCTTGAGGCAGCACCTCCTGTAGATACTACCGATGGTGGGGACGGATGTGCATGCAATGTATTGGGCTGAGTCCACTACTCTCTGCAGCTTCTTATGTTCCTGCGTATTTAAATTGCTGTACCAGACCATAATGCAACCAGTCAGGACACTTTCAACAGAACATCTGTAGAAGTTTGTTCGAGTGATTGGTGACAAGCCAAACCTGCTTAACCTTCTAAGAAAATAAAGATGCTGATGCGCCTTCCTTGTGATTGCATCTATGTGCTGGGCCCAGGACATAGATCTGAGGTTAACCAGAGATCGTGGCTGCTCTTTCTTGGGCAAGTCTCCTTGGCAGGAGGGGACAGACAGAAAACCATCTCACAGGCACCAGTAATTCTCCATAAGCCTCTCTGGGGTGAATATCTACACACAGCCTGGCCATCTGTGGGGACCTTTCTACACCACACCAATTGAAAATGGGAAACCTCTGCAACTCATCTAAATCCTCATTAACAATTGGGGGGTGTGGTGGGTTGCAATAGAACCCAACACTATCTGCCAAGGTAGACCAGTCTTCCTCCATTTCTGTAATTTTTTCTCCTTACCTGTGTACTGCAATACACACCTAGACACTGAGAATGCCAGATGTTATAGTCGGGGCAGCTGGACAAGCTGGTATGCTGACAGGAAAGGGAATCATGCCGACTGAATGTGAGTTTCCAGGTTCATCCAGGGATTGTGCCTGTCGTTTCTTCTACAAGTCTCCTTGGCCGAGGGGTCGGGGACAAAACCATCTCATCACCACCACCATCTCTTCATCAGCCACTCTGTAGTGAATAGGTACACACACACACTCACACAAACATACACACACAGACACACACAAACACACACACAAATACACACACACACACACACACACACACACACACACACAAACACAAACACACACACACACACTTGCAAACACAAAGCCATTGGCTCCTGAGCGTCTCTAGAGATTCTCCAGCACCACACCAGTTGGGAAAGGGAAAGCTCAATAAAAGATTTAGGAGGCCAGTGCGTTGTGGGTGTGTTGATGTGCAGCCCAGGGAGGGGCAGACAGAAAGTCTGAACGATGCTGATAGAAATCGTGATTTCACCTTTTCTGACCTCTGATGCCTCTTTGTGCTCTTCTCTACTTCAGCTCTGGACACACAAGAAACTGCAGATGCCAGAAACTGGAGCAAAAAAAACCCAAAATGCTGGAGGAACTCAGTGGGTCAGGCAGCATCTGTGATAGGAAAGGGACAGTTGACATTTCAGGTACAGATGAAGGGTCTTGACCTAAAACATTGACTGTCCATTTCCCCTTAAACATACATCCTCTGGGTGTTGATCCCTCAGCCATGGAGTAAAGATTCTTCCCATCACCCCTGCCTTACCTAATCAAGTCAAGTTGAGTGTATTGTCATAGGCATAAGTACACTGAGGCACTGGTACAATAAAAACTTGCTTGCAGCAGCATCACAGGCACATAGGTACAGACAACACACAGAATATAAATTACATAAATTATACAAGACAATGAAGAAAAAGACTGTGCAACACAAGCTATTAGTGCAAAAACATAATTAGAACCAAGCCCATGGTAGTGCAAGAGGTGGTCCTTCGTGTTCCATTGCTGAGGTAGGATTAGAGTCGTGCAGGTTGGTTCAAGAACAATTCAGGATGCACTGCAGCCCCATCAATGGGTGTGAGGGCCATCACTGAAGATTAACCCTTTAACTGGATGGCCTCTACCACTTATCCCCATGGCAATCCTGGCCTCACCCCATCAAAGATCTTCCCTTCGTCCCATCCACTCCCCTCCTTACATCTCTGCTGATTTAAGCCCCTGGATCAGAGGGTCTGAGCTGAACCATTCATACACAAGCCCAAGTTCAAGTAGCCCAGCATTAACCTCAAACTCACTGTAGCTCTAGTAACCTCCATATATAACCAGAGACTCTGGCCAACCCTGGAGGAGTCCCTGAAGTACTGACACTCAGGAGTGAAGGAGGTGCCATGTTCAAAGAGTAAACAAAGCAAACAGGAAGTAGTGGACTGGAGGAGATAAAATCCATCCCTATGAGCTGATTAAAGTAGAAAATGAATCAAATCAACACCCAAAGTGTCAACAAACACCATCTTTTTCATTGAACACACCACATTACTTACAAGCACAGTGTGTAAAACATCTCAGAAACTTTAATGAGACCCATGTATGATTAAGTACCATCACAATTCACTGGAAGAACCCTGCTGCCCCCTTGTGACAAGGTGGGATATGGCAGATGCCAGAAACAATTCTCTCTCTGACTTCAAAGCAACCTCTAAATAGCAGTGGCTACCACAATATTATTCCTAATACACTGATAGAGGCATTTGTTGTGGGGAAAGTTTCAACTAGGGGGAATTATTTAAACTTATAAGTTCAATTACAATGATTGGGCAGTGCAGTCGTGCAGCAGTTAGCTCTGCTGCCTCACAGCTCCAGCGACCTGATTCATTCCTGATTCCAGAGCTTTTTGTGTGGTGTTTACCTGCTCTCCCTGTGACCACGTGGGTATCCCCAGGTGCTCCGGTTTCCTCTCATATCTCAAAGATGTGTGGGTTAGTGGGTTAATTAGCAGGTATAAGTTACCCCTAGTGTTTGGGTGGGTGGTAGGAGAACCGTTGGGGTGGGGTAGGGGGTGGGTGGAATTGATGGCTATGCACAGAAAAATGGGATTGGTGGAGATGGGTGGACGATGATTGGTGCAGATTTGGAGGGCTGAAGTGCCTGCTTCAAAGCTGATTCCAGTTTTCAGGGACATTAGTACTTGTGGCACTAGGGCGGTGCCTTCCCCCAGCCCAAAACACTTGGAACTCTGGCCAGCAGCGGAATTCTTCAAAAACTGTTCTGAAGATACTTGGGACTAGTCTGTTCCTCAGTGATCAGTAAGGATATACTTCTGAACAGACCTGCTGCTGAACACATCAACAATCCCCCATCCTACACACATGCACACAAACACATGCACATATTTGCACACATGCCTATATGCACACACACACAAACACACACACACACGCACACATGCATACACATGCACACACACACACGCATACACATAAACACACATGCACACACACGTGCATGCACACACACACACACACACACACACACACACACACACACACACACACACACACACACACACACACACACACCTCTAAACACATGCCCACCACACGTAATGTCTCTACTCATGAGCATTATGCTAATCACGAAGAAAATGTATCTAACTTCTGATTTCAGGCAATGGTTTCCAATAAATTTACAACAATAAATGAAATATAAGCTATTTTGAGCAGATATGCCATTATCTCAACAGTTAGTTCTAGTTCAGTGGGATAAATTGTCAAGCAAAAGAAAGCACATAATAATAGAAGAGTTAAATAGGACTTGCAGTGAACAGACCTAAGTTAGGAATTTGTACACCAAGGGTGGCCAAACTGTGTCCAGTGAGGCATAAGCAACCTCCCAGCCCAGGAGACCAGAGGGTCAGACCCACTGTGCTTACATTTCTTCCTTGCTGACTTACTTTGTTTGCATTTCTAGGGGCTTCCACATGGGAACAGGCCCTTCGACCCACCAAGGCTGCACCCAATTACACCAATCCTACACTAATCCCAAATTGTTCTTCCCACATTCTCATCAGGTTTTACCACTCACCTACACACTAGGGACAATTTATAGTGGCCAATTACCCTACCAACCTGCATGTCTTTGGAATGTGGGAGGAGACCAGATCACCCAGAGGAAACCCAAGCAGTCATTGAGAGAACATTGCAAACTCCACACTGACAGAACCAGGGGTCAGGATCGAACCCAGGTCACTGGAGCTGTGAGGCAACAGCTCTGTCAGCTGTGCCACTCTGCCATCCCAGTCCTTTTGATATCATTAGGGGGCACGATGCAAAACATTCTAAATGAGATCATCGAGCAGGACTGGAGGACTTGAGTTATGAGGAGAGTCTGGATAGGCTGGGACTTTTTTCCCCTGGAGCATAGGAGGCCGAGGGATGACTTTACAGAGATATAAAATCATGAGGGGCATGGATAAGGTGGATGCTCACAGTCTTTTTGTCCAGGGTAGGGAGTCTGAAACTGGAGGGCATACATTTAAGGTGATAGGGGAAAAATTTCTAAGGGACCTGAGGGGCAAGTTTCTCACACAGGAGGTGGTGGGTATGTGGAATGGTCTGTCAGAGGATGTGGTTGGGGTGGGTACAATTATGACATTTAAAAGACAGGTACATGGATGGAAAAGATTTATTGGAAAATGGGCCCAAGGCAGGCAAATTGGACAAACTTGATCAACATTTTGGTTGGTATGGACAAGTTGGGCTGAAAGTCCTGTTTCCAAGCTGTATAACTGATTCTATGGCCCTATGTGCTTCTCTCTCCACAGATGCTGCTTAACCTGCAGAGTGTTTTCCAGTTTATGTTATTATTACAGTGAGACTTTTTCCAGGTAATGCCTATAGGAGCTATGGCTGTTAATCCAACCATGCTACATTGCCTGGTATTCTGCACCCAATGGAGGAGCTCCAGGGGATGACATCTATGCCCCTCCCCACTGGTACACCAGAACCCTACCTAGTATCCTGGTGAGAGTAATAGCAGGCTCACCAGGTTGTTCTGGGGTTTCTAGGGATCTCGTAGACACGGTGCAAGTTACGCCCCAGAAGCAGTATTGAAGCACTAGATAAAGGTGTTATATTTTTGTTTTTTTGAACATTTTTGCAAATTTGTTGCAAAAATAACAGTGATAGGAAGAAAACATTGTTGCTAAGGTCACTGACAATGCAATTGGGTATTGACAAGCCAGAACGTAGATGGATACCTTGGGTAGCCAATGGAAAGAGAGTGAAGGGGGTGGAGCAAATCGCAGTTGGGGATCATGTGACAAAGTCTTCAGGAATCTACCCAAGAGGATCTGGGAACTCCTGATCCCAGCCATCAAGAGGGAGAGACCAATCCCAGCAGTGGTAAGGTAGGATATCTCTGCTACATTTTTTATGGAGACTGGGCAAGTGGGTCGGGGCACTTTTCTCTTGACACCCAACCTGTCAACAGAGGGGCAGGAAGGCCAACATCATCCCCTCGTAGGTAGAAAGAAAGCAGGGGACAGAAACACACATATTAACCCTCCAGCAGGATGCAAGAAAGCACTCCGTTGTCTCAAGCAAGGAGGCATAAAATTAATCATTAACATGGGTGAAGAAGGTACTGTACTATACTACTAGTAGTGGGCAATATTAGGGGACAGAAATGCACTGTTTTAATCCCCAGGTGGAGGCAGGAAAGCACTCAGTTAACCCCATACCATTAGAATGGAGAATCCTCTAGCAGTGTGGAAGCAGGAAACACTGTATGAACCCTCCAGCAGAAATCAGAAAGGCAACATTAACCCCCCCAGCAGGGGGAAGAAGGAAATGCAAATCCCCTTCAGCAGATGACATCAGGGCTGTGGACTATCATCAACTAGGGGCAGGAAGCTCAGTGGAGCCACAAGGGACTGCAGATTCTGGAATTTGGAGCAATACAAAAGGCGCTGGAGGAACTCAGTGGGTCAGGCAGCATCTGTGGAGGGAAATGGACAGTCAATATTTTGGGTTGAGACCCTTCATCTGGACTAGAAAGAGAGGAGATAACCTTTCACCCCTCTTTCAACATCCCATCTCTTTCCCCTCCCCCACCCTTTAGAGCTGCCCATCACCCACACATTTCTCCAAGCGGTTCCGCTCCCCACCTCCCTCCCTTTAGTCCATGCCCCACTGTCCTCTCCTATCAGATTCCATCATCTTCAGCCCTTTGTCACCTCCACCTATCACCTCCCAGCCTCTAACATCATTGTCTCCCCATCATCTGCCTATCAACCCCCCCCCCCCTCACCTGGATCCACCTATCACCTGCCAGCTCTGTCTCTGCCCCTTCCCCCCCCCACCCTTTTACACTATCTATCGCCCCTCTTTCTTTTCAGTCCAGATGAAGGGTCTCGACCCAAAATGTCGACCATCCATTTCCCTCCATAGGTGGTGCCTGAGCTGCTGAGTTCCTCCAGCACGTTATGTGTTGCACAATATAAAGCCTGTTTGTTTCTGGGCAGCGGTGATATATAATGGGAGCAACTCATCCTTTGGGTCAAGTCTAGAAATTACCCTTGATAATATTAAGAGGTGAAAATTTAATGGGGTTAATTTCAGGTAAAAAATGGTTGGGAGTAAATCAATGGATTGTTTATACTGAATGTGGAGAAATATGAAAAGTTTTCATTTTGTCAACATACATATTTCCCGCAATGACAAAAGTTAAAATTAGGCCCAATGCATTAATGCCACCTGCTTCTGTCTGTGTCGCATCCTTAGCACTAAGTGTGCTAACATGCCATGAAAATAACACTGGTAGAATGTCAGAAGGACATGGTTTGGCCAGCAAGAAATTCAAGCTGTTGCAATTTCAAAACCATACTGCAGTTGTACCGTGGTGACATTATAAAGTGCATGCATCAGCTTTCCTTCAGGGACTGGTACTCTCACTTCTGAGTCAGAAGGTTATGGCTTCAAATCCCATTCTAACGACTAGAGGAAAAAAATCTAAGTTAAATCATTGGGACGGTGCTCCGATTTGGATGCAAAATGAGGCACTGCTTGCAAGTGGACATAAGAACTGTGATCACATTATTAAAAGGAGACAAGGGATGCTATCCCCAACTGAAGGTTATCCCTCAAACAAAAACAAATCTTATTTCTTTATACAGCCGTTTGCTGTACACAGTGTTTCCTGTAGTAAAACAGTGACTACACTTCAAAAATTTTGTTCATTGGCTGCAGAGCATTTTAGGGTATTCTAAGGCTGTGAAAGATGCCATACAAATGCAAGTCTTTTTTTTATTTACCATACACATTCTGATCCTTGTAAGACCATCAATGTA
This sequence comes from Pristis pectinata, assembly GCF_009764475.1. Classification (NCBI taxonomy): domain Eukaryota; kingdom Metazoa; phylum Chordata; class Chondrichthyes; order Rhinopristiformes; family Pristidae; genus Pristis; species Pristis pectinata. The sequence goes on from NC_067410.1 coordinate 60,255,721, forward strand.
CTGAATAGCATAGGCACAGATGGATACTAATGGACTGTTAATAGAATTTTCAAATGCTCAATAGGGAGTGCATTGCCCTTCATAATGTGCGGTATTGTTAATCTGTCATATACTTTATCAATAAAAGTGCTATTGTTCAAAGGAGCTAAGATTGTGGTCGGTGGAACTGAATGTTCCGGGGAGTATGAAAAGCTTTATTCGGTCACTGGAAATCTTTTCTATAATGTGTGGCAGCAAGGAGCACTGCAATTATGAGGCACAAAGGCACTGAAAATTGCCATGTACTTACTAAGAAGCAAAATCAATTGCTGGCCACAAAGAGTTGTCTTTTCACATAATGGAGAGCGGACTTGTTAAATTCAGTGGTCAATGTAAGGGAGCAAGAATACCATTCACACAATAAACGGCAGCTTTTATTTTTTCGCTTTTTCTCTTATCTGGAATCATCAACGTTCTTTGTTATAATGGAATCTTGATCATGTTGTGCGTGTGTCATGACAGGTGAAGGACTTTTTTCTCTCAAAGGAATTACACTTTCTTCTTCCCATGGGCTGTTCCGTGGTGCCTTGCCCACTTTGAGGAAAGCACTGCACAACTTTCAGACATTAGGATCTTGTTTCTGGTCGAAAGTTTCATTCACTTCCAGTTGGGATGGTTAGAACTGCTGAATTTTCACCAGGGAGACTGCCTCACAAAAGCCTTGCCTTGTGACTGTAGCAGACAAAAGAAAGCAAGGCTTCCAGCCAAGAGGACTATACCCAGTGACTGCCTGGACAATTGGATGGTGGGCATTTTTCTTTGGAACTGGCAAGGGTCCAATTTTTCAGTCAATTCTGCTTAGGTCACTCTCATGCATTCAACTGGGTGTTCTGTTTCATAACTGCAGTTCTGACTAGGCAGATTGGAATGCAGGGGAATGGGTGTGATGAGTCAGTAGAGATGGTCAGGTAACCAGACAGCCAGCTCTTTACCCTAAGTCTGAAGACGTAACATTTGTGGATGGCAGGATTCAGGATCCAGGAGTTCTCTCTGCGTGAAATGTATAGCTTCTGGAGGCATGCCCTGGATTACCTTGCAAACTCAGTGACTGCTACAAAGTAAGTGAGTTGTTTAACAGTGCTGGTAGATGGGGGATTGTGTTGACTAGTTTCTGGTTCAGCATTAACAGTTGCTATTGGTTTACAGTTAGTCCCCGTGGTCATGAAGCTCATAAAGTCAACCTCTCCATTCCAGGTCCACCTGGTAACCGTAGGTATCTGCAGTCTCAGTTAATGCGCAGTGCATTGAGTCACAAGGAAAATTATTTGTTTTGTTCACTAGGCAGCACCTTCAGCCAGTCATAGCAAAGGCAACTCTTGTTCCCTCTTGGAAATGATCAAAGTGTTCAATTGAAATCAATTCTGGCCAGGAAGAGCAATCAGGACCTTAGACCCATTACAGGATTTTTCTTTATTATGGTGGGGGGCCATATCCTAAAGCAGGCAAGTGCTATGGATAGACCTTTGAAAATGGTGCCTAATTGCATGGTAGATGGTTACAATGCTACAGCCCCCTGAAACCCGAGGCCATTCATAAGCTTATTAACAGCAGCCATGAAAATTGACCCTTTGCTCTTTAACAAAGGCATCAATCCCAGCAAGATTTTTTTCCTCTTTACACACAAGCAGCAGGGAAATTTAATCAGCACCTCTGCAAGATTTAGCTCCCTGCTAATTCCTGTCATGACTGCAAGTTGCACCTTATCTGTCCGTCCCATTATACCTCGCTCTGCTGCGCCTTATGAATGACATTAAAGCTGTTCAATCGAAATTAGAAGGTAATTATAAATTGAAGAAGGGAGCAGAAAGGTTGAAGGGAAATCAGCGAATCTCTGGACACAGATCTGGGCTTCCAACTCCTGACTCAATATATTCTCACAAAACGTGCCTTGCTCTAAATGGTCTCTGCCACAAAACTCCTCAAGCTTCCTGGGCAGAATCCGATGCATTGTCCGCTCTGATTTTCTTCAAATCACTTTCTATCTTAATCTGACAGCCAGACTTGATTAACCTGCATGTAAATTAGTTTTCTCGCCACCAGCTGCTGTACTGAAATTATCTTAATTGTACAGTTATTACCTTTAAGCTTTAAAGTGCGCACTTCCTCTCTATCTTGTTATAGATTGTAAGGGGAATGGAAACTGACTGTTGTCTAGTAATCCTTAAAGGGACAGTGAACCACAATTTCACCCATTTTTCCAGATTCTATACATACACACTTCCACAGATAAATAACACAAATTAGAGTGGCACAGTTGGTAGAACTGCTGCCTTACAGCTCCAGGAACCTGGGTTCAATCCTGACCTTGTGTGCTGTCTGTGTGGAGTTTGCACGTTCTCCTCTGTGACTACATGGGTTTCCTCTGGGTGCTCCAGTTTCCTCCCACATCCTAAAGACGGGCAGGTTGGTAGGTTAATTAGCCGCTGTCAATTGTCCCTAGTGTGTAAGTGATTTGAAGAAAATCAGAGCAGACAATGCATCGGATTCTGCCCAGGAAGCTTGAGGAGTTTTGTGGCAGAGACCATTTAGAACGAGGCACGTTTTGTGAGAATTGTGGGGTGAGTGATGGGAATGTGGAGATAATAAAATGGATTAGGGTAGGATTAGGTAGGAGTTGAGAAGGAAAAATAAATCAGCCATGATCGAATGGCGGAGCAGACTCGATGCACCGAATGGCCTAATTCTGCTCCTATGCCTAATGGTCTTATGGTCTAGGATTAGTGATAAAATGGTGCTTTATGGATGGCATGGACTTGATGGGCTGAAGGGCTTGTTTCTGTGCTGTCTCTCTCTGTGACTCACTATAATGGCAATTCTCTCTTTCCTCCACCCGATGTCCTAACCTGACGTGAGTCCACTCCTCTTACCGAGCTCATCGCTGCTGTAACCCCCATTTACATTGTTTCCTCTTCCTGAACCAACCCTCCCATTACCCAGAGAAACAAAGGACTACAGATGCTGGAATCTAGATGAAACACGATGATGCTGGAGAAACTCAGCAGGCCAGGCAGCACGCATCGAGAAAAGTAGGCAGATTGGAAATGAAGAAGGGTCCTGACCCGAAACGTTGACTGTCTGCTTTTCTCTACAGATGCTTCCTGGCCTGCTGAGTTCCTCCAGCACCATTGTGTTTCATCCCATTACCCAACTGGCTCTCCTCCCATTTTCCACCTCTCATAAGTTTCAGATCATCCACAACCCTAAAATCTGCATCCAAATTTGCATTTGGTTCCATTCACCTGTCAGCTCTGCACTTGTTGACCGATGTTAGTTTGCAGTTCTCTCAGTTTTAAAATGCTCAACCTCAGATCCCTGTATGTACCCACCTTCATCTCTGCAGTCTTCCAGGAACCCTGAACTCCTCTACTCTTGAGCCAAGTGCACTTCCTTTGCCTGACTATTTCTACAGCTGCTCAGGCCTAATGGAACACCCCCAATCTCCTTTCCGCCCCTCTCTCATCCTTTAGGACTCTACGTAAATCAGTCCATTTGACCAAGCATTTTCCCAATACATTTTCCTATGCAAATAACATTATCTTAATATTTCATTCTTGGCATCTATGATTTTGCAGATCACAACCTCATGGGATATTTTAGAATACTAAAGGTGATATATGAATGCAAGTTGTTACATGCAGAGTGTCAATTTGTCAGGAGCAATGTAGTCAAGCTCCAGTGATGTTTGCATTAAACTTCATTTTTCATTCAGGGTCAGACTGGGTACATCGACAACTATTGTAACAGGACACACGTTTGCCATTTGATCTCATAGTCACAGAAACGGGCCCTTCAGCCCACTAAATCTGTGTCAAACCTGAACCACCCATTTACACTAATCTCATTTTATTCTGCCCATATTCCAATCAAGCTCCCCCAAGATTCTGCCACTCAGCTAGACACCAGGGGCAATTTACAATGACTAATTAACCTACCAACCCACATGTCCTTGGGATGAGGGAGGAAACCAGAGCATCCAGAGGAAATTCACAGGGAGAACGTGCAAACTCCACACACAAACAGCACCAGAGGTCAGGATTGAACCCAGGTCTCCCAAACTGTGAGGCAGCAGCTCTCTAATAGCTGTGCCACTGTGCCACCCCAAATCTACACAAACATTTTAGCCACTGTTAAACTGGTCAGGGCCTTTTCCTAGTGGCTACCTGAAATGAGCCCTCCATACTGAGATGAGGCTTTGGTGCCCAGTTCACATTTACACTCCTAAGCTCACTAAAACTTGGAGTTTGCAAACTGTAAGTTCTGACTACTATTTCTGGAGCCTGAGTTGCCCAATATTTGAACTGTCCTTGACCTGTAGAGGCAGCACCAAAAAAGCTCTAAAACTTCCAAAATGTTTTTTTATGTAATTGGAAGGAACTGGAGTGACTCAGAGTGGCAGGCACGGTAGTGTAGTGGTTAGCGTAATGCTATTACAGCACGTGCAAACCAGGTTCAATTCTGGCCACTGTCTGTAAAGACTTTGTACATTCTCCCCGTGTCTGCGTGGGTTTCCTCTAGGTGCTCCAGTTTCCTCCCACATTCCAAAGACATACAGGTTAGGAGGGGTGGACATGCTATGCTGGCGCTGGATGAGTGGCGACACTTGTGGGCTGCCCCCAGCATATTCTCAGTAATGCAAAAAGACGCATTTCACTGTGTGTTTTGATGTGCATGTGACTAATAAATAAATCTCTTATCTTGTCTTATCTCTTTATTTTTCAAGTATATATCCAGTTCTACTTTGAAAGTTGCCATTGGATCTTTTTCCACCACCCTTTTAGGCAATCTCAGCTTCTTTCAGCAGCCATCTTATCTTTATGCCCATTGGTCACTGATTGTCTTGCTAATGGAAACAATTTCTTCCCACCCAGCTTATTAAACCCCCTCTATATTCTGAATCCCCTATTAAATCACCCTTCACCTTTGCTACGCTGGGAGAATATTCACATCGTCCCCATCCCTCACAGGTGGATAGGATAGTTAAGAAAGCTTATGGGATGTTAACTTTCATAAATCGTGGGATCGAGTTTAAGAGCCGCAAGGTAATGATGCAGCTCAACAAAATACTGGTTGGACCACACTTGGAGTACTCTGTCCAGTTCTGGTTGCCTCATTATAGGAAGGATGTGGAGGCATTGGAAAGGGTGCAGAGGAGATTTACCAGGATGCTGCCTGGATTGGAGAGTATGGATTATGAAGAGAGACTAAGGGAGCTAGGGCCTTATTCTTTGGAGAGAAGGAGGATGAGGGGAGACATGATAGAGGTATACAAAATATTAAGAGGAATAGATAGAGTGGACAGCCAGCACCTCTTTCCCAGGGCACCAATGCTCAATACAAGAGGGCATGGCTTTAAGGTAATGGGTGGGAAGTTCAAGGGAGATGTCAGAGGGAGGTTTTTCACCCAGAGAGTGGTTGGTGCATGGAATGCGCTGCCTGGGGTGGTGGTGGAGGCTGATACGTTGGTCAAGTTCAAGAGATTGTTAGATAAGCATATGGAGAAATTTAAGATAGGGGGATATGTGGGAGGAAGGGGTTAGATAGTCTTAGGCATAGCTTAAAGGTGGGCTGAGGGGCCTGTATTGTGCTGTATTGTTCTATGGGTTCTATGGTTCTATGGCAATGCCATTGAGCTGAAGTCGCTCATCTATTATGAAAAACTGGACCATTCAGTGGAGGTGACAGATAGCAGCACAGTGGGGCAGTGAGTAGAGTCACCACCTCACAGCTCCAGAGAACCGGGTTCAGTGATGACCTTGGGTGCTGTCTGTGGGAAGTTTGCACATTCTCCCTGTGACTGCGTGCGTTTCCTCAGGGTGCTCCAGTTCCTACCACATCCCAAAGACGTGCAGGTTGCTAGGTCAATTGGCTGTTGAAAATTGACCCTAAGATGCATCTGAGTGGTAGAATTTGGGGTCAGTTATTGAGAATGCAGGGAGAATAAAAAATGGATTAACGTAAGATTGTTATAAATTAGTGGTTGATGGTCAGTGCAGACTTGATGGGCTGAAGGGCCTGTTTTCATGCTGTACCTTTCTATGATTCTAACGTTCCTAATGCACCCAAGAAGCTACATTCTTTCAAGAGGAGAAGAAATCTGCAACGATAAATGACTTTTGCAAGCATGTGTTCATATTCAAGAGTGAAATTGTCTTGACAAAGCTTTTATCTAGTTGTAGTTATTCAGCTGGCAGAAATATAAAGCAAAGGCTAAGTAGCTTTAAATAAGATTCTCAGAATGTATTAGCAAAGTACTGAAGAAGCTTTTAACTATCGTTAAGAATTTAGCAAATTGACCTATCTTAAATGCTACCTTATGACATTTGTGCGATACTAGACTAAAAAGGCTTAAGTACAATGAGTTCCAATCCAGCAGAACAGACCTATTTGAAATCACCTGTCCTTTATTACAAGGGTGGTTGAAGCAATTAGATGCAGTGCATGATTTTTTAATAGGCATAAATCCAGACTGTAAGGCTAAAGCCAGGTCTGGTGTTAGAGATTCTTGTCAACTCCTAGCTTTGTAACTCTTACCTCCCTGTAAAGGGGCTCATTAGCCCAAGACCAAATCCGGTTCCCTCACCTTTGTCTTTCATCTGTCCCAGTCTGGATAGGGTGCTCAAAATCCTTTCTCTTTGTCTGGACTTTTTAGCAGTGGCCTAAAAGAAGGGTTGTCCACTCCATCATCCCACCTTTGACTGCTCTGCACAATTTCCTTCTCCAATGACCTCAATGTAAATGAAAATTGCATGAGGAATCCTACGATTGCCCTGTTAGCACCCGTTTTATGAAGTTCAAATCAGTATTTATCATTGGCTGCTGACCCCTTCTCTCCCTCACCAACATACCTGCAGTTTTCTAGTGGTACTGTGACAATGTTGTGTCTACTTTCTTATTTTGATCCTCTTGCACATTCTTTTTCCATGCTTTGATCTTCATGCATTGGGATCAATAATCACCACAACATCTCCTCCTCATTTTCTACTCCAGAGCCTTCACACTGCCAAAATCCACATGTCCTTGTCTTCTCACTTCTTGTATCTACAGTCCAGTGGAATCTAAGCAGACAGCATCAAAGCATTGTTTCTGATGCCTTCTGCCTCACTGCTAAACTGGAAGTCTCCGCAGGGGTTCTTCAAACTAGTCTTCCCTTTATTGCAAAAATATTTCTTTATTCATAAAATTTGCAATACAGTACCTTCATACACTACCATTCTTAGTACAAGCTACATCATTCTGTTAGGGGAAACTGAGCAATTAAAGAATCATTCAAGACTCAGGCCTGTTACAAATAATAAAAACATTATTATGGTGGTGGGGGGAAGGTTGCTCAATATCCCAGACAGCCTCTCCACAGAACAAAGGGAAAGATACAATGGAGTCATGGAGTGACAGAGTAACACAGCATGGAAACAGGCCCTCGGCCCAACTCGTCCATGCCGACCAAGGTGCCCATCTAAGATAAGCGCATTTGCCTGCATTTGGCCCATATCCTTCTAAACCTTTCCTATCCATGTATTTATCTAAATGTCGTTGTTATGCCTTTCTCCAATTCATCCTTGGCTGGTGCAGACCAATAATACTAACAACTGATTACATACATTACATGCACACCCAATCAAGTGTCTAATAATTTAACTGGGTCATCCCGTGATGTTTACCAGGCACCCTGTCCATCATCCTTAGACCTGAACAATGGCTTCAGTCTTCAGTGACCTTGGGATACCGGCTTGTGATAACAGAGGCCCTGCTGGACTGCCTATGAAGCTGGAGCAATGTGGTCAAGTCCTAGTTAGTTCCAGCTTTTGGAATGTATTTCTCCATTTTGTAACATACAAACCTATGCCTTTCTATATGTCTGCTTATGTGATACTGCCTTCACCTCTAAACAATTCCATTTACATTACTTCATTACTGAGTATTTTCAAGGCTAAAATTTAAGTGGCACAGAGCACAGCGGGTAGATCCGTTGCCTCACAGCTCCAGAGACCCGGGTTCAAACCTGACCTCAGATGCCGTCTGTGTGGAGTTTGCAGTTTTCTCCCTGTGACCACTGAGAGCTCCAGTTTCCTCCCAAGTGGAAAAGACATGTGGGTTAATTGGCAACTGTAAATTGTTCCTGGTAGGCAGGTGAGTGGTAGAATCTGGAGGAGATGATGGAAATGTGGAGAGAATGGGTTACGAGGAAAATCAGTGAGGGATATGATTACTCTGTGAACCGGCATAGATGTGATGAGTTGTGATGTGATAGATGTGAGGAAGAGGGATGAGGTCCTAAAAAGTGAGTTTAGGGAGCTAGGCAGAAGGCTGAAGAACAGGACCTCAAGGGTAGCAATCTCGGGATTGCTGCCAGAGCCATGCGATAGTGAAGGTAGGAATAGGAGGAGATGGCAAATAAACGCGTGGCTGAGAAGTTGGTGCAGGAGGGAAGGTTTTAGATTTTTGGATCATTGGGATCTCTTCTGGGGAAGGTGGGACCTGTACAGAGAGGACGGGTTACACCTGAACCCGAGGGGGGCCAATATCCTTGCAGCCGGGTTTGCTAGGGTGGTTCGGGAGGGTTTAAACTAGTTTGTGAGGAGGATGGGAACCAAGGGGGTAGGTCAGAGGAAGAAGGGGATAAGGAAAAGTCAGATCTAACAAGCAGAGAGGCTTTGAGGAAGGAGAAGCAGAGTACAGGCTATAAAAGTAGGAAGATGGATGGACTAAAGTACATTTACTTAAATGCAAGAAGTATCAGGAATAATGGTGATGAACTGAGAGCTTGGATAAGTACATGGGACTACGATATTGTGGCTCTTACAGAGACATGGCTGACACCAGGGCAGGAATGGATATTGAATATTCCTGGTTTCCAGTGTTTTAAAAGGGATAGAGAGGGGGGGAGAAGAGGAGGAGGGGTGGCGATACTGGTCAGGGACACTATTACAGCTGCAGAAAGGGTGGATAATGTAGAAGGATCCTCTCCAGAGTCAATATGGTTGGAAGTTAAGAACAAGAGAGGAGCAGTTACTCTCCTGGGAGTATTCTATAGGCCCTCGGTAGCAGCAGGGATGCTGAGGAGCAGATTGAGAGGCAGATTTTGGAAAGATGCAAAAATAACAGGGTTATTATCATGGGAGGCTTCAAATTCCCAAATATGGATTGGCACCTGCTTAGTGCCAAAGGTTTAGATGGGGCAGAGTTTGTCAAGTGTGCCCAGGACGGATGTTGACAGGCCGACTAGAGGGAATGCCATATCAGATCTAGTTTTAGGTAATGAACCGGGTCAGGTGACAGATCTCTCGGTGGGTGAGCATTTGGGGGACAGCGACCACTGCTCCATAACCTTTAGAATTGTCATGGACAGGGATAGGAGCAAAGGAGGATGGGAAGATATTTAATTGGGGAAAGGCAAATTATGAGGCTATAAGGCGTGTAAATTGGGGTGACATTTTTGAAGGGAAATGTACTATGGAGATGTGGTTGATGTTCAGGGATCTCTTGCAGGATGTTGGGGATAAATTTGTCCCAGTGATGCAGAGAAGGAATGGTAGGGTGACAAGAGAGGTGGAACAACTAGTTAGGAAGAAGAAGGCAGCATACATAAGGTGTTAGCAGCAAGGATCAGATAGGGCTCGTGAGGAATATAGAGTAGCAAGGAAGGAGCTTCAGAAGGGGCTGAGGGAGAGCGAGAAGGGGGACATGAAAAGGCATTGGCAAGTAGGGTTAAGGAGAATCCCAAGAGCTTTTTTCTCGTACATGAAGTGCAGAAGGATGGCTGGAGTAAAGGTAGGTCCGATTAAAGACAAAGGTGGGAAAGATGTGCCTGGAAGCTGTGGAAGTGGATGAGGTTCTCAATGAATACTTCTCTCAGTATTCACCAAGGAGAGGGGTCTTGATGACACTGAGGATGGTGTTGGTAAGGTTAATGTTCTAGAGCATGTAGGTATCAAGAAAGAGGATGTGTTGGAGCTGTTAGAAAATATTAGGACAGATAAGTCCCCGGGGCCTGACGGAATATTCCCCAGGCTGCTTCGTGAGGTGAGGGAGGAGATTGCTGAACCGTTGGCTAGGATCTTTGAGTCCTCGTTTTCCACGGAAATGGTACCGGAGGATTGGAGAGTGGCAAATGTTGTCCCCTTATTCAAAAAAGGTAGTAGGGGTAGTCCAGGGAATTACAGACCAGTGAGCCTTACGTCTGTGGTGAGTAAGCTGTTAGAAAGGATTCTAAGAGATAGGATCTATGAGCATTTAGAGAAACATGGACTAATTAGGGACAGCCAACATGGCTTTGTGAAGGGAAGATCTTGCCTCACTAGCCTGATAGGGTTCTTTGAGGAAGTGACCAGGAAGATTGATGAGGGTAGTGCAGTGGATGTGGACAAGGTTCCACATGGTAGGCTTCTTCAGAAGGTCAGAGGCCAAGGGATCCAGGGGGGTTTGGCAGTGTGGATTCAGAATTGGCTTGCCTGTAGAAAAGCAGAGGGTTGTGGTGGAGGGAGTGCATTCGGATTGGAGGGCTGTGACTAGTGGTGTCCCACAGGGATCAGTTCTGGGACCTCTACTTTTTGTGATATTTATTAGTGACTTAGATGAGGGGGTGGAAGGCTGGGTTAGCAAGTTTGCAGATGACACAAAGATCGGTGGTGTTGTGGATAGCGTGGAGGGCTGTCGAAGCTTGCAAAGGGATATTGATAGGATGCAGAGCTGGGCTGACAAGTGGCAGATGGAGTTCAATCCAGAGAAGTGTGAGGTGGTACACTTTGGAAGGACTAACTCCAAGGTGGAGTATGAGGTTAATGATTGGATTTTGGGCAGTGTGGAGGAGCAGAGGGATCTGGGGTTTCATATCCACAGATCACTGAAAGCTGCCTCACAGGTAGATAGGGTAGTTAAGAAAACTTATGGGATGTTAGCTTTCCTAAGTCATGGGATCGAGTTTAAGAGCCACAAAGTAACGATGCAGCTTTACAGAACTCTGGTTAGACCACACTTAGAGTACTGTGTCCAATTCTGGTCGCCTTATTATAGGAAGGATATGGAAGCGTTGGAAAGGGTGCAGAGGAGATTTACCAGGATACTGCCTGGATTAGGAAGTATGGATTATGAGGGGAGACTAAAGGAGCTAGGGCTTTACTCATTGGAGAGAAGGAGGATGAGAGAAGACATGATAGAGGCATACAAAATATTAAGAGGAATAGATAGAGTGTCAGCCAGTGCCTCTTTCCCAGGGCACCAGTGCTCAATACAAGAGGACATGGCTTTAAGGTAATGGGTGGGAAGTTTAAGGGAGATGTCAGAGGGAGGTTTTTCACCCAGAGAGTGGTTGGTGCATGGAATGCACTGCCTGGGGTGGTGGTGGAGGCTGATACGTTGGTCAAGCTCAAGAGATTGTTAGATAAGCATATGGAGGAATTTAAGATACAGGGATATGTGGGAGGAAGGGATTAGATAGTCTTAGGTGTGGTTAGAAATTTGGCACAACATGGTGGGCCAAAGGGCCTGTTTTTGTGCTGTATTTTTCTATGGTTCTGTGGTTCTATGGAGTTAAAATGACCTATGACGTTAGGAAATATGGAGAAATATGTTTTGGACACTGGGGGAATCAGGGAATGTGGGGACTGAGCAGAAGATTGGCTTGAGGAACAGGATCAACCATTGTTTTATGGAATGGCAAAGTGGGCTTCAGAGACCAATGCCCTAGCCTTGCAACCTTCCTCCCATTTCCCACCCAAGAATCCCAGCCGGATGGGGTTAATGCCCTAGCCTTTAAGTTACAGTGACACTGCTGTTTGAGCATAGGCCCCTAAACTGGCTGTGATGACATAATGCCTTTAATTGACACGCTAAAGGCTTGACCTACACTACCACAGTCAGTGGACCGTGGCATAGAGAAACACCTGGCTGGTGGAGAGAAAACACCTTCATCACTTTCCTCTAGTTATTGATTTCTCTAAGTGACATTGATCCTTCTGTTCTATTCTGCTTGGCTTCTCTTACCTTTATAAATATCCTCTCAGCTGAGCCAATCTTTCAGCACAAAAAAACAGCAATACCCTTGTAAATTCGCTCTGAAATGTCTTAAATGCTATCCCATCCTTATTATACCATGATGGCCAAAACTCTATTCAGATCTCCCACCATAGTTCAACCCGTATTTCATACAGTTCTAGCATGAGCTCCCTGCCTTATGTTTATCCAAGTATCCCACATGCCTTCTTAACTTTGTTATTTCCCTCTTCTTGGAATTGGTTTATTATTGTCCACTTGTACCAAGGTACAGTGAAAAATCTTGTCTTGCAGACCGTTCATACAAATCAATTCATTACACAGTGCATGAGGTCGTACAAGGTAAAACAATACAGAATGCAGAGCAAAGTTGTCACAGCTAAAGTGCAGTGCAGATAGACAATAAGGTACAAGGTCATAACAAGGTAGATTGTGAGGTCAGAGTCCATCTTGCTGTACTAGGGAACTGTTCATAATCTTATAACGGCGGGATAGAAGCTGTTCTTGAGCCTGGTGGTACGTGCTTTCAGGCTTTTGTATCCTCTGCCTGATGGGAGAGGGAGAAGAGAGAATGTCCCTGGTGGGTCGGGTCTTTGATTATGCTGGCTGCTTTACCAAGGCAATGAGAAGTGTAAACAGAGTCCATGGAGGGGAAGCTGGTTTCTGTGATATGCTGAGCTGTGTCCACAACTCTCTGCAGTTTCTTATGGTCCTGGGCAGAGTAGATGCCATAACAAGCCATGATGCATCCAGATAGGATGCTTTCTATGGTGTATTGATAAAAGTTGGTGAGCGTCAAAGGACACATGCCAAACTTCTTTAGCCTCGTGAGGAAGTAGAGACGCTGGTGAGCTTTCTTGGTCGTGGCATATAAGTGTTTGGACCAGGACAGGCTATTACTGATGTTCACTCCTAGGAACTTGAAGCTCTCAACCCTCTCGACCTCAGCACCGTTGATGAAGACAGGTGCATATGCATCGCCTCCCTTCTTGAAGTCAATGACCAGCTCTTTTGTTTTGCTGATATTAAGGGAAAGGTTGTTGTCATGACACTATATCACTAAGCTCTCTATCTCTTTCCTGTACTCCAACATCATTATTTGTGATATGGCCCACTACAGTGGTATCATCTGCAAACTTGCAGATGGAGTTAGAGCAGAATCTGGCCACTCAGTCATGAGTGTATGGGGAGTAGAATAGAGGGCTGAGGATGCAGCCTTGTGGGGCACCAGTGTTGAGAATACTCATGGCGGAGGTGTTGCTGCTTATCCTTACTGATTGCGGCCTGTTGGTCAGGAAGTCAAGGATCCAGTTGCAGAGGGAGGTTTTGAGCCCCAGGTCTCAGAGTTTAGTGAAGAGTTTGCTTGGAATTATAGTGTTGAAGGCAGATCTATAGCCAATAAACAATAGTCTAACATAGGTGTCTTTACTGTCCAGATGCTCCAGAGATGAGTGTAGGGCCAGGGAGATGGCATCCACTGTAGACCTGTTTCGGTGGTGGGCGAATTGCAGTGGGTCGAGGTTGTCTGGGAGGCTGGAGTTAATGTGTGCCATGACCAGACTCTCAAAGAACTTCATGATGGTGGATGTCAGAGCCACTGGGTGGTAGTCATTAAGGCACATTACCTTGTTTTTCTTAGGTACCAGGATGATAGTGGTCTTCTTAAACGAGGTAGGAACCTCAGATTGAAGGAGGGAGCAGTTAAAAATGTCTGCAAATACCCCCGCCAGCTGATCTGCACAGGATCTAAGGACACAGCCAGGGGACACAATCAGGGCTTACTGCCAGCTTTACTAATCTGTGGACATCCACTTCGAGATCTGTCTGTTTTACTCTTCACTGTATCCTATCATGTAGCATTCCTGATCTTGTACTTGCTAAACATGATGGCTTGGAAAGAAAACAGAGACAAAGATACAAACTAAAAAAAAAAGAAAGCAAAAATCCACTGCGTGAAACACAGTGCAGCCAACATGTACTTCACCTTGACGTCCCTTCCTTTTCTCTCTTGCTTGAAAGTGGCAAAGAAACCTGGGGAAAGAATGGCCAGGCAATGCAGTAAAAAACTGGTATTTCATCTCCAACTTCTAAAGGAGGTCATTCTCCAGGATCAGGACTTAGGTGACTTGCATGCTTAGCAAAAATAATGAGCATTAATTTTACTTCATAAACCAGTATCATACTTGACAATTTTATGCCAAATACTACTCTATGATCCCTGCACTAGGGCTGTAGGTGTTCATCTCATTGTACCCGGATGCACTGTCTAACTAGAAAGTTTTCTCGGCATGTTCAAGCAGTCTCCATAGCAGAAGGTTAATAATCAATAAGCGTCTAATATGTAAATTTCCGGATTGGTCAGTTCACAACCTCTTTACCCGTATTCCTATATAAAAAAAAATGATCCCTGTGTGTAAAAATTCTGTGGTGTATGCCTTCAGAGTGCTTCCAAGAACTGAATGTACCAAGTGGTAGGACCCTTGATGTGTTATTTTAACCTTACACTAGAGTTAGTTGATAAAGGATGTTGTGTCGGTCGTTATACTTTAATGTTTGCACATGCAGCTGTAGAAGAAAGCAGTCTGCAGAAGTGCCTATTTCTAATTCTGAGTTCTAAGTCCAAGAAGAGCAGCTTGCAGTTAAATGTCCCATTGTACTTCACAGAGGCATAATCAGATACATAAAGAAATACTGGGCCAAGAACAGTGCCCCGAAATGAAAATCAAAATTTGTAGGTGCTGGAAATCTGAAATAAAAACAGTAAATGATCCTTCGTCAGAACTGGAAAGGAGAGGTACAAGTTAGTTTCCCGTTCCACAGAGCAGCATCCATCTTCTATCTGGTATGTTGCAGTCTTCCAGATTCAATATCAAATTGTACAATTTCAGATAATTCACTTTAAGTGTCTGTATCAGAACTGGCCATTGTGCTATAAACCAACTTCTTGTGGTATTGGCTTAGTTCTTCTCTCTCCATTAGCACAGCCCTTCCTGCTGGGCATGTCCACAGCCCAGTGTTTTGCAAACATTTTACCTTTCTTTGTATTCTCACACTCAATCTGTCCTCATCTCATAGCTTTTGTTCATTTCTTCTCTCTCTCTCTCTCTCTCTGACTGCCCCATTAACCTTTCTACAACCTATCCCCATGGCAACCCTGTTCTCAGCCAATCAGAGATATTCTCTTTGTCCTAGTCATCCCTTCTTTGCCCTCTCTGCAAATTAAAACTAACTTGTTTTCTCCCTTTCTCAGTTCTGAGAAAGGTTCTTTGATCTGAAACATTAACTCTCTGCTTCTCTCTCCACAGATGCTGCCTGACCTGCTGAGTGTTTCTAGCATCTTCTGTTTTTTATGGCAGATGAACATAAGTTAGTTTAATGTTGGGTTTTATGGGGAGTCAAATGGATATTGTGAAGCTCAGGCTGAGGTATCAGTGATCACGCATCTAAAAGAAAAACACAAGCTTGAAGTTGCCTTTAGTGACAATTGTGTGTGAATGTTGACCGTATCATTTCACCTTCTCCGTTCCCTATTCATCTGTCAGTAGTTTGTATGAATTTTTTTTATTATTCATTTTGGGATCTTGGCGTGCTGGCAAGGCCAGCATTTATTGTCCCTAATTGACCATGAGAAGGTGGGTGAGCCACCTTCTGGAACTTCTGCAGCCCTGTTGGTGCAAGTGTTCCCACGGTGCTGTTGGGAGGGAGCTCGAAGATTTAGATCGAGCGATGATGAAGAACCAGCGATATATTTCCGAGTCAGGATGGGGTGTGACTTGGAAGGGAACCTGTAAGTTGAGGTGTTCTTATGTGACCACTGCTCTTGTCTGACTTGGTGGTTGAGGTCATAGATTTGGGAGACGCTGTGGGAGTAACCTGGGTGTGTAACTGTAGATGGTGCACACTGCAGCCACTGTATGCTGGTGGTTGAGGGAATGAGTGCTCAGGGTGGCAATGGGATGCCAATCAAGTGGGTTGCTTTGTCTGAATGGTCACAGAGTGAGAGAGTCGTACAGCACCCACCAGTAACCTGCCATTTACACCAATCCTACACTAATCCCATTTTTCTTTCTCCGCACAATCTCATCAACTCCCGTGAGACTAACACTCAATGGGGTTGAGTAAAACTCCAAAAATCCGACAATCCCATTGTTCAGAAATTCAGATGGTTCAGCATCTGGTTCACCAGGCCCTTTTCCCACACTTCCTTTAAACTCGTCGGCACTTTGTTTCCTGTGCTCCCATTAAGCTCATTGGGGCCCTGGTTCCCACACTCCCTTTAAACTCATTTGGCTGAGTAACATAAAAAACAAAGTGAATTATAAGTGTGGGGGTATATTAATAGAAATGATATCCAATAGTCTGGAAACTCTGCCAGTCTGGATCACCAAAATCCTGAGTGCCGGATTAATTTACTGAACTGTTCAGGCTGCATTAAATGTCCTGGTGACAGTGCACCCTGATGCCTTCCCAATCATCACGGGGCACTTCAACTGGGCTATCTTGAAGAAGTCTCTGACCAACCACCACCAACGTGTCACCTGCAGAACTAGGGGAGCTAATACACTCGATCACTGTTACACCACCATCAAGAATGCTTATCGTGCCAACCCGCCCCCGCACTTTGGCAAGTCCAGTCACCTGGCTGCCCTTCTACTCCCGACATATGGGCAGAGACTGAGGACCGCAGCACCAGTGGTGAGGACCGCAAAGGTATGGTCAAGGGAGGTGGAGGAGCATTTACAGCACTGCTTTGAATCGGTGGACTGGACCATATTCAGGGATTCATCTTCGGATCTGAATGAATATGCCACAGCTGTCACCGACTTCATCAAGACCTGCGTGGATGAGTGTGTGCCTTGGAGAACATACTGAGTCTTTCCAAATCAGGAGCAATGAACCAGGACACTTGCAGTCTGCTGAGGGCTAGATCTGTGGCATTCAAGACCGGTGATCCAGGATCCAACAAGGAGTACAGGTACGACCTATGGAAGGCCATTGTGAGAGCGAAAAGGCAATTCCAGGTGAAGCTAGAGACACAGTTGGATGCATGACAGCTGTGACAGACTTTGCATGCCGTTACTTGCTATAAGGCAAAATCCAACAGCATAAATGGCAGTGATGCTTCACTCCCCGATGAGCTCAACACCTTCTATTCATGCTTTGAAAGGGAAAATAACACTACACCTGTGCGATTCCCCACAGCATCTGGTGACTCTGTGATCTCTGTCTCAGAAGCCAATGTCAGAACATCCTGCAAGAGGGTGAACCCTCACAAGGCATCAGACCCCGTCGGTGTACCTGGCAGGGTACTGAAAACCTGTGCCGACCAACTGGCTGGAGTATTCAAGGACATCTTCAACCTCTCACTGCTGTGGTCTGAGGTTCCCACCTGCTTCAAAAGGGCAGTAATCATACCGGTGCCCAAGAAGAGCAGGGTGAGCTGCCTCAATGAATATCACCCGATAGCACTCACATCTACTATGATGAAGTGCTTTTAGAGGTTGGTCATGGCTAGAATTAACCATTAGCCTGAGCAAGAACCTGGACCCGCTTCAATTCGCCTACCGCCACAACAGGTCTACAGCATGTATTAATCACCAAGCTTCAAAACCTGGGCCTCTGTACCTCCCTCTGCAGCTGGATCCTCGACTTACTTATCGGGACACCTCAGTCAGTGTGGATTGGTAGTAACATCTCCTCCTCGCTGACAATCAACACAGGCACATCTCAAGGATGCGTGCTTAGCCCATTGCTTTGCTAACTCTACACTCAAGGGCAGCTCAAATGTCATCTATAAATTTGCTGATCACACCACTGTTGTTGGCAGGATCTCAGATGGCAACAAGGAGACATGCAGGAGTGAGATAGATCAGCTGGTTGAATGGTATCACAACAACTTCACACTCAACGTCAGCAAGACCAAGGATTGTGGACTTCAGGAAGGGGAAGTCAGGAGAACACACACTAGTCCTCACTGAGGGGTCAGCGGTGGAAAGGGTGAGCAGCTTCAAGTTCCTGGGCCCAACACATTGATGCAATCACAAAGAAGGCACGCCAGTGGCTCTACTTTGTTAGGAGTTTGAAGAGATTTGGTATGTCACCAAAAACTCTTACAGATTTCTATAAATGTACGGTGGAGAGCATTCTGATTGGTTGCATCACAGCCTGGTATGGAGGCTCCAATGCACAGTATCATAAGAGGCTGCAGAGATTTGTAGACTCAACCAGCTCCATCATGGGCACAACCCCCCCTACCATTGAGGACATCTTCAAGAGGTGCTGCCTCAAGAATGCAGCATCCGTCACTAAGGACCCTCAACATCTGGGACATGCCTCTTCTCGTTACTACCATCGGGGAGGAGATACAGGAGCCTGAAGACCCACACTCAACAATTCAGAAACAGCTTCTTCCCTTCCGTCATCAGATTTATGAATGGTCCATGAACACTGACTCATTATTACTTTTTTCTGCATTATTTATTTATTTTTTTATTTATGGTAATTTTATATCTTTGTACTGTACTGCTGCTGCAAAACCACAAATTTCACATTATGTAAGTCAGTGATAGTAAATCTGATTGTGATTGTGATTCTGATGGTGGGGGATGAACCATGTCTTTATCAACTACATCCTCCTGGCAGTGTTGTTATAATGGTTGTCTCGGGAGCAGGATACCAGAAACTGGCCCAGCATAGATGGATGTTTTATATCCAAGTCAGGATGGTGCGCGACTGGGAGATGATGGTGTTCCAGTGGCATTGTGTTTCATAGTAGAATAGGTTTGTGGGAAAAGAAATGCCACTGAATTAACTGTGATGAGGACTGCCATGGTTGTGAAAGGTTGGGACATTGATGCTAAACTCAGCACATCACTGAAGAACAGTTATGCACAGTTTTGGGGACCTCAGTTTCTGCTCTGTCACAGCACTTTAGCATTAGGACCGGAAAGTAATAATGAATGGAGTTCTGTGTTTAAGATTACAATGAGTAATATTTGCTCTGTCCATCAGAGGGAGCAAGATCTTAATGTAATGCAGCCTTTGATTCAGGAATCTCTTGCCTGCGTTCTGTGAATCAATAAATTGGAGATTATGATGTAAAGTCAAAACTATAGAATAAAGACACGGAGTCTGTTGCTTGGAGTCAGAAGTCAATTGCTCAACAGGGGCGCAGTGCGCCTTTTAATACCGAAACTCTTCCCGCGTTTCAGTTCCCACGCTGATGTCACATGCGGGTCACCTGACCTTCCCGCGCGCGGGCTTTCCTAGCCCAATGATGGAGAAGGAGGGTTCCGCGCCATCTTGGGTCGGGGCCTCCGATGACACTCGCGATCTCAGGAGCTGGTTCGATACCGCTAAGGTGAGTCACCACATAACCCCACCCCCACCCCCAGAACCGGCGATACCGCCACAAAAGCCAGAATTAAATAAACTGACTTGGGTGGCCTGCCCCTGCGTCACGCTCGCTGGACCACTACCGGTTGGTCCAGGTCTAAATGAGCCAGCTTCAGCCAGTCAATTGTAAAAACCTCCTCGTGCCCCCTAATGTCCAGTACAAACGTAGACTCATTGTTCCTGACAACCCGGAATGGCCCTTTGTACAGCCGCTGCAGCGGTGATCGGTACGCGCCCCTCCTGACAAAGACAAACTTACAGTCTTGGAGGGACATCAGCGTACGGGTTGGGGCCTGTCCGTGTCGCGAGGTGGGTATCGGGGCCAGGTTGCCAAGCCACTTGCACAGCTGGTCAAGTGTCGCAGCAGGTTCTTCCTCTGGCCCCCAAGGGGCTGGTAGGAACTAGCTCGGGACGACCAAGGGCATTCCGTAGACCATCTCCACGGACAAGGCATGCAGGTCCTCTTTTGGTGCAGTACGTATCCCCAGCAGGACCCCAGGGAGGTCGTCCACCCAGTTGGGCCCCTTAAGGCAGGCCGTGAGTGCCAACTTCAGGTGTCGATGGAACCTCTCCACCAGCCCATTGGATTGTGGATGATAGGTGGTGGTGAGGTGAATCTGGGAACCCCACAAGTCGGCAACGGCAGACCACAGGCCAAAGGTAAATTGAGCTCCCCTGTCTGAGGTGATATGGGCCAGGACACTGAAACGGGCCGCCCAAGTTGACAAAAGGGCCCGCACACAGGACTGGGTGGAGGTGTCCGCAAGGGGAATGGCTTCAGGCCAGTGGGTAAAGCGGTCGACAATCGTGAGGAGGTACTGCGCTCCTCGGGAGACTGGGAGGGGACCGACAAGGTCGACCTGGATATGGTCAAACCTCCGGCGGGTAGGTTGAAAGTCCTGCAGGGGGGCCTTGACATGCTGCTGTACTTTCGAGGTTTGGCAGTGTGTGCAGGACCAGGCCCATTTGGAAGCCTGTTTACGCAGGCCATGCCAGACGAACTTGTCGGACACCATCCGGACAGTAGTCCGGATGGATGGGTGTGCCAGGTCGTGGATGGAATCAAACACCCGTCGACGCCAGGCAGCTGGAACGATGGGGTGGGGTTTACCAGTGAAGATGTCGCAGAGCAGGGTCCGCTCAACAGGGCCTACCAGTAGGTCTTGCAGTTGCAGGCCCAAGACTGGTGCGATAGCTGGTCATCTCCATGTCCGTTTGTTGTGCCTCTGCCAAGGCGCCAAAATCCACCCCCGGGACAAAACTTGGATCGTGGGCCGTGAAAGTGCATCCGCGACCACATTCTTTTTCCCGGACAGATGGCGGACGTCAGTGGTGAACTCTGAGATGTACGACAAGTGCCACTGCTGCTGTGCTGACTAGGGATCTGAAACCTTGTTGAAAGCGAAGGTCAACGGCTTGTGGTCAGTGAAAGCTGTAAATGGCCAGTCCTCTAAGAAGTATTGGAAGTGTCTGATGGCCAGGTACAATGCCAACAGCTCACGGTCGAAGGCGCTATATTTGAGCTCTGCTGGTCGAAGGTGTCTGCTGAAGAGCGCCAGCGGTTGCCAACACCCTTCGATGAGCTGCTCTAGAACGCCTCCGACCACTGTGCTGGAGGCATCGACCGTGAGGGCGGTCGGGACTTCCATACGAGGATGCACCCACATGACCGCGTCCGCCAAGGCTTGCTTGGTTTTGACGAACGCGGTGTCAGCCTCTTCTGACTAAACAATGTCCTTGCTTCCGCCCGACACGAGAGCAAACAACGGGCGCATGATGCGGGCTGCAGATGGTAGGAACCGGTGATAAAAGTTTACCATACCAAGAAATTCCTGCAGGCCCTTGATGGAGGTGGGTCTGGCAAAGTGGCAGATGGCGTCGACCTTTGCTGGCAGGGGCGAGGTGCCGTGTTTGTCGATCCGATGGCCCAGGAAATCGATTGTCTCGAGCCCGAACTGGTATTTGGCTGGGTTGATGGTCAGGCCAAAATCCGTCAGGCGAGAACAGAGTTGGCAGAGGCATGTGAGATATTCCTGGCAGCTGCTGCTGGTGATCAAGATGTCGAGGTATATGAAGACTAAGTCAAGGTCGCGCCTGACCGCGTCCATCAGTCGTTGGAAGGACTGAGCAGCGTTCTTGAGGCCAAAGGGCATCCGGACAAATTCAAAGAGGCCAAAAAAGTGTGATCAGCACCGTCTTTGGAATGTTGTCCGGATGCACCGGGATCTGGTGATAGCTGCGGACGAGGTCAACCTTGGAAAAAATGGACTGCCCATGCAGGTTGGCAGCGAAGTCCTGAATATGCAGCACGGGGTACCGGTCCAGGGTAGTTATGTCAGTCAGGTGTCGGTAATCGCCGCAGGGTCGCTAGCCTCTGGCTGCCTTGGGGACCACGTGTAGTGGAGAGGCCCATGGGCTGTCCAACTTGCGGATGATCCCCAACTCCTCCATCCTCTTGAATTCCTCCTTCGCGAGGTGGAGCTTGTCCAGGGGTAGCCGTTGGGCGCGGGCATGCAGGGGTGGGCCCTGGGTGGGGATGTGATGCTGGACACCGTGCTTGGGCAAGGTGGTGGAGAACTGGGGTATTAGTACAGATAGGAACTCTGCCAGGACCCTGGCGAACTCATTGGTCGACATGGTGATGGAGTTGAGGTGTGGGGCCGGTAGCTTGGCCTCACCCAACGAGAATGTTTGGAAGGTCCTAGCATGTACCAAACGCTTACCCCACAGGTCAACCAGCAGACTGTTGGTGCGAAGGAAATCTGCCCAGAGGAGTGGTTGCACAACGGCAGCCAGGGTCAATTTCCTGGTAAAGTTTCTGGTGCCGGACTGGAGCTGCACCGAACGGGTGCCAAAGGTCCAGATGGTGCTGCTGTTGGCGGATCCGAGGGCGGGTCCTGGTGTGCGGTTGTGAGTCTCGTGGCTGTTGGGAGGCATGACTCTGACCTTGGCCCTGGTATCTACCAGGAAACGACAGCTGGAACGCCTGTCCCACACATGCAAGAGGCTATCTGGGTGGCCAGCCACCGTAGTCATGAGTGGCGGCTGGCTCTGGCGTTTCCCGGAAACCTGCATGGTGGCCAGCACCTGCGGGCGTCTGAGCCCCACCACTGGTGGTAGAAACACCATTGGTCAGTCAGTGTCTCAGACCTGGTGGCAGGTGGGGTGTGGTCGATTGCTGGGTCTGGCCTGCTGGGCCACTGGGTATGTGGCGTGGCAACGCACTTGACAGACGCCCCGGTCTCCTTCTTCACCCGCCAAAGGACATCAGCAAGGGTGGCCATCTTCCAGAGGTCACTGAAGTTGGCATCCGCCAGGAGCAGGTGGATGTCGTCGGGTAACTGCTCTAGAAAGGCCTGCTCGAACATCGAGCAGGGTTTGTGGCCATTTGCCAGGGCCAACATCTTGTTCATGAGTGCAGAGGGGGGTCTGTCACCCAACCCATCGAGGTGGAGGAGGCGGGAGGCCCGTTTGCGTCGGGAAAGGCCGAAAGTCTCAAGGAGGGTCTTGAGCTCATCATACTTCTCCTCCAGGGGTTCCTGGATGAAGTCCTCGACCTGGGCTGTGGTGTCTTGGTCAAGGGCGCTCACCACGTAGTAGTAGAACCATAGAACACTACAGCACAGAAAAACAGGCCATTCGGCCCTTCTAGTCTGTGCCGAAAAGTTATCCCGCTAGTCCCATTTACCTGAACTCAGTCCATAACCCTCCAGACCTCTCCCGTCCATGTATCTATCCAATTTATTCTTAAAACTCAAGAGTGAGCCCGCATTTACTACATCAGATGGCAGCCCGTTCCATACTCCCACCACTCTTTGAGTGAAGTTCCCCCTAAACCTTTCCCCTTTTACCCTAAAGCCATGTCCTCTCGTACTTACCTCTCCTAATCTAGGTGGAAAGAGGCTATTCGCATTAACTGTCTATACACCTCATAATTTTGTAAATCTATCAAATCTCCCCTCGTTCTTCTGCGCTCCAAAGAATGAAGTCCTAACCTGTTCGATCTTTCCCTGTAACTCAACTCCTGAAGACCCGGCAACATTCTAGTAAATCTCCTCTGCACTCTTTCAATCTTACTGATATCCTTCCTATAGTTAGGTGACCAGAACTGCACGCAATACTCCAAATTTGGCCTCACCAATGTGTTATACAACCTCACCATAACATCCTAACTCTTGTACTCAATACTTTGATTTATGAATGCCAGGATGCCAAAAGTCTTCTTTACAACCCTGTTTACCTGCGACACCACTTTCAGGGAATAATGTATCTGAACTCCCAGATCCCTTTGTTCCTCCGCACTCCTCAGTGCCCTACCACTTACTGTGTATGTCCTACCTTGATTTGTCCTTCCAAAATGCAACACCTCACACTTGTCTGCATTAAATTCCATCTGCCATTTTCTGGCCCATTCTTCCATTTGGTTCAGATCCCTCTGCAAGCTTTGAAAGCCTTCCTCGTTGTCCACAATGCCTCCAACCTTAGTGTCATCAGCAAACTTGCTAATCCAATTTATTACATTATCATCTAGATCATTGATATAGACAACAAACAACAATGGCCCCAGCACAGATCCCCGAGGCACACTAGTCACAGGCCTCCAGTCTGAGAAACAATCGTCCACTACCACTCGGTCTTCTCCCACACAGCCAATTTCGAATCCAGTTTACAACCTCTCCATGGATACCTAGTGTCTGAACCTTCTGAAATAACCTCCCATGTGGGACCTTGTCAAAGGCCTTACTAAAGTCCATGTGGACAACATCCACAGCCTTTCCTTCATCTACTTTCTTGGTAACCTCCTGGAAAAACTCTACAAGATTCGTTAACCACGATCTACCACGCACAAAGCCATGCTGACTATTCTTAATCAGCCCTTGGTTGTCCAAGTACTTGTATATCCGATCCCTCAGAACACCTTCCAATAGCTTACCCACTACTGATGTCAGGCTCACCGGCCTGTAATTATCTGGCTTACTTTTAGATCCTTTTTTTAAACAACGGGAAAAGATGAGCTACCCTCCAGTCCTCCGGCACCACATCCGTGGCTAAGGACATTTTAAATATATCTGCCAGGGCCCTTGCAATTTCTACACTAGTCTCCCTCAATGTCTGAGGAAATATCTTATCTGGTCCAGGGGATTTATCTACCTTTATTCACTGTAAGGCAGCAAGCACCTCCTCCTCTTTAATCTCTATATGTTCCATGACTCTATTGCTTGTTTCCCTTCCTTCCATATCCACTATGCTCATTTGCTGTGTAAATACTGATGCAAAAAATTGTTTAAGATCTCCCCCATTTCCTGAGGCTCCACACATAGACGACCGCTCTGATCTTCTAGGGGACCAATTTTGTCCCTTACTATCCTTTTATTCTTCATATACTTGTAGAAACCCTTCAGATTTACCTTCACATTATCTGCCAAAGCAACCTCTTGTCTTCTTTTTGCCTTCCTGATTTCCTTTTTCAGTATTTTCTCACTTTTTCTATACTCTTCAAGTACCTCATTTGTTCCTAGTTGCCTAGACCTGCTATACACCTCTCTTTTTCTTAAGCAGATCGCCAATATCCCTTGAAAACCAAGGTTCCCTATGCTTTTTAACTTTGCCTTTAATCCTGGCAGGAACATGCAAACTCTGTACTCTCAAAATTTCGCCTTTGAAGGCCTTCCACTTACTGAGCACATCCTTGCCAGAAAACAACTCATCCCAATCCACTCTTCCTAGATCCTTTCTCATTTCCACAAGATTGGCCTTTCTCCAATTTAGAACCTCAACTCGGACCAGACCTGTCCTTATCCATAAGTAACTTGAAACTAATGACATTATGGTCACTGGACCCAAAATGCTCCCCTACACATACTTCTGTCACCTGACCTGTCTGGTTCCCTAATAGGAGATCAAGTATTGCATTCTCTCTCGTTGGTACCTCTATATATTGATTTAGAAAACTTTCCTGAACACATTTGACAAATTCCAAGCCATCCAGCCCTTTCACAGTGTGGGAGTCCCAGTCAATATGTGGAAAGTTAAAATCCCCTACTATCACAACTTTCTGTTTCTCACATCTGTCTGCTATCTCACTACAGATTTGTTCCTCCAATTCTCTCTGACTATTGGGCGGTCTATAATACAACCCTATTAGTGTGGCCACACCTTTCCTGTTCCTCAGCTCCACCCATATGGCCTCTGTAGATGAGCCCTCCGGGCTGTCCTGTCTCCGCACAGCTGTGATACTTTCCCTGACTAGTAATGCCACTCCTCCCCCTTTATCACATCTGAAACAACGGAACCCCAGGACATTAAGCTGCCAGTCCTGCCCCTCCTGCATCCAAGTCTCACTAATAGCAATAATGTCATAATCCCACGTGTCAATCCATGCCCTGAGCTCATCTGCCTTACCTACAATACTCCTTGCATTGAAATAGATGCACCTCAGAACATTTCTATCACATACAAACCTTTGATTTCTGTTTATACTTGCAGTCCTCACATGACCTTTTTCCTCCTCCACCTCACTATCTGTTCTAACAGTCTGGTTCCCCTCCCCCTGCAAATCTAGTTTAAACCCCCCGGAGCAGCACTAGCAAACCTACCCGCAAGAATGTTTGTCCCCCTCCAGTTCAGGTGTAAACCGAACCGTTGGAACAGGTCCCACCTTCCCTGGAACAAAGCCCAATTGTCTAGAAACATGAAGCTCTCCCTCCTGCACCATTTCCTTAGCCACGTGTTTAGCTGCATAATCTTCCTATTTCTAGCCTCACTAGCTCGTGGCACGGGTAGCAATCCTGAGATTGCAACCTTGGAGGTCCTGTCCTTCAACTTTGCACCTAATTCTCTAAACTCTCTTCGCAGGACCTCCTCCCTTTTCCTATCCACGTCATTGGTCCCTACGTGGACCACGACATCTGGCTGCTCACCCTCCCTCCTGAGAATAACGAGAACTCGATCCGAGATATCGTGGACCCTGGCACCAGGGAGGCAACAGACCATCCGGGATTCTCGATCTCTCCCACAGAACCTCCTATCTGTCCCCCTAACTATCAAATCCCCTATCACTACTGCTCTCTTCTCTTGCCTCCTTCCTTTCTGAGCTGAGGGTCCCGTCTCAGTGCCAGAGACGGGACCGCTGCCACACGTCCCTGGTAGGTCAGCCCCACCAGCAGTATCCAAAACAGTATACTTATTGTTGATGGGAACGGCCACAGGGGTGTTCTGACCTGTCTGTCTATACCCCTTCCCTTTCCTGACAGTCACCCAGTTACCTGTTTCCTGACTTTCAGGGGTGACTATCTCCCTGAAACTTCTGTCTATTTCTACCTCTGCCTCACGAATGATCCGGAGTTCATCCAGCTCCAGCTCCCATTCCCTAACTTGGTTAGTCAGGAGCTGCAGCTGGATGCACCTTTTACAGGTGTGGTCATCAGGGACAAGTGTGCTGTCCCTGACTTCCCACATACTGCATACAGAGCACACGACTGCCCTAACTGCTGCCATCACTACCTATTCCTAAGTTATTTAAATTAAAGGAACTTACCAGCCTTACCTCTCTGGGGCCAAGCTCATCCTCACCCTCGGCTCACCAAAGCCTCTTGAGCCAAAGCCTCAGAACTCCACTCCTAACCCTGAGCCACTCACACACTGGCCACTCCTCTTCAGATACCCCTCCTTATATTTGTCCCTGCCAATTACCTCAAGTACCGCTCTCTCTAATCAACCACTCAACACTCTGTTTAACCCTTCGGTTGCCCTCCACTTATTAAGCTTTTAAAAGACACTCACCGGACGTGAAGGGGACCCGCTGCTCCAATGGCTCCCGGGCTCCTTCTGTAAAAGAAAAGCCCATGAAACACACAAGCTTTTAAAAGTACTTGGTGTTGTCCCTGGTGATCTGGCGAATCTGGAACTGGGCCTTGGCCTGGTTGAACCAGACACGCGGAGGGTCCAAAAGGTGGGCAGTTTAAGGGCTACTGCCTGTACCTCTTGTTGCACAGACATCGTGAGTCCAAAAACATTTGGACCTGTCGGGGTCACCAACGTAGTGGCTAGCTACACTACTATAGAATAAAGACATGGAGTCTGTTGCTTGGAGTCAGAAGTCGATTGCTCGACAGGGGCGCGGTGTGCCTTTTAATACCGAAACTCTTCCCGCGCTTCAGTTCTCGCACTGACGTCACGCGCGGGTCACCTGACCTTCCCGCGCGCGGGCTTTCCTAGCCCAACAATGGAGAAGAAGGAGGGCCCCGCGCCATCTTGGGACGGGGCCTCTGACGACGCTCGCGATCTCGGGAGCCGGTTCGATACCGGTAAGGTGAGTCGCCACAAAACATTGATTTTGTAATCATCCCACACGGTTCGACACCAAATATTGCTACCTCATGATCCAAGTTCACACCCGTTCCTATAATAACCAATTTCTAATGACATGTCATAGGATGAGTATTGATACTTTGTCCAAAAGTTAAGGCATCTCTATTGGATTTAATTGGTGCCTAATATGATAAAGACAAAATAACCTTAATCACGTCTCATTGTCTAAACATGAGTAGGGTAGACGCTTTGTAAGAGAATGTGTTGAAATATTGGTACAATAAATGTAGAGTTAGTACATGTATTTAACTGTACTAACTGTATTTACTGTATATATTATGAATAAAGTCTAACTTTGAAATTAAAAGAAGACAAAATAATCTTATTCAAGCAAAGAAGTAGTTGGCCTTGCTTGTCTGGTGCAGGTTAACATGAAGGAGAATAATCCAATCAACCTGGAGATGCAGGAGAAATGATTTCAGTAAATGAACAACTGATCTTCCCAGCAAAGAGTATTTCTTTCACTGCCCTTGCTTTGTTATTAACTGCTGTGCTTCTTCAGAGAAAGGGGACCCCCTTCCCGGGGACTCATCACCAGTAGAAGAGCCTTCAGACTACTCATTCTGACTAAAGCCCCCTTGTTCTTCATGAGGTTTAGCTGTGGTTCTGTGGATGGCACAATCAGTCCATAAAGCTGTGAAACTCAAACTCATAATCTAGGCTGAGTGTTCAGTGCAGAAATACTGGACTGCTGGTGTAGTTTTGAATAAGATGTTATAACCGAAGTCTCAATTCCCTCTCAAGTGAATGTAAAAGATCCCATGACAAAGAAAAGCAGAAGACTTTGCTCCAGTGTTGTGGCCAATATTTCTTTCTCAATTGTTCTCCTAAAATTAATGACCTGATTATTTACTGAAACAATAACTGAAAATGATGAAAACACTCAGCAAGTTGGAGAGCATCTGTGGAAAGAGGAAATGAGTTAAATGTTTTGGTTTGAAGATCTTTCTTCCAAAATGATGTCCAGCATCTGTATTTTTTTTATATTCATAATCATTTGACATGTATATAAGTTCGTTGTTATGTTACCTATGTTACAAGACTTTAATTTCATTGGCCATAAAGTGCTTGAAATATCCTGAGGTCAAGAACGATCCTATAAAAATTAAAACATTTCTTTCCCTCTACCTTCTTGAAGTCCATCATTTGGGCCAAACATCTGGTTGCATTTTGCAACCCTTCCAATGTAGCCTAGCAGAAATTCAAGTTCACTTTACTCATTTTGCTGGTTTACTTAGACCCATTCGTGGGATTTATATTGGACTTCCTAGATGCATGAACTCAAATAATATCTGCCTTTAATCCATCACAAGTAATTTTCCCCATCTTCTCCTAATGCTGCTAATTCCACTGCTGAGGTGTTTTTTATTTCATTCACTGGATACAGGACAGCATTTATTGCCCATCCTTATATTCCCGAGAATAGCTCATTAGGCAGATCCAGAGAACAATTGAGCATCAACTGCATTACTGACTGAGTTACCAAAGGGCCAGGACTATTGTGGACAGCAAATTTTCTTTCTGAATGGTATGAATTTCAGATTAATTATTTAACTAATTTTAAATTCTCAACAATCAGATTTTAACTCGCATATCTAAGTCATTAGTTCTCTGGATTGCCAAATGATTAACTTAACCATTATTCAGTTGTAAACTTTATTGTCTGTCCCCTGGACCTTTGACCAACAGTGGGCATTCTCTTGTAAATGAAAATAAAAAAAAAGAAAAAGAAAAAGAAATAAAAAAAACTGCAGTGCTGGAAATCTGAAATAAAAACAGAAAATGCTGGAAACGCTCAGCAGGTCAGGCAGCATCTGTAGAAAGAGAAAAAGAGTCCATGTTTCAGGTCATGGAGTCACAGAGTTGTACAGCACAGAAATGGGCCCTTTGGTCTACCGCCCATCCTGGTGAAGCTCCTCTGCACTCTCTTCAGCACAACCACATCCTTCCTATAATGTGGCGACCAGAAGTGCACACAATACTCCTAGTATGGCCTAACCAGTGTTTTTTTTTAAATTGCAACATAACATCCCAACTCTTATATTCTATGCCTCGACCTTTGAAGGCAAGCATGCCTTCTGCCTTCTTCAGTATCCTATTGGCCTGTGTTGCAACTTTCAGGGAACTATGGACTTGAACCCCTAGGTCTCTCTGTTCATCAATATTCCTTAGTGCCCTACCATTTAATGTATATGTCCTACCTGTATTTGACTTCCCAAAATGTAACACCTCACACTTGTCAGGATTAAATTTCATCTACCAATGACCCAACCAACTTTCCAACTGATCTATATTCTGCTGAAGCCTCAGACAACCTTCCTGTTTTTGCATGGACATCCTGTTGTCAAGCTCATTTTCCCATTGTAGAGGGGACAAGTCCTACCCAGTCATCTCTTCCTCCGATATCCACAAACAGTTCAAGTCACCATTTGGCAATAAAATAGAAGAATCATGAATGATTGGCCCCCTTACCCCTCACACACTCCACCTTCCTTGCTCCTATTCTAGTGATGATCTTCCACTCTCTGTTTCTACTAAGAATTGAATTTGGAGCAGTTGAGCTGTGCAAAGTATAATGAGCATTAGTGGTTGAAACAGAGATAACTAAGAATTGAAAAGCAAAATGTTGCTGGAACTCCAAAACAAGTACTCAAAGGATCAAGCAGTATTCATGTAGAGAAACAGTTGATATTACTCTTCAATGGCCCTTAGCTATTGATGTTAGATCATAAATTCGAACTGTTATCTCTTCCGTCTTCCACAGATGCTTCCTGAGCTCACTGGGAATCAGTTCAGAAACATTAAGAAACAGGGCAAGCAAATGAGAAGGACTTAAACGGTGAGTAAATATTATTATGGACTGGTTGTGTTAATGGTCCACTTCTGGGAAATTCTTTGTAATTAGTGGATGATGATCGGTGCAGACTCAGAGGGCTGAAGAGTTTGTTTCTGTGTTGTTTCTCTTTATGATTCTATGATCATGACACTTTTATATTTAAAGAAGATTTTCAGACCACTTGGAGTCACTATCTATGACTGACTCTTTGAAGTTTCATCTGGTTTGTACCAATTGCACGTGAACATTTAAATAAAACAGATGCCCCTCCATTAATAATTTGCCAGAATGCAATAAATCCAAACTGTACAGATAGAGCTTATCAAAGGACATATTGTCAAGCTAAAAGAACAGGAGATTGCACAAGCAAACACAAGCACTGAGCAACATAATCCTCCTCATAGCAGGAACAATACTGTTATGCATGTGCTTCTGTGGGGGGTTCTTAATTTATTTTGAAGTAACATGCAGTGTGCGCAGTGTGATACATGGAAACATGGGGACTTGTAGAAGGTGTGTCTGAGTCTTTTCAAAACACAGCAATGAAACACGCATGATCAAAATATGCCACATGTTATTTCTGCCCTTGTGCACATATGCTACACTATAAAAAGAAAGAAAGATTAAAACCACTTTAACAGCATTTACAAATTTAACTGATTAACTGGGTTTTTAATTCCCTGCAGCCTTTGTAACTTTACTAGTGTTGCTTGTGTTGATCCTCAGAGATTCAACAGATACTGTACATGAAGCATCCAGAATTATTACAAGAACTGCTTCTCAGCTCTCTTTAGTCATGTTCAGTGTCAGCGATTCAAATACAATTGTAGGACTCACTTCAGGTGTAGAGTCAAACTCACGGCTTTCCTTACTATTGTCTTGGGAAATATGCACTGAGATTATGGTCAATGTGAAACTTCCTACATCTCTCACTCCTCCTATGAGCTAATTCTTGGAACTGCATATCTCCGTAATCTCTCTGATACCCTATTTTCTCCGCTCTAATTTACCTGCTGCTGTCAGCACTTAAACTTTATCATATCATCTGAACCTGTTCCCTTTATAGCAGGTTTCATGATGTTTGCTTTGTTTCAAATGCCTTTCATCTACCTTCCCTTACAGATTTGACTGAGGCATGCAAACACATTCTGGGCCTTCTATGAATCAGCATTTCTGCAGGAGAGTATCTATCATTGAGTGTGGTATCAATCTGCAACTTGGAAGATAATCTGCGAGATGCTGGTTATTGTAAGATCTGACTTGCCTTGCACGACTTATAGGCACTGATTCGTTTGATGCTGGATAAGGGAAAGTGAAGCAATAGTCAACCCAAATCAAAACCAGAAAATGCAGGAAACACTCAGCAGATTAGGCAACATTTGAAGAAAGAGAAGCAAGGTTATCATTTCAGGGCGTCAAGAGGTGCAGCTAATAGAGCTGCTGCCTCAGTGCCAGAGACCCAGGTTCAATCCTGACCTCAGGTGCTGTTTGCATTACTCTGAAGCCCAGGCATAAGCTTGGTAGTGATGGCTTCTCATGTTACTGCTTTCTCATAATCAGCTAGGTCTACCCATAATATTTTGTCACCACAAAATTAAAGAGAGCAGCAATACATAAGCAAGATGGAAGATGATTTAATTCCCCTTCAAAGTGCTCAGACTGCATGTCTCACATTAGTACTGGAGTTTTAGATGCTTTGAACACTATCTGTGCTGTCTTGGTTTAAAATGCATCAAGTTTAATTAAAAAAAACAACCAGGCTAAACCGTAATGCTTAGCATTCTAAGAGGGCTGTAGCTCATACCGTTCATCTCTTATGTAACTCCAATTGATCCTTGAATTTTACCAGCATGTTTTGAGTTGTGTGATCTGTCAGATGAATTGTTTCTGAATTCTGGGAATGGGACATTTAAGGGGAAATAGTTCTGTATTCTGGATTTGTTGGACAAAAAAGCAACCTGTTCTCATCTGGAACATTGAATGTAAAATAAAGCAGATCAAGGTCTTTTGCGAATATCAAAGTCTTCACAAGTCTTGACATGGAAGATTAGGAAGGGTGACATAGGGTGGGAGAAATCTAGACTCCTGCCCTCAAAAGAGTGAGGATGTTTCGACTCAATTGAAAAACTGAAAAATGAAATCAATCTATCTTTGTTTTCAAAAGAGGTGTCAAAAGGAAAATGGTGAATGAGTGGATGTGAGGCATAGATCAGCCAGAATCTGACTGAATGGTAGAACAGGTTTAAGGGCTGGATGGGGGAATCATGCTCCTGTGATAAAAACAAAGTTGATTCTTAGACCCTGTCCTTGCAGGATTGCACATTGACAACTTTGTTAGGGCTTCAACATGATTACCTGCTCGGTGACTCTGTGTCCAATATCGTGATACCCACCATTGGCAAGAGACACTTTATGGTGAGAGTGCAGATTGATAAAAAGACCCTGAAAATTTCTGTTGTCCAACCAAAAGATCGACTTCTCAGAGTGTGAGGTATTCTTCATGATGTTTTTGCAAACATTTACTTCAACTGGTCAGAAAACCATAGCAACACATGCCCAAAATTTAATCAGCACAATGTTCTTCCAGTGCCATTAAATCATTCTTATTGCATTACGCATTATACCTCAGAGACTGTTTATCCTGCTTTATTGTCTCATTTCTGTGAGATCTAGTTTAGATGGTAATGCCAATTTATAAGGTCATTAATTGAATATTATAAAGAATTGTTCAATATCCTATAGTGCTCAGTCACATTTATAAGGAATCTTACAATCTACATAATGCTGCAGCAACATCTATTTCCAGACTCATCCCTACCTGATAACTCCTCCTTGTACCTACTTGGTATTCAGGATAACACAGTCAACAATTAATGCCAGATCATTATTTCCTTCAAAGCCAAATTGGGTGTGATTATTGACCATGTGCTCAATCCACAGGCAATTAACTCAAAGGCCCAATAATAACAATTATTGGTATTGGTATTGGTTTATTATTGTCAATTGTACCGAAATGTCAATTTTGCATACCGTTTGCACAGATCAATTTATTACACAGTGCATTGAGGTCGTACAGGGTAAAAACAATAACAGAATACAGTGTCACAGCTACAGGGAGGTGCATTGCAGGTAGAAAATAAGGTGCAAGGTCATAACAAGGTAGAGGCCAAGAGTCCATCTCATCGTATAAGGAAACCGTTCAATAGTCTTATCACAGTGGGATAGAAGCTGTCCTTCAGCCTAGTGGTATGTGCCCTCAGGCTCCTGTATCTTCTGCCTGATGGGAGAGGGGGAGAAGAGAGAATGACCTGGGTGGGTGTGGTCTTTGGTTATGTTGGCTGTTTCACCAAAGCAGCGAGAGGTATAGACAGAGTCCGTGGAGGGGAGGCGGTTTTGGTGATGTGCTGGGCTGTGTCCACAACTCTCTGCAGTTTCTTGTGGTCCCGGGCACAGCAGTTGCCATACCAAGCCGGGATGCATCCGGATAGTGAAAGCAAGCTATTTCAACTTTGTTCAGACCACAGTTCAGCCAAGAAATGACTTTGGATATAGGAGTCCATTTTACAGGCAAGGAAGGGTTCTGAAAGCAAGCTCTAAGAATAAGTGAATGACAAGGCTAAATTTATCTCCAGCGCTGAAACAAAATGTATGAAAGAAATTATATGTAAACAGATTCCTCAGAAATCCATACAGCCAAACTTTGAGTTCTAAACTCTCATCTTTAGATTATAATCCCCCACCCCTCCCCCCCCCCACCCTCCACATCTCTGTCACCTCCTTCAGCCATAGAACCTCCTGAGCTCTCTGCACTTGGCCAATTCTGGGCCCAGATTTTCACAAGATCACAAGACAAGGGAGCAGAAGCAGGCCATTCGGCCCATCGAGTCTGTTCCAAGGAAAGGGAAATAGAAATGAGAAATGGGGAATGGGGGAAGAAGAAGAAAAAAAACTATTCTAATCCCAATTTCCGGCCTTATCCCCATATCCCTTGATATCCTGACTATTTAGATATCTATCTATCTCCTCCTTGAACGCCCCCACTGATCTGACCTCCACTGCTGTACGCGGCAAGGAGTTCCACAAATTCACCACCCTATTGCTGCAACACTGACCACTATGTCTGCTCCACTTCTCCCACTCCCCTTAGGTCACTCATTAAAATGTACATCACTCACCAAGGTTTTGATCACTTGTTCTAACGTATATCTCCTTGTCGAACTTTGAGTGAAAGCATTTCCTTACAAAACCCTGGATTGTTTTTACTACATTAAAGGTGCTATACAAATGCAATTAGTTGTTATCTTCTACTGATCTGATGATAGAACATATAATCTTGCTCTGCCATGGCTGATTTTGGCTATCAGTTAATCTACAAACCCCTTTCAATTGAAAGGTTTGGACCAGTTACCTTGCTGTATTATAAAATTGCCACAATTATCCAACAAGTTAACTGGTGTAAATCTAACACCCATTGACCTTTAAAATAGGAACCAGCATTTCCATTATATTTTTGAGGAAATAAAGATAATTCATAGCATCTGTATTGAAAAGATCCATGGAAATTTGCACAAAAATTGTGGAATCTAAAAGAGACATTAACCAAATTGCTCATTAAAAGGTTACATCACCATAGGTATGATGTAACTGATGCTTATGGAGTCCACCTCTGAATCAAAGCATGCAGATTTCAAAGCCTGGACAATCTAAGGGAGTAAACAACAGAGTTCTAATAGATCTATGTATCTAATGGGTAATTCCTCGCATTATCTGTCCTGCTGGTCATGTCCCATATGCTCGCCATTAGCAACACATTGTACAGACAGAGAAACATTATGTGCTTGTAATTGTCTCTATTAACCTATTTGGTCTCACCCTATCAGAGATATTCTCCTTGTTCTACCCCCCCCCCCACCCCACCTTCCACTGAAAACTAACATATTTTTCTTTCTTTCCCAGTTCTGACTAAAGGTCCTGTTTCTCTCTCCACATGTGCTGTCTGACCTGCTCAGCATTTCCAGTTTTTTCTTGATACCAGGAATTGGCTGTTTTTTTTTTCACCTTGTATCATGGTATAGGTTGTGGGACCCTTCCATAACATGGGATAAATTTACGATGGCTTACAGATAGCCACTGCTGTAGAAGGGTTTGGTTGGAAACCATCAAACTTCTTTTTATATACCTTATGCAACAAAAGTGTTGCTAAAAATGCTAGGATTAATTGCCCAGAAGTAAGTGCCCTTGAGAGGTGGTGAGCTATTGTCTTGAACCACTGTAGTCATGGTGGTAAAATCATACCCACGATGCTCCCACAATGTTGTTGAATAGAGATTTTCAAATTGCAATGATGGAAGAATAGTAACATATTTCCATTTCAGGGTGGTGAGTAACTTGGAGATGACCTTGCTAGTTGCGGTGTTCGCATGCACCTGCTGCCCTTGTCCATCTTGGTGATGAGGCCTTGGGTTGAGAAGGTGCTTTGAAATGGCCTGGGCAGGTAACACATTGTGTCAATGATACATACTTCATCACAGCATACTGGTGGTGGAAGGAATGAAAACTTAGTGTGCTGGCGAATGGGGTGCCAATCATGAAGGCTCCTTTGCCCTAGATATTGTCCAGCTTGTCGAATGTTGGCACTGTACTCATACAGGGATATGGGCAGTAGTCCATGTAGTTCCTGCACTCTCTGCAGCATACCCAGCTTCTGACCTGCTTATGTAGGCACAATATTTATGTAACTGATCCAGTTAAGTTTCTGATTAATGGTGACCATCAGGATTTTGGTGGTGAGTGCCTCAATGACGATAATGTCAATGAACCTCAAGAGTAATGGTTAAAGACAATTGTTGGAGACAGTCATTGATCTTGTGGTGTGAACATTACTTGCCACTTATTTAACCTTAGCTCATTGTTATTGAGGTGTTACTGCATGCTTGCACTTCCAATGAGTCAAGAATGGAATTGAAGAGTGTATGCTCAGCAGCAAATATCTACATTTCCCAAGTGTTAATGATTTATTGTAAGGCACTGGCTTTCGATATTTTGCAGGTGTCTTGATAAGACTGTGCTTTTGAGGGAAATTCAGTCTGTGGAACATAATGCTGCATATATATGACACCACAAGTCTGGAGCACCCCTGTCTAAAACCACACAGCCATAACATAAACAAACTGATGCTTATGGAGTCTAATCACATAGGCTTCCAAGGTCCTCGCTACACCATTTAACAACAGTTACCAATGTTATTTAATGGTGCTTGCCACTATTTTCTTTTGGTTCTGGGAGAATGAGGCATGAATATACATGTTATGGAGTAGTGACAATTATCTACTTAATGCTAAATGGCTATTTACTCCAAGCCTGAAGGGTAGACATTACAAACGTTGGCTAATGTGTGTGGCTCAGCACAATATTGCCTGTGTACACTGGAAGCAGTTCATTCAATGTGAGTGAAACAATTATGTGCCATAAATATACATAAAGCAACTTGGTAAGGATGAGAACTGTACGGTATCAAGATATTCCACAGATGAGCTAACAGATAACTTATCAGTGTTGCAGTTCAATAGGAAGAACTTTGTTGTGATATCCAACTGGCTATACACACTTGAATTGACATAGAGAGCTAAGAATTAAACCTGGCATCTCACAGTTGATGCCAGGCATGAAGAGAGGGCTGTTTCAGCAATTCTGTTCACCAGCAGAGCAGATACAGAAGACTCGAGAGAACCAGAAGAGCTGGCAGGTTTCCTGTATCTGACAGCTTCCATTAGGCTTAAACTGATTTCAGTGAGTTGAGAACATTTCTCCATTTTATGCCTCAGCCTCATTATAGCCAAGAACCCAGAGCCCAAATCAGTCCCTAGAACTGGGGTGAATGTTAGATTTGCTCAGTTCCCTGGAGCATCTACTTGATATGGATTGATATGCACCAGAGCTTTGTAAGTTGCCAGGAAATACAATTTATCTTTTCCATAAAGCTCAGTCAATGTCTGTGTTTTTATCAGATACTTTGTGTTTCTAAATGTTTTCTTAATATTTTTGCAAGCAAACTTTAGAAGTCAAAACTTTGACTCCTTAAGTTTGCTTATGAGGCTCTTCAGTGCATTGTTTCATGGACTAAGATGGAAGGATATAAAAGGAAGTATGTGACATCATTGTTAAATGACTTATGGATCGGACATAGGCCAGGTTTGGAGTTTAACATCTGATTGGGATATCCTTGCATCATTCTCTACTCTGCCCTTGTAATTTAATTTTGGAAACCTCAACACTTATCCAAATTTCTGTTTCCCACATCCTGACCTGAGCCTTAGCCTCCCTCCTCATCATCCACTTGACTTGGCACACGATCCACAACGTCTGGCTTCCAAATCTACTCACTGGCTCACCCTCACTCAACTCATCTTCATGTCACCTCCAGCACTGAAAGCCCCAGTCTCCAGCACTCTCCACACTCCCTTTGTCAAACTGTACCATCAATCATCTCGACCCTAAACTGTGGAGATCCCCTTCTGAGATCCTCCACCTTTCCATTGCTCTAATGGAAATCAGAATCTTTGACCAAGATTTCAGACACCCATTGACAGCTCAATTTCAAATTTTTTATCTGATACTTATGTGAGGCCCCTTGGGATATTTTCATTAGTTAAAGGTATTATGTAAATACAAATTGTTGCTTATGACCATGACAGACTTTTCGGTGAAGTTATGACAGTGGATCAGGAAGTTCCAGGCCATTAGTCAGCCTGGTTTCCTGGTGGAAGTGGAGGGGCACAGATTAGACCCCTACATCTGTAGCTCTTGGCAGTAGCTGAAGGCAGTTGACCCAGCTCAGTCTAGAAGACCTGAGAAGGTATCATTAGCAACCAACGAGGTCTTGTGCCACTTGCAATATAGAACGGCATTGCCAATGGCTGCAAAAGTCACAATTGCATAACATGATCAAATTCCTAAGCAAACATGTAGGCTGAGCAACAGAAGTTCTACTCACTCAGGAGTTTCCATTGGTAATAAGTCCTAGACTAAGGATATCAGGTGGACTTCTTGATATTTTTTCAAGGATATGGTTGCACTGGGAAAGGGTGCAGAGGATATTCTCCAGGATGTTGCCTAGATGGAATGTTTTGGTTCTGAGGAGAGACTGGATAGGCTGGGTTTGATTTCCTTGGAAAGAAGGAGGCTGAGGGGGCTTCTTATAGAGAGTACAAGAGTATGAGGGTGGAGTGTGAGAAACTTTTTCCCGTAACAGAAGTGTCCAAAACCAAAGGGTATAGATGAGGAGTAAATGGTTTAGAGGGGATCTGAAGAAGAATCTTTCCACTCAGAGGGTGATTGCAATCTGGAACACACTGCCTTAGAGCGTGGTGGAGGCAGGTATTCTGACAATGTTTAAGAAGTATCTGGATGAGCACTTGAATTGCCAAGGCATAGAAGGCTGTAGACCGAGTGCTGGTCCACCAAATGGACCGTACAGCTTCCTCAGGCAAAGTTAGAGGTGGAGGGGTCTGCTTCTTAATCAATAACTTGTGGTGCTCGGACATGGTGGTACTGGTGAGCTCCTGCTCACCCAGCCTGGAATACCTAACAGTGAAGTGTCGACCATACTACCTGCCATGGGAGTTCACTTCAGCTATCCTGATGGCAGTCTACATCCCACCACAAACGGACATGAAGCCTGCACTCAATGAACTGTACTCTGTGGTCAACAGCCTTGAAACAGGATACTCTGAGGCCCTCTTCATTATTGCAGGTGACTTCAACCAGGCCAACGTCAAGAGTGTGTTACTAAAGTACTACCAGCACGTCTCCTGTCCTACCAGGAGCCTTAACACCATTGACCATTGCTATACAACCATCAAAGATGCCTTCTGAGCCACCCCTTGCCCTCACTTTGGGAAATCAGACCACCAGGTTGTGCTCCTTCTCCCTGCATACAAACAGAAACTGAAACAGGAGGATCCAGCGCAGAAAGTCATGCAGTGCTGGTCTGAGGAAATAGAGGAACTTCTACATGACTACTTTGAGTCAGTGGACTAGTCCATGTTCAAAGACTCAGCTGCCAGCCTTGATGAGTATGTCACCACCATCATGAACTTTGTCAGCAAGTGTGTTGAAGACTGTGTACCAAAGAGGACAATACGGGTGTTCCCAAACCAGAAACCATGGATGAACTGGGAGATCCACTCCCTACTGAAGTCGAGGACTGTTGCATTCCAATCAGGTGACCCTGACCTTTACAAGAAATTGAGATGCAACCTCTGTAAAGCTGTCAGAGATCCCAAGAGACAATTCCAGTCCAAATCAGAGTCCCAGACCAGCTGTCAGTTGTGGCAGGGCTTACATGCTATAATGGGCTACAAAACGAAGTCGGGCGGCATAGTCAACAACAGCACATCCCTTCCTGATCAGCTTAACACATTCTATGCATGTTTTTAACAGAAGGGGATTGGTTTGTCACCACCCACCCTGACAGCCTCCAATGCAACTGAACCTGTGGTCACCGTTGAGTATGTAAGATTAGTCTTCTGGAGAGTGAACACGAGGAAAGCATCTGGCCCGGATGGTGTCCTTGGCCATGCCCTCAGATATTGTGCTTACCAGCTGGCGAGGGTATTTGCAGATGTATTTAACCACTCCCTGCTTCAATCTGAGGTTCCACCTGCTTTAAGAAGACCACTGTCATCCGGTACCTAAGAAAAACAAAGTAACATGCCTTAATGACTACCGGCCGGTGGCTCTGACATCCACCGTCATGAAGTGCTTCGAGAGGCTGGTCATGGCACGCATTAATGCCAGCCTCCCAGAAAACTTTGACTCACTGCAATTCGCCTACCACCAAAACAGGTCTACAGTGGACACCATCCCCCTGGCCCTACACTCATCTCTAGAGCAGCTGGAGAGTAAAGATGCCTATGTTAGACTATTGTTTATTGACTACAGCTTCACTTTCAATACTATAATTCCAAGGAAACTTATCTCCAAACTCCAAGACCTGGGACTCAACATCTCCCTCTGCAACTGGATCCTTGATGTTCTGACCAGCAGACTGCAATCAGTGAGGATAGGCAGCAACACCTCCAGCACGATTATTTTCAACACTGGTGCCCCACAAGGCCACATCCTCAGCCCTCTACTCTACTCCCTATACACTCATGACTGCGTGGTCAGTTCTGCTCTAACTCCATCTACAAGTTTGCAGATGATACCACCATAGTAGGCTATACCTCAAATAGTGATGAGTCGGAGTACAGAAAAGAGGTAGAGAGTTTAGTGAAATGGTGTCATTACAACGACCTTTCCCTCAATGTGAGCAAAATGAAAGAGCTGGTCATTGACTTCAGGAAAGGGCGGTGTACATGTACCTATCTACGTCAATGGTGCTGAGGTCCAGAGAGTTGAGAGCTTCAAGTTACTCGGAATGAACATCACCAATAGCCTGTCCTGGTCCAACCACGTTTTCACCACGGCCAAGAAAGTTCACCAGCACCTCCACTTCCTCAGGAGGCTAAAGAAATTTGGTATGTCCCCTTTGACACTCACCAACATTTATCGATGCACCATAGAAAGCATCCAATCTAGATGCATCATGGCTTGGTATGGCAGCTGCTCTGCCCAGGACCACAAGAAACTGCAGAGAGTTGTGGACACAGCCCAGCGCATCACGGACACCAACCTCCCCTCCATGGACTCTGTCTACACTTCTCGCTGCCTTGATAAAGCAGCCAGCATAATCAATGACCACACCCATCCGGGTTATTCTCTCTTCTCCCCTCTCCCATCACGCAGAAGATACAAATGCCTGAAAGCAGTCTGATAGTAGTCTGATAAGACTATTGAGCGGTTCCCTTATCCGATGAGATGGACTCTCGACCTGACAATCTACCTTGTTATAACCTTGCACTCTACCTGCACTGCACTTCCTCTGTAGCTGTGACACTTTGTATTCTGTTATGATTTTTACCCTGTATTACCTCAATGCACGAATTGATCTGTACCAATGGTATGCAAGACAAGTTTTCACTGTACCTCAGTACAAGTGACAATAATAAACCAATAACAATACCAATGGGATTATAAACTACAGGGCCTGTTTTTGTGTGACTCCATGATGCTCTATGACTCTATAGCACCTTCACTGCTGTTCCTGTTGCTCCTGGATCAATGTGCAGTATCGGGTTGTTCACTGGTGCACAGACACACGAAGTGCATTTAGGGTCAAAGTGATGAATTGGAATTGGTTTATTATTGTCATTTGTACCGAGGTACAGTGAAAAGCTTGTCTTGCATACTGTTCATGCAGATCAATTCATTACACAGTGCATTGAGGTAGTACAAGGTAAAACAATAACAGAATTCAGAATAAAGTGTAATAACTACAGAGAAAGTGCAGTGCAGGTAGACAATAAGGTGCAAAGTCATAACGAGGTAGATTGTGAGGTCAAGAGTCCATTTTATACTACTAGGAAACCATTCAATAGTCATATAACAGTGGGATAGAAGCTGTCCTCGAGCTTTGATTGATGCATTGAGCATCATATGCAAAATCACAGTTTGCTTTCAAACTGAATGGCTCCCCATTGTCACTACAATGAGCAAGACAGCCAATGCTGTCGTGGCACTCCGAGGTCTGGTTCTTGTAGTTTAGCCATCACTAGTGTATTTATGACACACAAGATCAAGATGCTGACTCTACTATCTGAGGGCAGAACATTGAATCTTTAGCAGAGGGAAAGACTTCAACCTGGTATTTCCTGTTAGGCAAAGACTGGTGCTATAATAGTTACCTTGAGTGCAGCAAGTTTGCTGTAAACAATGCCCATACTTTCATACATTTCTAATTAGACCAGAGTCAATGTAACACATTGTTCTGTTACATAAAGCTCTGCAGATTTTCTTCACAATGACTCTTTAAGAATGTAATATTCCACAAAACAAAGCATTTTAACAACCCTCTTGCTCGGAAGCTACTTCACCTGAGGTGCATTTTACATTGATTAGTTGTACATGTTGCTGAAGTGTAGCTCTTTTGTTCCTGAATCAGCAGCTTGTGTTTTCACACCTCCCTCCAAAGACTTGAGCATGCCATCTAGGCTAATGTACTGCATTGATGAAGGTTTTATTCTCTGCCAGGTGAATATAAACACTCTCACTGCACTCTCACACAAAGGTGAGGGTGTATGTCCTTCAACCAATCTCGCTAAAACTAATAATGATGTCCTTTGTTTCAGTGGTGTTTTTGGACCTTCGCTGCACATATGGTGTTCTGCATATTACAACAGGGGCTGTACTTCTGAAATACTTAATTGACAGTGAAGGACTGGACATCCTGAAACTATGTAAAACACAAACAAAAATATATGTTCTTTGTAAAACAAGAATTAAAATATTTGTTTCCTTATTGCTGGCCAATTATATGTAATGACGATATGAATCATGATTTAAAACAATGCTGGTAATATTTCCCTTCCCTGTTTAATCAGCATTTTCCATCTTCCAGTCAGGTCCATTTCACACACTCTTCCCTTTTTTGTAATAGTATGCAAATATACCTTTGTATTGACTGATACAACTGGTCAGCATGATGATATTGCTCCCAAATTCATGCCAACAGTTACAGCTGTCTGAAGGCCCAGTCAGTGGAGTTACCTGGAGTCTACCCATTAGTGTTTGTTCCCTTCTTTGTGATTTGTGATGAACATTGTTAGGGCAGGT
This sequence comes from Pristis pectinata, assembly GCF_009764475.1. Taxonomy (NCBI): domain Eukaryota; kingdom Metazoa; phylum Chordata; class Chondrichthyes; order Rhinopristiformes; family Pristidae; genus Pristis; species Pristis pectinata. The sequence goes on from NC_067410.1 coordinate 60,299,063, forward strand.
TGTAGGTGACTAGGAGATGCCTTCAGATCAAAGAACCACACAGCATTGAAGGAGGCACTTAGCCTTGTTAAACGTAGAACACAGTATAACACAGGAACAGGCCCTTCGGCCCACTATGTTGGTGCAGAATACAATGCCGAATTAAACTAAATCTCTTCTGTCTGTACATGATCCATATCCCTCCATTTCCTGCATATTCATGTGTCTATCTAACAGCATCTTAAACACCACTATCGTATCTGTTTCCACCACTATCCCTGGCAGGCTGTTCCAGGCACCAACCACTCTCTGTGTAAAAAATTTGCCCTGCACATCTCCTTTAAACTTTACCCTTTCTCACCTTAAATGCATGTGCACAATCTGGGCCATGCCATCTTCTCACAGCTACCATTAGGCAGGAGGTACAGAAGCCTGAAGTACCACACCAACAGGTTCAAAAACAGCTATTTCCCTTTAACCATTCAGTTCTTGAACCAATCGGCACAACCCTAATCACTGCAGTTTAGCCCCATTATGACAAATTTGATCACTTTGCACTAAAATGGACTTCGTTTTTTTTGTTCTAATTATGTTCTTTCTTGTAAAAATTGTGTATAATTTATGTTTAATTTATGTTTTTCTACTGAATACTGCTTATATGATGCTATGTGCCTGTGATGCTGCTGCAAGCAAGTTTTTCACTGCACTTATGCAAACATGTACTTGTGCACATGACAATAAACTCGACTTTGACTTTGACGTTGACTTTGACTTTCTACCCTGGGAAAAAGATTCCAACTGTCTACCTTATTTGTGCCTCTCATAATTTTATGAACTTCTATCAGGTCTCTTAAATGTCCATAATGTATCTGCCTCCACAACTTCTGCAGGCAGTGCATTTCATGCACCCACCACTCTCTGTGTAAAAAAACTTACTTCTGACATTCCCCTTATATCTTCCTCCAATCACCTTAAAATTATGCCCCCTTGTATTATCCATTTTTGCCCTGGGAAAAAGTTCTGGGTTTCACCCTGGAGAATGTGTTTTGCCCTGGAGAAGATTCTTAGAGTCAAGATTTATGGGCATTTGGAGAAACATAGGCTGATTAGGGACAGTCAGCATGGCTTTGTGAGGGGCTGGTCGTGCCTCACGAGCCTGATTGAATTCTTTGAGAATGTGACAAAGCACATTGTTGAAGGTACAGCAGTGGCCATGGTGTACATGGATTTTAGTAAGGCATTTGATAAGGTTCCTCATGGAAAGCTCATTCAGAAAGTCAGGAGGCATGGGATTCAGGGAAACTTGACTCTGTGGCTTCAGAATTGGCTCGCCCATAGAAGACAGAGGGTGGTGGTAGATAGATCATATTCTGCCTGGAGGTCAGTGACCAGTGGTGTTCCACCCGGATCTGTCCTGGGATCCCTGCTCTTGGTGGTTTTTATAAATGACTTGGATGAGGATGTGGAAGGGTGGGTTAGTAAGTTTGCTGATGATACAAAGGTTGGTGGTGTTGTGGATAGTGTAGAAGGTTGCTGTAGATTACAACAGGATATTGATAGAATGCAGACCTGGGCTGAGAAGTGGCAGATTGAGTTCAACCCGGAAAAGTGTGAAGTGATACACTTCGGGAGACTGAATTTGAAGGCAGAATACAAGGTTAATGGCAGAATTCAAGGTTAATAGCAGTGTGGAGGAACAGAGGGATCTTGGGGTCCACGTCCATAGATCCCTCAAGGTTGCTGTGCAGGTCGATAGGGTTGTTAAGAAGGCTTATGGTGTGTTGACCTTCATTAGTTGGGGTATTGAGTTCAAGAGTTCTGGTTAGACCACACTTGGAGTATTGTGTTCAGTTCTGGTCGCCTCATTATAGGAAGGATGTGGAAGCTTTAGAGAGGGTGCAGAGGAGATTTACCAGGATGCTGTCTGGATTGGAGAGCATGTCTTTGAGGATAGGTTGTGTCAGCTAGGGCTTTTCTCTTTGGAGAGAAGGAGGATGAGTGGTGACTTGATAGAGGTGTACAAGATGATCAGAGGCATAGATCAAGTGAATAATCAGAGACTTTTTCCCAGGGTGAAAATGGCTGACATGAGGGGGCATAATTTTAAGGTGATCGGAGGAAGATATAAGGGGGATGTCAGAGGTAAGTTTTTTTACACAGAGAGTGGTGGGTGCGTGGAATGCACTGCCTGCAGAGGTTGTGGGGGCAGATATGTTAGGGACATTTAAGACACTCTTAGATAGACACAGGAATGATAGAGAAATGGAGAGCTATGTGGAAGGGTTAGATAGATCTTAGAGCAGGATAATATGTCGGCATAACATCGTGCGCCGAAGGGCCTGTACTGAGCTGTAATGTTCTATGTTCTATGTTCTCTATATCTCCCCTCAGCCTCCAATGCTCTAGAGAAAAGAACCCAAGCTTGTCCAACCTCTCCTTACAGCTCATGCTCTCTAATCCAAGCAGTGTCCTGATAAACCTCTTCTGCACCATTTCCTAAGCCTCCACATCCTTCCTGTACTGGGATGAACAGAATTGCGCACAATACTCCAAGTAAGGCCTAACCAAAGTTTTATATAGCTCCAACATGACTTCCTTACTCTTATACTCAATGACCTGACAAATGAAGACAAGCATGCCATATGTCTTCTTTACCATTCTATCTACTTGCATGGCCACTTTCAGGGAGCTGCAGATTTGGATCCCAAAATCCCTCTGTACATCAATGCTTTTAAGGGTCCTGCCATTAACTGTATACTTTCCCCTTACATTTGACCTCCCAAAGTGCAATACCTCATACTTGCTCAAATTCAATTCCATCTGCCATTTCTCTGCCTTTATCTGTAACTGATTTATATTCTGCGATATCTTTCGACAGCCCGCTGCACTGAGCACAAGTCCATCAATCTTTGTGTCATCTGCAAACTTACTAACCCATCTAAATTTTCATCCAAGTCATTTATATACTGTATATCACAAACAACAGAGGTCCCAATATGGATCCCTGCTGAACACCACTGGTCACAGACCTCCAGCCAGAATAACACCCTTTCACTGCTACCCTCTGTCTTCTATGGGCAAGCCCAATTCTGAATCCAAACTAGCAAATCACCATGGATCCCATGCATCTTAATCTTCTGGATCAGCCTACCATGAGGGGCCTTGTCAAATGCCTTACTAAAATCCATGTAGACACATCCACTGCCCTACCCTCATCAATCACCTTTGTCAACTCTTCAAAAAACTCAATTAAGTTTGTAAGACATGACCTGCCTGTGGACATTCTTTGAAAGGGCTGTCCAATATATTCCCTGTTATTGCTCCTTAATTCATTACCCAGGAACTGACCTTCAACATCTGGCACTCAGTTTTAATTTTTTTTAAATTTTACAGCGTGGTAACAGGCCCTTCTGGCCCAACGAGTCCGCGCCGGCCATTTTAAACCCAAATTAACCTACCCGTATGTCTTTGGAATGTGGGAGGAAACCGGAGTACCCGGAGGAAATCCACGCAGACACAGAAGAACATACAAACTCCTTACAGACAGCGAGTGGAATCGAACCCCAATCGCTGGCGCTGCAATGGCATCGCGCTAACTGCTATGCTACCATGCTGCCTTTCCAGCTTTCTTTCCAACTAAAGGCAATAGACTTGGAGTCAGACTCACATAGGATGGAAACCGGCCTTTTGGCACACCAAGTTCATGATAACCATTGAGTTGATAGTGAGGAGGGTTGTCTTAGACTACAGGATGTTTTTGATGAGTTGATAAGGTGGGCAGAGCAATGGCAGATGGAAATTAATCCTGATTAGTGTGAGGTGATGCATTTTGGGAGGATGAAGAAGAGTAGGACATACACAACGAACGGTCGGGCTGTATGGAGTAGTGGGGAACAGCGGACCTTGATGTACAGCAATCCAGATAGGTGAGGTGATTGAGATGCAGGGATGTTTTATAAATCATTGGTCAGACCACAGATGAAGAATTGTGTGCACTTCCAGTCATTGAATTGCAGGAGGATGTGATTGTACTGGAGAGAGTACAGAGGAGGTTCACCAGAATGTTGCCTGAGTTGGAGCATTTCAGTTATAAGGAGAGATTGCATAGGTTGGGGTTGTGTTCCATGGAGCAGAGGAGGCTGAGAGGGGACCGGAAAGAGGTGCATAAAATTATCAAAGTCGTAGATAGGATAGGATAGATAGTAAGAGCATTTTCCCCATTGCAGAGGTGCCTGTAACCAAAGGATACAGAGGTAAAGTAAGGGGTTGGAGGTTTAGGGGGGATCTGAAGAATTTTTTCACTCAAAGGGTGGTTGAAATCTGGAACGCACTGCCTGAGGGGGTGGTGGGGGTGGAGACAAGTACTTGAATCATCAAGGCATAGAAGGCAACAGGCCAAGTGCCTTTTCCTGTGTCTGTGACTCTCTGACCATTGCTGGACCTCCAACAAGCAGATACTTGGCATTGGCATTGAGAAACCAGCAAATACCTCTCACCTTTCTCTTCCATGTGCAGTGGAACTCCAGTAATCCGGCACCTTTGGGACTTTGGTGGTGCTGCACTGGTGGATTTTCTGGACTATTAGATGTTCCTCCCATTAATAAACAAACACATTTTCATTCCACTTTCTTTACATATTAGACAGTGGTATAATAAATTTTGCAGTAGAACCTGGTGAGTTTAAAGGGGTGAAGAATATACGACTCTACCAGCAAATGTTCACACATTGCTAACTCTTGGTCTTCCTGACATTGACCCCACCTCCATCCTCACACCTAGCCCATTGTTGGGACCCTGTCCCTAGGGGCACTTCAAACCCCCACCTCTGGCTGCATACCCCACTTATACTCTGGATCCCCCAGCTCACATTCCAGGCGAATGAGTGAAACAGGTGCCAAACTATGAGGATTTCCAAACAATTGGATGCCGGATTATTGGAGTCTTGTACCGTGACAAGCTCTGTGCTAAATTATCATCCAGGGGATTGGGCAGCTGTGGTCCTGAGGAGCAGCATCCAGTGACTGGAGCACTGGGTCTACAGTGTAGACTTGCTCACATGCACTAGCTTACACCTCCTAGGCACTATTGCTGTGAAGAGAAAAGATAAATTATCTAAACACTGTCTTGGTTAAAGGTTATTTGCATTATATGGTGCTGTCTATTTTTACAGAGCTATTGGATGTTAACTAGACCATGAAGTGGATGTTAACTAGATCATGAACTCAGAGAGATCTTTCAATCCCTCATACTTTATTTCCTCCAATATCCCCCAACGTAGCTTGGATAATCACATTCTTAGCTGGAGATAACATTACAGCAGTCCCACTTCATGAATTAAAATAAGATCAATCCAGGGTTAAAGGTATCATCGCACTGGCTGGCGCTGTTAACACTGCAATGATTGAGACTCCTGGGCTGGAGAGGGAGCTGAGACTACACAATGCTTGAAGAGGAGGCTATGTCTGAAGCAGAAAAGAGACGCTGGATGTAGCCATGCTGAAGTGAATGAGGAAAAATCTGCCCCCAATGTGTCTGGGGGATATTCCTGGACCACCTTGGTTTGCAGTGACTGTGTAAGTGGGATACTCTAGTTATTTCATAGCATTAAAAACTAAACATTATTTGGAAAGGCACCCATCTTATTTACACCTACACATGCTCGCACACTGCCACAGGAAATTAGACAGGGCAATACCAACACTACCACAATGACCACCCATGGGGAACTGTGGTAGACATCACTCACAGACTTTGACAGCAGGGCCAGTGTGAACATTCGGGAAGACGTGAATCTGTGAAGCTGTGGGATCCACCTGGATGGCCATAAACCATCGATGCCCTCAAGACCTCATGATGAAGTGGGGCTGTGGCTACCATTCTTGAGCTCCCTGTGCAAAGCCTTTTGGTCTCTCAGGACCTTTCCATTGTGAAAAGATCTTTCTGGGTCTTGCAGATGGATGCAACTAAGAAGAGATACTTCCAAGCTGCTAAGGCCAGAAAATCTGCAATTACTCCTGGTCACTGATTGTGTTTCAATGACCCACACTGAAAGGGTGATGACGGCTCCAGAGGAAAACAGGATGGGAGTTGAGGAGTTGAATGCCTTCCATTCCCCAGTCCCCAGCCTGCCTGCACTGAAAGGGATGGTGAGTACAGGATTAATGGTCACATTATGCATAGGGCCCCTGGTGTTGTAATACCATGAGAAGACAATGCCTTCAGTGAAGGGAGAAAGTAGGCAGTACTGTTGATGCAGTGAGATTATCATCTGTAAATTTTGTCCTGTAAGAATGGAAACACTCTCAAACAGGTCTTCTGATAAGGAATTGGATGAGTGTCTGCAGGCTAAGGAGAAAAAGCAGGAAACGGAACTGGCAGAATTGTAGAGCAAAGATTCAGGGTGGAAATCAAAATGAAACTGCAGGTGCTGGAAATATGAAATAAAACAGAAAATGTGGGAAAAACTCAGAAAGTAGAAAGAGAAACTGTCAACATTTTGTTCGGTGTGATCTCATAGGTTGAATAGTTTCCTGTTTTGTAACAATTTTATGGCTCTATGCTAATTTAGTAAGGAGACGAAAATGTCTTCCACTTGTCAAGACTGAATACCTGATCTGAGTTAGGATGCCTCTGATCTAATGCTTCAATCAACAGATACCATGGGAACACTTGGGATATATCCTGATATCTGATCTGATCAGTCACCAATGACCTCAGTGTTAATTGAATGGCTCATGTAAAGCTCCTACTTGGCAAGAATAAGAAGGTGAGACAAGTGACACCACTTACCTGTGAAAGGCTTGGTTTTTGCTCATGAAAACTCATTATCAACTACCTCGAGCCCTGGTGAATCATTTCCGCAGGGAGGCAAAGGTCCCCTCCTGTAAACAATGAGACAATGTTTACAATCTACTTAATTATTTGGATCAGGTGAAGTTTCAGCATTTGATGGATCTGGCACATATGAGATTATAATTATGAGGGCAGAGAAATATTCTAATGCCCATATAAGGAGTGTAGATGAAACCTCATGTATCTCCTTTGAAAAGGCTATAATCCTCAGATATGGACAACTTTATTATGTGGTTTTCAGTTTCGTTAATTTTTAACAGTAAGTCACAACCTCTTTAGTATAATGCAACGATAGTTTGGGTCAAGACATCACCAGGAGCTGGTAGGTCGTTCTGATAATGTGATAGTGGACAGTGAAAAGTAAAAGAAAAACTGACTGTAGACAAGGATAAGAAGCTAATCCTGCAGCTCGGTATGACTAACAGTGTTAGGGGAAGGGGTGTTAGGGAAGGGGGGTAGTGGGCAGAGGGGGAGGTGGCACTATGGTTCCTAGCTAAAGCTTTCCAATCATTCTGGTGACTTTATTTAGGGCTAAAATCAAACTGCTGGCTCCATCAACCAAGGCACAACTTAGCAGTGACTTCAAAAGCTTGTTTGGTCTCAACCATCATGGCCCAAACTTTGCACCTCAGTCTCAAGTCAAAAGTTTATAAGCAAGGTGCCCACTTTGAAGATGCATACTGAGGTCTGGGAAACAAAATGCTAAAAATTTCAAATGGCTAATTATGAAGTGGTTGTTATGGAAGGTCACTCACTGGTCTTCCTTTCAGCAGTGAGAAACAGGGGGGAAACTTGATAAAAAGGAAATGTTCCACACCCATTGCCTAACATTACACAGTATGAAGATCAGCATTGAAGCACCTAACATATTGATATTCATGCTATTTTATAGAACCATTAACCCAACAATAACGAAACTGAGGAGTTACATCAAGTTATCCCAAGGTACTGAACAGAACTATTGTCAAAACAAATGTAACATTGAGACACAGAAAGACGACGACCATTTAGACTGGCAGATCTTTCATGGCAATGATGAGAGTGGATGCAAGTCAACATTGTTATAATAGCAGGTGTATTGGACTATGTAGCATGCAATATTGGATATCTTGCTCAGAACTGCCCATCATTCTGCTGCTGTAACTTTACCTGATGTGCCTCTTGTCAGCAGCAGTTCCAGCTGTGTTATAATATAACTAATCTTCGGTGCAGTCAAATTATTACCCTCCTTCTCTACCTATTCCTTTCTGACACTATTTCTTGTGTTATTATTCTCTCTAATTTTCTGTTCAACCGTCTCCCTTTCTGTAGGCTGTTTACTCACCAATTCCTGTCTCAGTCTTTCAGTAAACTAGCATTCCCCTCTGCTTCTTTTCTTCTTTTATATGAAACTCTCTTCCTGAGGCCGCATTAATTGAAATATTTGTTGCTAAGATCAATAGACTTTTGTTAGATGAGGACATGAAGTGAGGAGCACCTAGGAGAGACTTTACAACGTTCTAAAAAAAGGAGTGGTAATCAAGCAGAACTGTGTTCCTGGCTTTATTACTCCCTTGAACTCGGCAATTAAAGGGCATTGGGCAGCACAGTGATGCAGTGCAGTGAGTAGACCCTCTACTACCTGTGAACCACGTTCAATCCTGACCTCAGGTGCTGTCTGTGCAGAGTTTGCACATTCTCCCTGTGACCAGGTGGATTTTCCCCGGGTGCTCCAGTGCCCTCCCATATTTCAAAGACTCGCTGATTGGTTGGTCAATTGGTCACTGTAAATTGCCTCAAGTGTGTGGGTGAGTGGATAATCTGGATGGAGTTGATGAGAACGTGGTGAGAATACGATGAGATTAGTGTAAAATTAGTGTGAATGGGTGTTTGATGCTTGCCACAGACTCGGTGGGCCGAAGGGCCTGTTTCCATGCTGTATGAGCTTTATGACATTCAAAGCCATAAGGCGATACACGCAGGAATCAAGACAATACCTACATCAGCCACCCATTTACACTAATCCCATTTTATTCTCCCTACTTCCCATCAACTTCCCCCCGGTTCTACCACGCACCTACACACTTGGGGTAGTTGACAGTTAATCTACCAAACGGCATGTCTTTGGGATATGGGAGGAAACCAAAGCACCTGAAGCTGTAACCTGTGATTCATCACATGTTAAATCCTGTGGTTAATAATGGTGCAAGGATTAGGCAGGCGACAATAACCATGAGATTACTTATAATGGGAAAGGGATAATTTGTTGAAAAACTACAGCCCAACTCAATGGTCTGGGCCATCTTCGTGATCCAAAGGAGTTAACATTCCTTGGGGCCTCCAATCAGATCAATTAAGATAAGATAAGATATCTTTATAAGTCACATCTACATCGAAACACACAGTGAAATGCACCTTTTGCGTAGAATGTTCTGGGTGCAGCCCACAAGTGTTGCCATGCCTCCGGCACCAACATAGCATGCCCACAGCTCCTAACCCATACGTCTTTGGAATGTGGAAGGAAACCGGAGCACCCGGAGGAAACCCACACAGACACGGGGAGAACGCACAAACTCCTTACAGACAGCAGCTGGAACTGAACCTGGGTCGCTGGCACTGCAATAGCGTTACGCTAACCCCTACACTACTGTGACCATCCGCTATCATCTGCTATTCTATTGGAAAGAAGACCATGGAAAGTTTGCCCCTTTATCTGTAAAGCAACACAGATTGCAAGGGAGAAGTGTTTAAAGTGGTGGATAGGCTGGGGCTGTTTTCCCTGGAGTGTAGGAGGCTGAAGGGTGAGGGGCATTGATAAGGTTAATAGTCACAGTCTATGTCCCAGGGTAGGGGAGTCTAAAACAAGAGGGCGAAGGTTTAAGTTGAGAAGGAAAAGATTTAAAGGGGACCGGAGGGGTAACTTCTTCACACAGAAGATCGTGGATATGTGGAAAGAGCTGCCAGAGGAAGTGATAGAGGTGGGAACAATTGCAACATTTAAAGGGTATTTAAACAGGTTTGGATACCTTTGGAGAGGAAAGGTTCAGAGGGATATGGGCTAAATGCAGGCAAATGGGACTAGCTGAGGTAAGCATCTTCGTGAGCATGGATGAGTTGGGCTGAAGGCCCTGTTTTCATTCTGTATAACACTAGAACTCTATGATTCTATGGAGTAGGGCAAAGAGAAACAGTTTGTCTATTTTCAAAAATCTGTTCCCAAGCCCGTTGCAGAGGGAGTACTTCCCCTCACTGATACGTTCAAGGGTTCTAACTCCAGCTTTAGGTATTCTAAAAGAAATATGTTGTAAGAATTTACTGCGGAATCAATTCTTGCCCAGACTGAGCACTGCTAAACTCGTATGCTCTGCAACCATCTTGCACCTGAACGAGGGCCAAAAGGTAATCAATTCCTTCCCCAAACTATCCTATTCCTAATGCTAACAGATCAGACTTAACTGCCCCCAAGTTCCAAACAGAATGTAAAGCAAAACATGTTGTCGAGGGTAAATATTAATCCAGCCTCAGGTCACTGATGTCACTGAGCTGGTTCTTGGTACTGATAAGCAGCATTATGCCTTGTGCTGGGAAATTGTCATTCATGTTCAGACTTTGATCAGAAAGGGAGGAGCAGATCTCCTTGCTGTTAAATATTAACTGCATTGTATCCTCTCCCATCTCAGCAATCTCCATTTTATTGCCTCAAGGAGGCCAACGTGAAACCATCAGAGATGACAATATATTTTCTATTTATGGGAAATTTTGTGGAGTGGCTTGTGAACACAAAACTTCAATTAGTTCAATAGAAACCTACCCCTTCTGATCCTTTCCCATTCCCAATAGGTCAGTGTCACACTTTGGTCTTCCTTGAATTAAGGTGCTTTGAAATGTCTTCTTGCATTTCAGGAGCTCTGCATAAACTTGTTCGCTGAAATCAAGGTTCCTGTTGACGAACAAAATTATGACCTGGAGTTTAAATTACTTCAAAAATAACGAATTGATTGAGTTAATCAGTAGCATTTTGGATTCCCCATCTAAAGTGGTGAGCTGGATGAAGGGATGAAGCTCACCTTGCCCTTCCTGGCGACAGGGAACCTACACAATAAACATTTTCCTTCCTTTTGCCCTTTCTGTGAGAGGTTCTGGCAGCGGAAGCAATGTGCAACCTAAGAAGCAGCTCTGACAGACAGTTATTAGGTCTTCCATGGTGTGAATATAAACTGGATGAAGGAGCCCACATTAATGTGTTTAATAAACCCACGTTAATACATTTTCTCCTTCTACCTCATGTTATATGTGGAACACAACAATTAAGTGAACATGTATACATTCACAAATTTCCTTCAAAGATCTAACTGGGCTCCATTTTTGGCACAATAGCATTCACTGGGGAGCATAGCATTCTGTGTGTTTGTTGTCATCTTTGAAATCACTTTTGTTGTCTGTGTGGAGTTTGCAGGTTCTTGCTGTGACCACATGTTTCCCCCAGCTGTTCTGGTTTCCTCCCATATCCCAAAGACGTGTAGGTGGTAAGTTAATTGACTAACATAAATTGCCTCCAGTGGAGGTGGGTGGCAGGAGAATTGGAGGGAGTTGAAGAGCAAGTGAGAGAGAATAGGTTCTGTGGAAATTAGTGGGGGAATGGGATTTATCGGATTGCTCTGAGACCTGGCAGAGACTCAATGGACTGAATGGCCTTATTCACTTATAAAAACACAATATGAAAATGATTAGATATTTTTGCAGTAAATAGAAGATTGTAAAATCCTCATGGTTCACAGTGAATGGCATGTAGTCACTATTGCAATGAAGGGAACATGAAACTTGCTTTATATTCATCACAGGAGAGGGTGATAGATTAAACAGAACACAGTGGGAGCTGGAAGTGATAATTTAGAGCAGTGGTACACAACCTTTCTGCAGAAAGGCCAGATTGGCAATCCCAAACAACTCTCAGGCAACTTACAAGAAACATTGTTTTATTTTAGAGACTCAAGAGATTCTGCAGATGCTGGAATCTGGAGCAACACACACAAAAAGTGCTGGAGGAACTCAACAGGTCAGGCAGCACCTATGGAGAGAAATAAACAGCCGACATTTGCAAACCCACTGACTCCCACAGTTACCTTGACTGCACCTCTTCCCACCCAGTCACTTGCAAGGATGTCATCCCCTTCTCCCAGTTCCTCTGCCTCTGCCACATCTGTTCCCACGATGAGGCTTTCCACTCCAGGACATCTGAGATGTCCTCCTTTTTCAATAAACGTGGTTATCCCTGCAACTGTGGAAAGTGCTACATCTGTCCCTACACCTCCTCCCTCACCACCAGTCAGGACCCTAGACAGTCCTTCCAGGTGAGGCAGTGCTTCACCTGTGAATCCGAGGGTGTCATTTATTGCATTCGGTGCTCCTGGTACGGCCTCCTCCACGTCGGTGAGACCTGACACAGATTGGGTGACCGCTTCATCGAGCACCTTCACTCCGTCCGCCGGAAAAGCAAGGATCTCCTCGTGGCCAGCCACTTCAATTCCACATCCCACTCCCATACTGACATGTCTATCCACGGCCTCCTCTACTGCCACATAGAGGCCAGACGCAGGTTGGAGGAACAACATCTCGTATTCCACCTTGGTAGTCTCCAACTTGATGGCCTCAACATCGATTTCTCTAACTCCCAGTAACCCCCCTTCTCTCCCCTTTTTTCTCACTCCTTCCCTCCTCCTTTGTCTTTCCTCATTCCTGTGGCCCCCTCTCCCCTTCTCCTTCCCCCTCTCCGCCCTCATCACCTGCCCATCTATTTCCCATCTCTTTCCCTTTATTCCATGGTCTACTGCCCTCTCCGACTGGATTCCTTCTTCTTCAGTCCTCTGCCTCTTCTACCTATCACCTCTTAGCTTCTTACATCTCCCCCCTCCCCCCACCCACCGACCTTCCCCCTTTCACCTGGACTCACCTGTCACCTGAACTCATCTATCACCTGCCTGTGTCCGCTCTTCCCCCTCCAACCTTCTTATTCTGGCTTCTGCCATTTTCCTTTCCAGTCCTGATGAAGGGTCTCGACCTGAAACGTTGACTGTTTGTTTCCCTCCATGGATGCTGCCTGACCTGCTGAGTTCTTTCAGCACTTCTTGTGTGTGTTGTTTCATTTTAACTATAATGAACCAGATATATTTTTAGTCTTGTTTATAATGACAGAGATGTCAGAATTTATTAACAGTTTGTTAGATTTTAAATATTGACAGCTTTACAAATTAAACTGAATATCAATTATTAAAACGATACAATGCAACACCAGTCCATCTCTTCGGCTTCTTTCTTCTCTCTCCCTACATTGCCAATCACCTCTATCTCCAAAATTTTTTTAAATGTATCCTAGCTTCCTTATAGTCAGGAGATAGGGCATTATTTGAACAGTCCAATCAACATTTAACAGAGGGTGGAACTAGGCCCTGGTGGAGGTTGGAGGTCGGTTTTGTAAAGCATTGTTTCACAATACTGGAATCTCCCCTTCTGATTGGACTACTCAAATGAAAACCTTTCTTCTAATCAATCGACATGTGAATGTTAACTCCATGAGCATTAGGCCCTTGTGAAGAGACGCATTAACCCATTTAACACACCCTGTCAGAGATATTCAATCTGTTCTACTTACCTCTCCCCCACCTTCTCTGCTAACTCGCTTGTTTTTTCTCTTTCCCAGCTCTGAAGAATGGTTGTGGACCTAAAACATTAACTGTCTCTCTTTCCACAGATGCTGCCTGGCCTGCTGAGTGTTTCGGGCATTTTCTGTTTTTATTCCAGATTTTCATCATCTGCAAGTTTTTGATTCTCATTTGCAAAGCAGCCAGCACATACAGGCTGGACAGAGCTCAACACAACACTGTACATCATGGACCTATCGTATCTCAATTCCTTTAATCTTAGTCCAATGTATCCTAGCTGAAGCACCCACAACAACAACATAACCAATGCAGAAATTTTCTAACATAAAAATATAATGGGAATGACCAAAGTAGAAGAAAAAGTTTCTTTGCTAAAACATTTAATAATCAATTAAAAGTTTTCAAGGTGATGAAGATATTAAAGGTAGGGCCAATTCTGCAACTGCGTGCAGAATATAACACAGTTTAGAAGGGAATCGGATATATAATTGAAAATAAAAACATGTTCTCCCTGTGACCATTGGGTTTCCTCCGGGTACTCTTATTACCTGCCACATCCCAAAGGTATGTTGGTTGGTAGGTTAATTGGCCACTGTAAATTGCCCCAAGGTGAGTGGTAGAATCTGGGAGGAGGGGCAGGTTATGGGATTGTGGGGAGAATGACATTAGTACAGATTAATGTAAATGAGTGCTTGATCGCTGACATGGACTCAATGCGCTGAAGGGCCTATTTCAGTGCTGTATGTCTCTATGACTGTATACACTATTTTCTTCATCCAGCCTCATTTTCCACAGCTCACTCTGAACTTCTCCCTCTGTCTATAGTTTATTCATGGACACTCCCCTCTTTGCCCTTCTCCACAGACTCTGTCATTCAACCTCAGGGTACAGAGGCAACTGCTGAGGTACCAAGGGATACAGTGAAGAAAGAAAGCCAGAGCAGGAAAGAGCGAGGGATGGAGGGAGAGTGGAAGAGGGAAGCAGAGGAAAAAATGACAAAGTTTTTTGCAACACCCTAAGTCAGAGAGAACAATTATTTGCTCAGCATAGCACTTAACAAATTGTGAGGTGAGACAAGTCCTCATAAAAACTCATAAAGTAAATCACATTGTTTACAGAGAGAGAAAATTAAGCCTCACATCATTATAAAACATGTACTTGTGCTTTTATTATGAACATGGATGAAACCATGGCAACAAGCTTGTTGGACATTAGAACTTTGTGATTGTGCTGTAGCTGAGCATCTCGAGTCTGGCAGATGTCATAGAGTCATAGAGTTCTACAGCACAGAAACAGGATCTACGGCCCACCACGTCTATGCTGACCATCATGCCTATCTATACTAATCCCAAATGCCTGCATTAATTCCATACCTCTCTATGCCCTGCTCATTCAAGGACCTGTCCAGATTCCTCTTAAATGTTCCAGTCGTATCCGCCTCAACCACCTCCTCTGGCAGCTCATTCCAGATACCAACTACTCTTTGTGTGAAAAATTTACTCCTCAGATTCCCTTTGAATTTCCTCCCCCTCACCTTAAACCTAGGCTCTCTAGTTTTAGACACCCTTACTATGGGAAATAGACACTGGCTGTCCTCTCACAGCTGCCTATACCTGACATATGCCTCCTTTTTCCTGACCAGACCCTCAATATCCCGCGTCAAAGATTTCCTCATCTTGTCAGCCTTGCCCTTCTCTCTGATAGAAACATGCTGGCCTTGAACTCTTCCTATCTCACTTTGAAAATCCTCCCACTTGTCAGACATCCCTTTATCTGCAAACGGCCTCTCCCAATCAATTTTTGGGAGTTGCTGTCTGATTCGATCGAAATTAGCCTTCCCCCAATTTAGGACTTTAACCTGAGGACCATCCTATCTCTTTCCATAACTATCTTCAAATTAATAGAATTATGGTCACTGGTCCCAAAGTGCTTCCTCATTGACACATCAAGGACTTGTTCAGCCTCATTTCCTAAAAGGAGGTCCAGTGTACCTCCTTCTCTCAATGTGCCCACTTTGGACAGAATAAGTACAACTGCCTTACCACACACATACTTACACCTCCTTGATTTGCATAACTTGCTTAATTGCACCAGAATCTTCATGTAACCCCCACGCCCTTTTCCATGGTTTTAATGACTTTTAATATTTGCCAGTGGAAGAAAGTTCCATTGATTTTAAACTGGCAGCTATAAAAAAGGTTCTTCAGGGATGTTAAATGGCCTACCCACCCAAACAATTCCAGATGTGACTCTGGCTTCATTTCACTTCATCGACTCTGAACATTCTTCAAACAATTTGTAACAAACAATAAATAATTATTTGCTTGTGATATACCCATCTCATGGTTCTTTAAGAAGGCCTTCCCAGGGACAAATTCACCTTTACAATTGAATTCTGGGATTTTGGGAAGGATTTATTTCAACAAAATCAGTTGAGAATCCACTAACATTGCCTTCCTACTTGTAACCTTGAGGAGACACTCTTGATACATTGGGTTTGCTCCTTACTTATGCTTTAGTAGCAACTAAATATTTCATGCATTGCTGAGCCAGCCTGACTCTACCTGAAGTGCATCCAACTCCTCATTAATGGAGATAGATGGGGAGCATTTAATTTATCGCAGCTGCCATTTACCGAGCTCATGGATATTCACTTAAAACCCTTGCCTGGTCTTTAACATTACATTTACTCAACCTGAGCTTGCGGAGGTAGATGGAGCACCTTGTTAACATTACACCTCGACATTGTTTCCTGCCGTGCTGCTAGCTCCTGCTGAAATAGAGCGGCACTCATCATCTAAGATAGAAAGTGAGAGATTGTGTATCCTGCAGTGAGCAACACACGTTCGGACTCTCCACAGCTTTTTCACCAACCCTAAAGCCCAAATCAGGAATACTCTCCACTTGCCTGGATGAGTGCTGCTCCAACAATATTCGTGGAGCTCAACACCATCAAGGTCGAAGCAATCTTTGCCAAACCACTACCCACCACCCTAAACACACACTCCCTCCACCACAGGCACAGTGTGGCTGCTAGGTGTACCACCTACAAGATGCACTGCTGTTACTTGCCTCGACTACTCCCACAGCACCACCTCAGCCTGTGACTGCTATTGCAAAGGATAAGGGCAGCAGGCAGATGTGAACACAACAACCTACACACTGTTCTGACTTGGAAGTATTAGATGATATGAATCTATTTATGTTTTAGTTAAGGACATGGATGAACTATGACTAAGTACACCGTATCGATCGGATTCTGGTGAACCCAAGCATCTGTCAGGTCAGGTTGATGTCCATCACTTAGCCATGGGTACTTAACCCTCACTAGGTCTAAATCCTGGGTCTCCCACTGCAACAGTACTGTGGAGGCACATTCGCCACAAGGACTGCAGCAGTTCAAGAAGGCGGCTCACCACCACCTTCTCAAAGGCAATTAGGGATGAGCAATAAATGCTGGTCTTCCCAGCAATGACTACAGTCTGAAAATTGTTCAATGATAATACAACTTGGTAAGTAAGGCCCTGAATTTCGGACTGACCTTAGAGTCATTCCCTTGGTAGGTGTCAAAACAGCTCCAGTTAAAAAAATTGTGTTTTGCTGTCAGCAGGTTACTTGATTATGATGAGCTTGTCTAGTCAGCTTGTGACATTCATATGCAAATTCTTTCCAGTCGTGGCCCACTGGATAACAATCAGGAATAGAAACCCTACACGATTCCTCCCCTCATGTCTTCCCTCTCCCACAGCAAAGACACTGAGCTCAATGACTGTACCTCAACTCCCACCTCAGGTCAGATCTGGAATCAAACTCAGGACCTTACTCTTCTCTATGATTCACTTCCACTTTGTCAATTGAGATGCAATATTCTACTCATCTCGTTGAGTCCTATTCCAGCATTGATTGCAAGCCATGCCATGCACACTGTGTTGGCAATGATCAGAAGATTCTAGAACCATAGAAACCATAGAACAATACCGGCCCTTCTGCCCACCATGTTGTGCTGACCTTTAAACCATGCCTAAGACTAACTAACCCCTTCCTCCCACATATCCCCCTATTTTAAATTCCTCCATATGCTTATCTAACAATCTCTTGAACTTGTCTTTAATCGGCCCTACCTTTACTCTAGCCATCCTTCTGCTCTTCACGTACGAGAAAGAAGCCTTGGGATTCTCCTTAACCCTACTCGCCAAGGCCTTTTCATGTCCCCTTCTTGCTCTCCTCAGCCCCTTCTTAAGTTCCTTCCTTGCTACTCCATATTCCTCACAAGCCCTATCTGATCCTTGCTGCTTACACCTTATGTATGCTGCCTTCTTCCTAACTAGTTATTCCACCTCTCTTGTCACCCATGGTTCCTTCACCCTGCCATTCTTTCCCTGCCTCACCGTAAGCGAGAGGCGAGCAAGCGGAAGCAGCCGAGGAGTTCTGAACAGGTAAGTTTTTTTTCTAACGGTTTGGGGATAGCGGGGAGTAACTGCGCAGGCACATGAAGTCAGTCAGTAGCACGTGAACAGTTTAAAAAGTGAAGGAAAGTCATCGGCGTTTTCGACTTGGAGCGAGCGGAAGCAGCCGAGGAGTTCTGACCAGATGTTTTTTTCTTTCGGTTCGGAGATATCGATGAGTAACTGCACAGGCGCGTGACGTCAGTCGGTAGCGCGTGAACAGTTTAAAGAGAAGACTGCCATATCTAGCGGGCAGCATCAGTGTGGGCAGCGGAGTGAGAGGGAGCAGAGTGTTTGGGCTTTGGCTCAACGGGCTTAGGCGTAAAGGGGCGAGGCGGGTGAGTAGCTGGTAGGTAAAGGTAAGGTTTACCTGTTACCTGCTATAAATTTTTAAGTAGGATAAAACTAGGTAGGGAAAGAATCTGGGTTTCCTCCGGGTGCTCCGGTTTCCTCCCACATTACAAAGACGTACAGGTAGGTTAATTTGGGTTTAAAAATGGGCAGCGCGGACTCGTTGGGCCGGAAGGGCCTGTTACCACGCTCTAAATAAAAATTTTTTAAAAATTTAAAAATTTTAAAAAAAAGATGGAGGACATGGTGGTGTGCTGCAGCTTCTTGATGTGGGAGCTAGTGGACCCTGCTGTGGTGCACGGTGACCACGTCTGCGGTAAGTGCTTGAGGCTGGAGGAACTCCAGCTCAGAGTTGATGAGCTGGAGTCGCAGCTTCAAACACTGCGGAGCATCAGGGAGGGAGAGAGTTATGTAGATACTGTGCATCGTGAGACAGTCACCCCCCTTAGAGCAGGTACTTCTGGGGTCCAGGAAGTAGATAGAAGGGTGACTGTCAAGGGAGAGAAAAGGAAAAAGAAAACGAATAGGCAGATAGTGGAGAGGACCCCGTAAGCTGTTCCCCTCAAAAACAGGTTTTCGGCTTTGGAAGCTGTTGAGGGGGATGACCTGCAGGGATCAAGCAGCAGTATCCAGGTCTCTGGCGCTGGGACCGGTCCTGCTGCTCAGAAGGGAAGGGAGGAGAAGAGGAGGGCAGTAGTGATGGGGGCCTCAATAGTCAGGGAAACAGATAGGAGGTTCTGTGGAAGTGAGCATGAATCCCAGATGGTATGTTGTCTCCTAGGTGCCAGGGTCCGGGATGTCTCTGATCGGGTCCACAGGATTCTTGAGCTGGAGGGAGAACAGCCAGAAGTCATGGTACATGTTGGTACCAACGACATAGGTAGGAAGAGGGATGAGGTCCTGAAAAGTGAGTTTAGGGAGCTAGGCAGAAGGCTGAGAACAGGACCTCAAGGGTAGTGATCTCAGGATTGCTGCCAGTGCCATGTGATAGTGAAGGTAGGAACAGGAGGAGATGGCAAATGAATGCGTGGCTGAGGAGTTAGTGCAGGAGGGAAGGTTTTAGATTTTTGGATCATTAGGATCTCTTCTGGGGAAGGTGGGCAGTATCCCTGCTGCTACCGGGGGGCCTATAGAATACTCCCAGTAGAGTAACTGCTCCTTTCTTGTTCCTAACTTCCACCCATACTGACTCTAGAGAGGATCCTTCTACGTTATCCACCCGATTCTTCTGGTACTTTGGAGTCCAACCATTGATAATTGAAGATAATGATTAGTCTTTTTGTGAGGTGTGTGCACCGGACAGGGAATGCAGATTAGCACTCGTACCTTAGGGCCTGAATAAAAACTAAAGTATCGGCAAACACGTTTCCACAATTAGCATTGACCTTGAAGATCTAATTGACAGTCTATCTCAATGGATGCTAAATCTATAAATGCATTGTTTCTGTGAGTGAGGAACTCAAGGTGAGTGACGTTTCTTTTACATTTGAGACCAACTGGTCACAGCCGTCTGGCTATTCCAACACGTGTTCTTTGCTAAACCCAACACTATTCTTTGCAAATGTACATATGCTTCATTTAACAAAGGTAACCAAAGGAGGATTTTGCTCCTCATTAGCCCAGGGAGGTAAGAGGTTAAAATTTACACCATACCCCACCATCCAACTCCATGAAGGAAGATTGCTTCTGCATGCAATGTGTTAGCAACATGGCAAAATGAGCAAACCTTGAATTCCCAAGTGCAGATTATTTCTGTAGGTAGTTAGAGCTCCATGGAATATTGATTCTCTGGATATGAGCAGTAATCAAAAATTACACATTCCCATTGCAGGAACTGATAGTCTCATCATAGTGCTCCTACTGCATGCCATAAGCAATGTGGTAGGAATTTTTATCCTGCTATCTTCTCTAGTCCACTACCTACTTGCTGACTTATGAAACAGCCTGTAATGTAAATGAGGGAGATTTCCTCAACAAATTAGTGGATGTAGAATTTGCCTGTTATATCTGATTCCTAGACATTCATGCTTGAATGAATGTTATTGTATGCCAATTCCTGTACACTGTGGATAACCGAGGAACATTGATCAACACATCTTCATTCCCTTAACCATACTTTTAACAATGGATTAAATTTGGAGGAATACTTATCATTGTTGAATGATTTGTTTAGCCATTGACTATTATTCTAAAAAGTACTCACAAACTCGGGATCCTGCAAAATTCTTTACAGTGCATTAAACAATTTTTCTGTAGCAACAAACAATCAGCTGGAGGAACTCAGTGGGTCGAGCAGCATCGGTGGAGGGAAAGGAATTGTTAAAGTTTTGGGTCCAAATCCTGCAATTGCTTGTGCCTCTAAGGAATGTTTTTTTTACTGGAATGCAAGCAGAATGGCAACTAATTTGTATACAGAATGGTTCACAAACACCAATGAGTAGATTTGTTGTTGACAATTCATCAGAAATCTCAGAAAACTGATACCTGAGAGTGGACAAAATTCATTGCAAGAGTCTAATACAGAATAGCATTGGACCATAAGACCATAAGATATTGAGGCAGAATTAGGCTATTCAGCCCATCGAGTCTGCTCCGCCATTCAATCATGGATGATTTTATTTTCAACCCCATTCTCCCACTAACTCTTAACCCCCTTACTAATCAAGAACCTGTCAATCTCTGCCTTAAGTACACCCAATGACTTGGACTCTACAGCCCTCTGTGGCGATGAATTCCTCCTGCTGAAGAAATTCCTCCTCATCTCAGTTTTACAGGGACGTCCCTTTATTTTGAGGCTGTGCCCTTAGATCCCAGACTCTCCTGCTAATGGAAACATCCCCTCCACGCCCACTCTATCCAGGCCTTTCAGCATCTGGCACATTTCAATGAGATTCCTCCTCACCCTTCTGACCTCCATCGAGTACAAGCCCAGAGGCATCAAACGTTTCAAGCCTTTCATTCCTGGGATCACTCTTGTGAAATTCCTCTGGATTCTTTCCTCTTTCCTTAGGTACAGGGCCCAAGGTTGCTCTCAATAATCCAAACGTATTCCATCTGCGACTTCTTTACCCACCCTCCCAACCTGTCCAAGTGCTTCTGCAGATTCCCTGCCTCTGCAACACTACTTGTCCCTCCATCTACCTTGGTATCATCTACAAACTTGGCCACAATGCCATCAGTTCCTTCATCCAGATCATTAATGTATGAAGTGAGACGTTGCAGTCCCCACTCTGACCCCTGCGGAACTCCACTGGGAATTCAGAAGCAAAAGGAGATCAATTCACCAGAGGTGGAATAAAGGTACAAAGAAGAATTCAACCAAGATCCATCTTTAATTAACGGATTGTGAAAAGGACCCCTTTATCCCCACTCTCTGACTTCTGCCAGTCAGCCAATCTTCTTCCATGCTAGTACCTTGCCTCTGACATTGATTGTAAATTAAGACCAGAAAAGGCAAGCGGTCCCAATGTGCATCAGAATTTCTGAAACTCCATCTTCTGTGTACAATTCCATCCGTTTACTGTGTTCCTTTTATCAATTCACAATTTCAAATTTCAATCCACTCTCAACTGCATCTGCCTCCTCCCTCTTCTTGTGACTGGCCTTCCTCTAACTGTGACCTCTCATTCTTGCACTGTGTCTTTCGAACTGTTTGTCCATTACATCCTTGAGGAGTGACCAGACATTTCAGAGTGAAAGGAAATTTCTCAATATAGGCCATTGGATTAACCTTATGTCCTTTAACTTCACTCAACAAATCACTTTCACAATGCAAGATATTTCATAATTCAAGGACAAAATTTGACCCTGTACCTACCACATTTACATATATTGGCCTAATTAATGATGGATATTGGTTGAATTCTTCTTTATCTTTGTACCTTTACTTTATTCCACTTTTCTGGTGACTTGATCTCCTTTTGCCTCTGAATTCCCAGCATCAATCACACTGTGAAGCTCATCTTCCTCTCTGCTCCCAAATTATCCACCGGATCTTCTGCTTAATGTTTCCTCAACTCCTCAACAAGAAACGTCCAGGGAAATGTTACCCCTTTATGTGGGCAGCTGCATTCTTCAGGAGTACAACATTCCCAACGTCTCATCCTCTCTTCTGTCCAGATGATCGCCATAGAGTCACGTGGAACCATAGAATCATAGAGTAATACAGTGTAGAAACAGGTCCTTTAGTCCCAAAGAGAGCACACTGACCATCAACCACCTATTTACACTTATCCTACACTAATCCCATTCTATTTTGAGTCACAATGAAGGGACCCGACTGAAATGTCAACTGGCTAGTTCCCTCTATAGATGCTGCCTGACCTGCTGAATTCCTCCAGGTCCTTTGTATGTTGTTCCCATTTTATTCCTCCATATTCCCACCAATGCCCCTACATTCCACCATTCACCCACAGACTTGGGGCAATTTACAATGGCCAATTAACCTACCAACCTGCACAACTTTGGGATGTGGCAGGAAACCAGAGCACCCGGAGGAAACCCATGTGGTCACAGAGAGAACATGCAAACTCTACAAAGACAGTACCAGAGGTTAGGATCAAACCTGGGCTGGAGCTGTGAGACAGTGGCTTAACTAGCCGTTCCAATGTGCCACTCTGTTTCCTGTTCTCTGTTTCCCGTTCCGCTCCAGCTCTGGGTTTCCTCACACTGGGATCCATTAGTTCTCCTGGCTTTCCAGTTTCGCTTAAAGAGCCAGGTGGTGGTTTGCACCAATTTTCCTCTGTGAATATGCTGCATGCATGCTTCCTGATAACCAACGCATGTAGAACCTATGGTTATCCTTCCATTCACAGAGTCACAGAATCATACAGCACTGAGACGGATCCTTTCTGCCCCGCTCACCCTTGCCAAACATGATGCCTATCTACACTCATCCCATCTGCCTGCAATAGACCTGTATCCCTCTGCACCTTTCCTGTCCAAGTACCTGCCCAAACTCCTTTTGCAACTGTTGTCATTGTATCTGCCTTCACTACCCCCTCTGTTGGCTTGTTCCAGATAACCCCCACCCTCAGTGTGAAAAGCTTATCCCTCAGATCTCCTTTAAATTTCTCCTTTTCTCACCTTAAACCTGTGCCTTCTAATTCTAGATTCCCCTGTCCTATCTATTCCACCTGTGCCCCTCATAATTTTATAAACCTCTATAAGAGCACCCATTAGCCTTTTATATTTCAGTGAATTAAACCCAGCCTATCCAGTCTCTCCTTATAACTAGAACCCTCCATTCCAGGCAACATCCTGGTGAATCTCCTCTGCAGACTATTGATTGCTGCCACAACCTCTGCTGCTACACATTCCCACACTGAGCACTGGGATCTAGTCTCTAGGGTGTGAAAGGCACAGTATTAGTTTTAGTTCTTCCTTCCCCCTGATGACACGGAGGAGACAAAGTAGGACTGGAAAAGGATACAGTGGTGGCACTGTGGCAGCAGGTGGAGTTTACATATTCTTGCTGGGTTTCCCGCCAAAAGACGTGAGGTTTGGTAGTTTAATTGGTTACTGTAAATTGCCCATAGTGTAGTTGGGTAATAGAAGAGTCAGTTGATGGATGGGATATGAGAAAGAATAAGTTACAGGGTAATAATTGGTAGAATGAGATTGATAGGATTGCTCTGAGAGCTGGCATAGACTTAATGGGCAGAATGGCCTCTTTCCATGTTGTACAAAAGTAGGACAAAAACCAAAGGCAGGGGAATAATCATTAATTGATCAGCCTTTAAATGATCAGAGCTATTCCATGCCATTTGATGCCACTGTACATCAAAGCATTAAATTCAGAAGACTTAGAACAATTTTAACAGGCCATGCAACTATTCACATTTAGCAATCAGTTCTTGATTAAATTCCATTGCAAAAACAGCCTACTTAAAAGGATTTCCAACCCAATGCACATACCTTGTGTACTTCTATTTTCATTCCTCAAGGAAAGAAAAACTATGCCACATCTCTTGGCTTATTCCCTTATATGATCTAACCACCTGTCAGCTCCCTGGAGCAATGAACAATCTGCTGGAGGAACTCAGCGGGTCGACCAGCATCTGTGGGAGGAAAGGAACTGTTGATATTTCGGGCTGAAACCCTGCATCAGGACACCTTGCCCCAGTCTTAGCGCACAGTTTCAACCCAAAACGTTGACAATTCCTCTCCTCCCACATATGCTGCTTGATCTGCTGAGTTCCTCCAGCAGATTGTTTGTTGCTCCAGATTCCAGCATCTGCAGTCTCTTGTCTCTCCTGTTAGCTCCCCGAAAGCTCATTATTACAATGCAACAAAGGCAGGATGTATTTACACTGGCTTCAGGATGGATTAACTCTGGTTTGAGCCATCTGTGATCGGTAAGAACATTATGCAGGATAATGCATCATTTTGCAAATTATAATGCAATACACTCTGCTACTGCAGCCAGAAACTGTAAAACAAAGGAGGTTCTGCTTGGTTAATTGGACTGTTAAAAATGAAAGAATTTGCATTTTACAGCCAATGTTGAACATGGGATCTTAGGGGAATTTTCGGAGCTCACTTTGTCCCCATTTATTTTACATCCGGCTCCCTCAAGACATCTAATGCATTGTGAAGAGATTGCCATAAAGCACATAGTATGTACTTTGCAGGGAGAAAGACTTGGTACACATGCTTGCAGAGAAAAAGTGCATTCTATTAAAGATGCATCTCCAGATAGGTATAAAAAGCCAGCAGGATGAGGGGGAACCTAAATTATTCTAATAAAAATATTCTTTGCTGCTCACTTAATGGTTACAAAAATGCAGTCTCCTTATTTCATTATAACTGGTTCAGAATCCACACTGTGGGTGCCTCCTCACCAAAGTACTGAGCTTGAGCAAATGGAAGCTGATTATCATCTTAGAAAGGAAATTGAGGTAAAAACTCTAAGCTCTAGAGTAGCACAGTGGCACAGCTGGTAAACCCGCTGCCTCACAGACCTGGGTTCAATCCTGACCTTGGGTGCTCTCTGTGTGGAGTTTGCATGTTCTCACTGTGATCGTGTGGGTTTCCTCCGGATGCTCCAGTTTCATCTCATGTCCCAAAGATGTCCAGGTTGGTAGTTTAATCAACCACTGTAAACTGTCCCTGGTGTATAGGCGAGTGGTAGACTCTGGTGAGAGTTGATGAGAATGTGAGGAGATTAAAATAGAATTAATGTAGATGGATACTTGATGATCAGAATGGACTTGGTGAGCTGAAGAGCCTGTTACCATACTACACAGTACTGTACATGGTGGAGCACTTCACTCATAATATTATAAATCATTTGGTGCTTCATGATTGTTCCAGCTCTCTGGAAGAGCAAAACACTCAATTCCAAGCTCCAGATCTTTCCCCTTGATCCTGAAATTCTTTATTCCCTCAAATTAACTATCCCATTGGATCAGATTATCAAGTCACCTCTGAGTTCCTGGGAGAACCATGGCAGAGCTCATCTTCAGCTCCAAGGTTCTCTGCTAACAATCTGTCCCATTGCTTCTTGAAAGCAACAATTGAATTTGTTTCCACCACCCTTTCACACAGTGAAATCCAGATCATGACTACACATTGAAAAGTAATGTCTCCTGAAGCTCTGGCCTTGCTACTAATCACTCAAAATATGTGTCTTCTGGTTCTTAACCTTACTGCTGAATGGAATAGTTTCTCCTTTCACTGTGAAATTTTAAAAACTCTCATTTCACCCCTCAACCTTTTCTGGAGTAAGGACAATAATAAAAATGTCAGGTAACTGAATTCCCACCTCTCCAGAAGCATCCCACTAAATCATTGCTTGTGCTTTCACATCCTTATTTGGTGACTCTATAGCTCTATGACAAAACTCAGGTTGTGGTTGAACCACTGTTTTATAGAAGTTCAATATGGTCTCCCTGCATTTGAAAGGAATAAGAGAGTGAATGCGACAAGTCAAGAACTAATGGTTAAGTGGTTGTGAGCTTAGGTACTCCAAGCCTGAGGTTTGTAGTAGAATGATAAGATGAAAAATGTTCTTTATTTCTGCAGTCCTGAGACTGGAATTAGATGAAAATTGGTGAGGATATATGGAGAGAGGCACTTATGGGATGGTGTGTTGCAAAAGTAAATATAGAGAAACAATAGCAATGATATTGTTGAAACAGAAAGGCAACAGGGAAAACAGTTGGAAGTCAGAGATGAGGGAAGGATCACTCAGCAGGCAATGTTTATTCCTGTGTTGGTATGAGAGGGAGAAGTTAAAGTATACTTTTTATCAAAAATTACCGATTCTGAAACCAGGAAAGGTATTTTGCGCCATGTAAAAATATTACTGTGCAAAGCATTCAATTGCACAGGATTCTAAAGTTGTTACCTTGCTTCCACCAGTTATTATGTAAACACAATTTGCATTTATTTATATTCTCTAGAGAAGCTACACAATCATGTAAGTATACTCTCAGTTTTCATCCCAACTTCTATCTTCACATGTCCTGCAACTTTACAGCCTCCTGGTCAAATAAATGCTACTTCCATTCAGCTTGGAATGCATCTCCCAAACTCAGTGGCAGAAACTTTAATTTAAGCAGATAACCTTCTCTTACTCTGCTTGTTTCTCTGCAGTTGAGGAGCTTCAGGTTTCTTTGTCAACTCAATTCAGCAACAGCCAGGTATCCAAGTGATGGTCTTCCATTTCCAGCAGCACTGGGGCCAATCCTAGACTCTGTTTCCATAGCTTCTAATGAGTAGTGGATTTCAAGCATGTCTGCTATATTGATTATTGCTAGTTGATTCCCTGATGGTGTCTGGGAAACTTATATTGCCAATGGTTTGACAACAGCAAATGTATTTACTATCAGTCTATGCTTTCCTTACCCTTCAAGTGGCAGCTTCTCCTGAACTGTCATTTAAAAAAATTAAGGAGAATTGACCTTATCCACTTCCTGACCAAACCTTATCTGAATGCCAGCAGGGTTCTGAGAGGATTACTCTGATGAGGACACACTGACTAGCAAGAGATGCTCCCAGTAAATGTTATATCCATTGCTATACAACAATAAAAGTGATTATACATTGAAGGGTGTGGCATCAGGGCAATTGATCTGCGAGTAAAGCTCTAATTCTAGAGAAAATCTTTGAAACTTTAGTGGTAGTGGACCAGCAGATTTTCCAGACTATTGGATATTACTCGTGTCAATACCCAAACACACTTTTCACGGAATTATAGAGCAGCACAGAAACAGGCCCTTCAGCCCACCATGTCACCATTCATCAAGCCTCTGCTTTTGCACTAATTTTGCCCCATCCCATTTTATTCTCCCCACATTCCCCTCAATTCCCCGCTGGATGCTACCACCCATCTATGCACTAGGGGCATATACAGCAGACAATGGACCCACCAATCCGAATGTCTTTGGGATGTGGGAGGAAACCGGAGCATTTGGACGAATCCCACAAAGTCACAGGGCCAACATACAAACTGCACACAGATAGCACCAATTGGCAGGATTGAAACCGGGTTGCTGGTGTTGTGAGGCACTTCTGTTTCACTTTTTTTCAGGTTACACAGTGGTATGATAAATTTTCCAGTGAACCTGGTGAGTTTAAAGGGAGTGAGGCACTCCCTCTAGACCCTGGCTCCAGCCACACAACCCACTTGTACTCTGGACCATGGCTCACATTCCAGACTTATGAGTGAGCCAG